>NC_054744.1:1058224-1389891 GCF_018143015.1 Lytechinus variegatus | reverse complement strand
GAACGTGATTGTAAAATATGAAACTAGATTGAGATGATTACTTGATAAACTAGAGATCTAGACTGGATTTCATATCTAATCCTTACCTATAATATCCAAAGAGAATGTGTGAATACAGGGAAGATTTGAGGTGTGATGATGGTGGAATGGAAGAATATTGATTTGTTTAATTTCAAAAGAAATATTTGGTAATGTACATTTTTCTTTGCACATGAAGGGTTGATAAAACAAACAAAAGGAAGGAATGTAGTCATGTGACTTCATACATGACTCAAAACGCAACATCAAAAGAGAGTTTAATACCCACATGTTTTGAGATATTATATTGGACTCTTTGTTCTGACTCACAATGATACTATCCCTTCCTTTTAAGTAACGCAGCATTAAACAGAACACAGTAATGTACAATTGGTATATTTTCTTGATAGGCACATGGTACACATTAAATGAGAAAGAGTGGAATAGTTTCCTAGAAAGAGGCAAACAATTGAGGAAAAGGGTATGAATATAGAGTATTTGTGTTCAGGAAATCTTAGTCTGTATTACTAAGTGCATGTTAAAGTGTATGTCACATCATCAATGCACAAGTGCCATGTTATCCTACATCCAACATGCTGTTACATTCTAATACCCCTTTCATAAACCCAATTATGCGGCTAATAGCATAATTTGGTCATAAAATTGGAGGAGGACCAGAGTTATCCGCATTATTTTGATGCTGCTATTATCCGCATAATAGCAGCATCGGGACAAGATTTTGAGTTTATGAACGCATTTCCAAATAATGCGGATAATTGCCATGGTGCGGTCACAAGGTCACCCTTTTCCAACACAACTGCATCGGAGGGGGCGTGTCCAGTTGTCATGACGATTATCCGCCTTTTTCAGGACTGGCGCTCGTAAAAATAATGCGGCTTATTTTCAGAGTTTGTGAACGCAATTTTTATTGAATTATCCGCAGTACTCTTAGGCGGCTAATTGGAGGATAGGTTTATGAAAGGGGTATAAGTATTCACATTAGTCAATTCACTCTAGACAGATCCCCATATTTCATCTTAAGTACCAATTAACAGTGAAGACTGAAGACAGTACTTTCATGAATAACATATTTTACTGAGAAACAAAGTCCAAAAAATGCAGATAAATTGTAGCTGATTGCATCATAGTCTTAAAAATAAGAATGATATTAACTGAATAATGAAAAGGAGGCAGTATGGGTATATTTTTACCATAAAGAGACTCTGTATGAACACAACGAAATTCATTTTGGTTACACTGGTAAAAATTCACAATTTTGTGAAGAGACACAAAATGTTGCACCTTGATTGAATTTCCATACACTTTACTTAGCCTACATGTTGATCTTCATAGTACATGTAGGTCAGAAAGTGATTTTTCCCCTAATAATTTAATTGCAAAACTGCAAAAAATTCAACACATACATTGTACAGACTATACAATATCTGAATGATTGCAGTATTTCATGTAAGCAATATAAGAGTTGAGAAAAATATCATTTGATGGAAATGAGGGCATAAAAATACATGTGAAATTTCAAAGTTCAGAATTTTTCTCTTTTTTCTTAAAGTACATTTTCTTAAAGTACAACGAAACAAGCATGAGAGTGAAATTCCAAAGAATCATTATTTTTATTAGAGATTTAATTTCCCTGATAGCTTCCTAAAAAGGATATATGCTGCCTATAGTGAAATATATCCAGATCTGCACTCTGTGTTTAAACCTTTTAGTTTATTTCCAGATAGTTGACTTGAATTTAAGTCAAATAATCACAATAAAAGTCAAAGTACATGTAATAGGCAAAAGATGTATTACTTTCCTATAAAAAGAGGCTATTCTGTCATATTGTGAAATATATCTGGATCTGCACTTTGTGTAAACCTTAAGTTACTACAGTAGACCCCACATAAGTCAACCTTGTAACTCGAATATTTTCCTAAGTCAAATCATGTTTTAGTCCACAATAGACAAAAAAATAAAGTAAAATTTCAAAGTCAAACAGATGTTTGTGGTCCTAAATAGACAAACCATGGACATTGGAAGATAGTACATGTACACCCATACATAAATATTAAATTTCAATTCCACACCAGAAAATTGTTGATTTGAATCGATAAAGAAAAATCAAACAAGCATAACACTGAAAATTTCATCAAAATAGGATGAAAAATAATGTTATGACATTTTTAAAGTTTCAATTATTTTTCACAAAACAGTTATATGCACAACTCAGTGATATGCAAATGAGAGAGTCGATGATGTCTCTAACTCACTATTTCTTTTGAATTTTATTGTTTGAATTATACAATATTTTAATTTTTACAGATTTGACAATAAGGACCTACTTGAATTAACCACAAACTGTTAAAATACTGGTAATTCCAATTTTCAAGGAGGAATGAAATTTTGTTTCACATGACAATGATAAAATTATAATTTTTCATACTTCATATAATAATATACAAAAGAACTAGTGAGTGAGTGATGTCAACAGTCTCCTCATTTACATATTGCCCAGGATGTACATATTAATGTTGTGTGAAATTAAGCAAAACTTTAAAATGCAATTTACATCCATTTTGATGAGATTTTCAGTGTTATGCTTGTTGGATTTTTCTCCTTTTTTCAAATCCACTTTTCTGGGATGGACTTGTCCTTTAATTATGCATAAACGTATCTGTTCAGCAATCTTCAATAATATCATAAAATATCGTTAGTACCAGTAAGCTACATTACATGTAGCATGGGTGACAAAAATATTCTGTATTAGGAGGATAAATATTTTTCTTTAATATATCTGCTAAGCTGAGAATGTACATAGTGTGAGGCCAGGTAGTACTGACATTATTAGTCATTTTAATACAGTAATAGAATGCTACAATGTATAAAACTACAATTGGTAACACACATACCTCTTTATGATTTTTTTTGCATGGGACAAAATTTGAAGGATACATGTACACCTACCAGTTCATAGATCTGTGGAACTGATAAATTTACACTTGCTACAGGAGACAGACATCCATTGCATGTCATGCCATGCATATACCTCACACAGTATCAATAATATAAATCACATAATTCCTGACTCACTTTTTGCTGACTTAGACTTATTCATCTGACACTAAAGAGCTTTCAACAATCTTGGGGCCTACTTGGAGTATATTAAGCTGTCAGGCTTTGCACACATTCCTCCTTCATTCTATGTACTCACAGAGCTAATATCAGAGCTGACAAACTCAAAGTTCTACAACATTTCAGTATGTTTAAAATCAGTATTTTCAAAGAAATAACACATGAACCCGAAAGAAGTAGTTTGTATCAAACCATCAGTATTCTCATTTTCAATACTACATACTGAAAATCAGTACTAGTTTTTCAGCTCTAATATAAATTCTTTTATTTATGAGGAAATCATTTTACAATCGCTTACATTATTTGCTTTAAAAAAAGGACATGAAGCTTTTTAATTATTTGAATGTCGGCCTGAATTCATCTCATGATGGATTTGTGATTTGAAAAATATTAGAAACATTTAGTATTCTTTATAGGGTTGCATTTGAATCTTTTTATCACCATGACGCAAGAAAACCCGAGTTTATAATCTATCATATTATGTATCTTGCATAGCAGGATATAGAGAGTAACATAAAGAGTCCTTGCCCAACACCTATCTCACCACTTCTACCACAGGGTTTTATGTTGCATAATATGTAACAAGTAAAGCATGTAGAAATGTGTTATCCTTCTTAACAAGGTTAACTGAAACTGTCATACAAATGTTATACAACCACTGTCATTTCACTCTCCCTGTAAATACAAAGCAATAATCTCTAACATGTTCAATTAATTTCAATACACACACGAACACTCTACATTTACAATCAATTGTATGTCACAGGATCCAAATGTCAGTGAAACTTGTACTGGTGCCATATCTCTCCAACTGAGTAAGACTTTCAACTAAATTAGATATCAAACTTTTTTAAAATAAAAATGTCATCTCCAAGCATAAAAGATCATGACATGTAGTACTGAAACAAAGAATTGTATTACACAGTTATTCAGTATCCAACAAGTGACCCTAAATGACATTTGTGCTTGATCATGTGACCTAAGACTTGTCAGTGGTACTTGATTACTCCTATGCCCACATTTCATAAACTATATCCATAAACATTCAAAGTTGTGATGACGAATCAACAATTACCCCCAACATGGTCAAAGTTCTGTGACCTCGGTCATGTGACCTGAAACTCGCACAGGATGTTCAGTGACACTTGATTAATACTCTTATAAATGTCAAAGTTTTATGAACTACACTACTCAAAAAAAGTTAAGGACCACTTTTTAAAACGTATATAATTTTTTTATACAAGGTGTTTTATTTCTGGAAATACCTCAGTACAACTGTCCTGAATGTCCTTAAACACGCTGTAATCAATTTCACGCATGGGTGGTTTCAGTTGTTGCACACTGTCGCTCTCATCACTGCACATCCTGAAAAGTGGGTTCACAGTGGTATCAACTATCGACATGAAGAGGAAAAAACGAATGTCTGAGTGTCTTTCAGGCAGCCTAGTATCGCGTATGACCTCCTCCTGCAGCAATAACGGCTTCACAGCGCTGTCTCATGGAGCTAATGAGGTGATTAATGTCTCTGACGACCAGTGCATCCCATGCAGCCTCCAGAGCCACACCCAGCTGCTGCAGTCCAAGTGGATGGGCTTCGAGCTGCTGGATACTTCTCCCCATCATATCCCAGACGTGCTCTATCGGGTTCAAGTCCGGGGACCTCGCTGGCCACTCCATACGCTCAATTCCATGGCCCTCAAGGAACTCGGTCACCACCCTAGCTCGGTGGGGACGGGCATTGTCATCCATCAAAATGAAGTTTTCACCCACATTTTCAGCAAATGGCACCACAATAGGTTCGAGGACTTCATCCCTGTACCTCACTCCTGTCATTGCTCTCCCTGGGACCACGTAGACACGAGTACGGTTGTCATAGGTGATGCCTCCCCACACCATGATGCTGCCTCCCCCATAACAGTCATGTTCTGCAATACAGAGGTCAGCAAATCTCTCTCCTGGTCGCCTCCAGACTCTCAAACGTCCATCATTGTGGTCAAGGGAAAATCCGCTCTCATCTGTGAACAGAACTCTACACCATTGCTGTCTGGTCCATCTGACATGCTGCCGAGCCCAGTTGAGACGAATTCTTCTGTGAGCAGGGGTGAGTGGGACACACTGAGCTGGCCGTCTAGCATTCAAATTTGCTCTGTGAAGTCGGTTATGGATTGTTTGAGTGGAAACAATCACTCCAGTTGCTGCAGTGAAGTCATTATTGAGGCGGCGTGCACTGTGAAAGCGGTTGCGGAGACTGAGATTCGTCAAGTAGCGATCATCTCTAGGGGTTGTTGAAACTGGTCGGCCACTACGGGGTCTCTCAGAGTATAGCCCTGTCTCTCGGTGTCTTTCACTTGCTCTACTAATGACACAGTGTGACACGCCCATCACTCTGGCTACTCTTCGCTGACTGAGGCCAGCTTCGAGCATCCCTAGGGCTCTGGCTACATCTGTTTCACTTAGGTGGTGTCTTGGCATTGCTGTTGTAGGCAAGTTGTTGATTTTAAAGACAGTAATTGCTTTGGAAGCCACTTTTATACGGGCCCACTGCAATGATGTGAGAAACATCGTAAAAGAACTGCATGTTTGAAATTGATTTCATTGTGTTTGAGGATATTCAGGACACCTGTATCCTGGCATTACTGTTGTCAGCAATTTGTTGATTGTAAAGACTAAAGACAGAAAATGCTTTTGAATCCACTTTTGTACGACTTCACAATGGGCCCGCTTTTCAGGATATGCAATGATGTGAGAGACATCATGCAACAACTGAAACCAAATTTATTACAGTGTGTTTGATGGCATTCAGGACAGCTGTATCTTGGCATTGCTGTTGTCAGGAAGTTGTTGATTGTAGAAACACTTTGTACAGATGTATATAAAAAAAAATTACATACGTTTTAAAAGTGGTCCTTAACTTTTTTTGAGTACTGTATATGTAGATCCACAAACTTTCAGATCAAGTATGGTAAATTCAATAATACCCCAAAATGGCCAAAGTTCATTGACCTTAAATGACCTTTGACCTTGGTCAGGTGACATGAAACTTGCATGAGATGTTCAGTGATACTTGATTACTCTTATATCCAAGTTTTATGTACTAGATCCATAAATTTTAAGTTATGATGGTAATTTAACAAATACCTCTGACTTGGCCAAAGTTCATTGACCCAAAACGACCTTTGACCTTGGTCAGGTGACCTGAAACTCTGGCAGGATGTTCAGTAATACTGGATTAACCTTATGTCCAAGTTTCATATACTTTCTAAGTTATGATGTCATTTCAAAAACTTGACCTTCAGTTATGAATTGATGTTGATGCCATCGCTGTCAGTAAAGCAGCGCCTACAATCTCGCTCTGCTATGCAAGTGAGACCGTTCTGCTATGCAAGCGAGACAATAAAATGAGGAATCCTGTCATGTCTCATTGATTCTTTAACTTTTGTTTGAATTTGAGAAAATCTTTTGATGAAGAGCTGCAATGAAAAAAAGTTGGTTTTGTGAGGGGTATACTCACTACTGTTGGATACTGTAGATCAACATTCAAGGAATTTTTCAAAAGGAATGTACTGAAATACAATACAGACTACTTGTACATCTTATTCAGCCTACATCTAATCTATCAAAGTTCTAACAATATTTCTTTTCCATAAAGTCTTTGTTAAAATCTTTCATATAAATAAAATTCAATCTTAGGATTGATAAATATAATTTTTAGAGTTGGAAAGTAGATTTGCTTTGTAACAACGATTGCATGATACAGACCTCTTGAATAAAAGATAAATTTCACTAACATGGAGAGACAAATAGCACAGACAAGTAGGATATATTATATGGATGGATAGTACTCAAGTTGGATGACTAACTTCGGTACCAGATATTAACATCCTGCTTTCATTGAACACCTGTATAGAATATCAGACATACAGTATCTGTAGTAAATTGTTTCAGTAAAACCTGTTGAATAACAATAGATACATAAACAATTGATGAACAATGTCAATGCTTTATATTTTCTCAAACCCATGGTTTTCCTGTGATTGCACCAACAAAAACAAGAGAGGAGCTACGTTTTAATTTTCCCCTCTCATTTCTTTCAGTAAATTTACTGACCTTATTTATCTTGATGAACTAAAGAGAACTGTTTGAAGAGTTGTTGTGTATCACAACACTCTCCTGAAATAGGCAACATCCTCTAATAAAACACTGACATCACTCAACCACCGTTCCCCTAATAATTGTTGATTGGACTCGTCTAGCCAAGTTCCAGCAGGAAGATAAACATGTCTCTTGGTAGTGCCTTCATCTAAGATGGGTGCAACAAGAAGATCATCACCAACCAAGAACTCTGAGTTGATTCTTAAAGCGACCGGATCGGCAGGAGCTGACCACCATAGGGGTCTTATAACAGGATCCCCTTTCTGGGAGAATTCTTGAGCAAGGTCCAAGACCCGTTGAGCGATGTTATCCTGATGAAAATCTACCCATTTTTTAATGATTCTCCTGGTGTCTTCATCATATTCTGCTACGATGGTAGGTATTTGCATAGCAGGGAGAAAAGCAGAGAGCTCTATGTACCTTATGAAGAGTTCTTTTGATGGGAGACAGTCTTTAGGGTGGCTACAACCATCCTTCAAATATTTTAATTCTGGCATGAAATATGGGTAGCCTAGGAGACCCATTGTAAGAGCTGTTGGAATGATGGTTTTTAAGCCATTTTCTTCATCCCAAGTAGGGTCTTTTCTAATCAATTCTGCAACTAATGGAATGTTTTGACACTGATACATACACCTAACAAATGGTGATGACACCTCATTGGCAATATTGACATACCTGGTGGCATACTCATCTGCAATCTCAAGGGCATTCTCTACTTGGAAGCCAATGGGTAAATAACTTGCTTGACCATAATCAAAGGTGAAACCATCAACACCGCTTGCTTGAAGGGACTGAAGTTTGTTCTTAAACCATTGGACGGCACTATTGCTGGACACATCAAGGGCAGCTCCTACATTGTCGCCCCATCTAGTAAGCCCGGGAACTAGATCCCTAGGATCGTTTACCCAATACCCATTACTTACACCATCCATGAAGTTTTTTGACTGCGTGCTGATGTATGGCGTAACCTGGACAGCTGTTGTGAATCCAAATCCAGGTTTTGTAATATTTGCCATGATTGCAGAGACATCTGTAAAGCGAGTAGTATCAAATGCAAGATCTCCTTCAATTGCTTGATATGATGTTGGGATTTCAAATACGCCCGAGGTATATCCAAGGTGGTGAAGAGTATTTGCAGTGGTTACCAACAGTGATTCATTCCATGAAGCTTTATCTGCTGGTGTAGCTACGGACCATGTTGGGTATGTAATGACATTACTATCTGGAGCATTCTCTGTTCTTACAGTAAACCTATTGCTCATGTTCCTGTGAATGGCCTTCAGATCTGACGCAAGACACATGGTGTATTGCAGGAGAGCATACTTGCTAGAATTGGAATGGATGGAGATGTCATACTGACCAGACTCCAGACACATCTCTTGCCTCTCACTATCCATGCTCACAGAGATAAATGATGAATCATTGACCCTTAAACCTAATCCGTTGGATGAAAGCCAGTAGCGCTCGACGACTGGCCCAAAAGGTGACGAACCGTCTCCGGATAAGAAAGGCTGAGAAGGCAAATCATCAACCTCGATTGGCCATCGTTGGTTGGCCACGACTGCACCACCATACCAATGTGCATTCTGGAGGGATAAGCAATCTTTATGCATAACTTCATGATGAATAGCTGTCCATGTAAATTCATAGCAGTCCATGTTGTCTAATTCTAACCAATCAATCTCCAGCTGGCCGTACTCTCTCCATTCTAAACAAAGTCTCCTGTCTGTGGTCGTAGCACAGGTTGAAGGAGTAACAAGAGGTAAGTTTAACCCAACAGAGCTGTGAGTGTAGTTACTTCCTCTGTAGCTCACACGTACAGTTTTACTTTCCACATAGAACAATAATCTCCCAACTTTATAATGCAGTGGTGGTTCCGAATAGAAAAGGAGAATACAGGTAGTACCAATGACAATCAATATAAAAAGTATTACAACAAACACCTTGAGCCGGAATTCTCTTGGTATCTTCAAAACTTTAACAGGTTGGCTAACATCCACTATAGCTGGGTCTACACCAGAGTCTGTTGTGTTATGAAGATCTATAGGTGTCATACCATCATCCATTGAAGTCTTGACCTCATCAAAATTCACCAATGAATGGCCATTGCCTTTCTTACTCTCTTGGACTTCATCTACTTGAAATCTGGTCATTCCTGCCATTAGATAAAATAGAAGAAAAATAATGTAGTAAATAACTAAAAATATATTTTGTTTGTAAGTGTGAATGACCTTTAAGTTTTGGTAAATCCTCTTAAACTGTTTGAGTTCACAATTAGGGGAGATTGGGGTTAGTTGGAATGCGGGGTAAGTTGAAACATTGTAATTTTCTTCAACGTCTTTAAATAACTTTATGCCATACTGTCCTCAATCTATTGCCATTATCAACAGCCATCCACCATATTACAGACAACACATGCGCAACAAGCCTGGTGAAGTTACATGTAGAAAAGATTTTTTTTTTACCTTTTGAGTAATTTTTTCTCTTTCAGAATTTTTTTAGTATCTCAGAGAGGTTTCTAGTTCAAGTTGGCCAGTTTGGGGATATAATAGACACTTGTACCAAGCTAAAAAAATAAGGTAATAATTATGCCATGGTGAAGTCCCTTTTGTGTTGTAAGCTTATAAATGTCAAATGGGCCTTTGGGCTTAATTGGAACAAAATTGAAGGGGCTAGTTGGAACATGTTCCAACTTACCCTAAACATAATTATGAATAAAACATTGGATATGAGAAAAAAAATGCATTCAGTATTTCACACTCTTCTGAACATGTATTGTATACCATGATTGTTTTGTTTCTCAGTTAGGTCTGAGTGTGCATTTAAGGCCTATTGTACGCCCCTAATGCAATATTAATCCTTATCAACAAATTTCGTCACTACGCCGTTGCGCAAAATTTTGTTTTGACCGCACCACTTGCTGACTTTTTATTCTCAAGTCTTGCGTATCATTGAGAACAAATTTGCGATGCCTGGGTGCGCGATTTTGAAATTACATGTACGCAACATTTTGTCCATGCCTGTCGGACCCCAAATTGCTCAAAAACGTGATTCACTGTACAAGGTCAATGCAAATTGTTTTCAACCAAAAATGATAAATGTATGATTATTTTTACTTTTGTTGGTTCAAATGAATTTATTTTATGCTATTTATGATCGCAAAAGAGTTCCTGACAAAATTCATCGGAAAAAAAAAACAACTTAGGTTAAAAAAACCCAAAGAAACACAAATTCAAAAAAATAAAAAATACATAAGAAATTATATTTTTTGCAATTTTTTTGTGGATATTTGTTATAAATGTAAAAATTGATACTCTCGCCAAAAATTAGCATTCTACTAGCTCAACAAATTGAGTAAAAGGCAAAAACATACAATAAAAACAATTTTAGGGCAAATGTCATACACTTATTTGCATAATTAATTAAAAAATATAAACCATTGATTTTTGTCATGTAAATTTGATGCAGAAGTATACGAAATTGCTCAATAGTACTTGCATGTAAAATCAAACGCACACAAATACGCGGAATTCTACTACAGTCGGCTTGTGTGGGTGGCTATATAAAAGAAACACAAAGTTCAACAAAAAAAAATAAAGCAAATAGGCTAAGACCATGTAATACATGTACTGCAGTTGTAAGTAGTTTTAGTATAATTCTTATTAATTGACCATGCAGTGTCCCAACTTACCCATACCATGTTCCAAATTACTGTGTATGGGATAAATTGGAACGCTTGCAATGGTCTTGTTCAAGGTGGATTTTTTTCAGTAACCATCATAGAGTTAAAAATTTTATGGGGTACATTTGAAGCCCTTGCTTAAAGCTGATATTGTTTCTCAAATAAAATCTATTTGTATTTTACAGCTATTCCAACTAACCCCCATCTCCCCTACTATGAATCAGTGGCAGCATACGTTCTCTCTACCACGCGTCACTGTTGGCGGGTGCCGACTACCCTGAAAATTTCCAGGGCAATTCCGCCAACCGTGAACTTCCCCAACAACCGTGGACGACAACTTAAACCCTAAATAGACTGGGCTATTTTGATGCCTAAGAAGACGGGGGGGGGGGGCTGATTCAGCCCCCCCTTATGATCTCGGCCGTCGATCGCGACAAAAATTGGCACACACGTTACCCATGGCATTATCTACAAAACTATAACATCAAATTCTGCTAAACCTCATGTCTCATTAATTATGCTAATTTATGCGTAAAATCATAAGTTTGCTCTAATTAATAAAATGCACCTGAAACGCTAATTTTTGTTTCACATACTCTAGATAGGCATCTGATCAAATTTATTTTAAAAAGATTTCAACATCACTTTTATTTTCTTATGTATTCTATTGTTTTCTAAATTTCTTATGTATTTCTTTGTTTTTTATTGTTTTTTCAATGGAAATTGTCGGGGACTTGATTCTGACCATAAAAAAGATATAATTAATTGATTTTAAGCAGTAACAGGAAAAATAATGATACATTTATGAATTTTGGCTAAAAACACTATTTGCATTGGATTTGTACACAAATTCATGTTTTTGAGTAATTTTGGGTCTGCATGCACTTAAGAAATGTTGCGTAATTTCGAAACCGCGTACCCGGGGGTCACAATTTTGGTCTCAAAAGTTGCGCGAGACTTGAAAGTAAAAAGTCAGCAAGCGACGCGGTCAAAAAATTTTGCATGGCGGATTTATCACAAAAAATGTCGAGGGGGGGGGGGCTGAATCAGCCCCCCCAGTCTTTTTAGGGTTTAAACAGGCCTACATGTAGATCTACACAAAAAACTGAATATTTTAAAAATTGCTTTTCGCATCCTAAAATAAACTTGTCGATTATTTTGTCCACGATTTCTTCCTGGGATTTCTTTGACTCACTCAGAGCATGGACCTACATGTAATACGCTACATACGATACGACCTTGACTAGAGGCCCAATCTCTTATGTAAGAAGCGCGAAGATGTTTACCTTGCGTGTACGTATCGCATTGCTCATATTATTTACGTCTTTAAAATGGTAGTAAGTACGCTCAAAAATAAAGTGAAGAGAGAGTGGTACGGTGGGTAACTGGGTTGGGCAATGAAATTTACATGGTACGAATTTCAGTTGATATTGTCACTAATCTTATCATAATTGTGTCAAAAATAATATCAAAATTCGATCGAAATCTAATTTCTTCTAGTCCCAACCTTAGCTACATCTACGGTACATGAATTCTTTAGATCACGTTAATATAAACTTAATAATGACATTTGAAGCCAAAGGAATGGATTGACATAATGTCCAACTCATTAATTACAGTAAAATGATTTATTCACATTTACATTCCGATAAATACTCTATAATTTCTAAAGTCTTGATCTCTACATCGACCTTTTGAAAGTGTTGATTAATTTCGTGACGGTGTGTCTACCCAGTTCTGTGTCACTGCACTCGTGCTAGCCACGGCCACATACAGAATACAAATAGCACATGGCATCAAAATCCTTGATCCGGGGATCAGAGTCTTCCAAAATTAGATGGGATCCAAAACCAATTTAATTTGAATGTGTTTTTTTTAACTTTTAGATTGAGATATTTATTGAATCTGTTATAATTTTCATAAGTAATAATTTTTTAAATATTATTAACACTTTTGATCATATTACAACTCATTTTTAATGTGAGTTATACATGTACGTACAGTGTATTTTCCTTTGTATTGCTCTTTGCCTCCCATGTTCCTGAGGAATGTCATTACAGTGAATACTTAACAAATACGATTTAAAATAAAATATTATTTTTAATTAATTTGTGTAAAGGAAAAAGAGAGAATAATGGGGGGGGGGGTGGACGTATGTGGGCAATGTAAATGTTTGTGACTTTGTGGGGGAGGGGATTGGCAAAAAGAAGTCAATGTTCGGAGCAAATGAAATTAAAATTCATTTATGAAAGTGTCTACTGTGATTGTGGCTGCATAATCATTATGGCAAAATTTTGGAAAATCCACCTTGGATTGAGAGGGGTACGTGATTCAAAAGATTTCGATAGAAGTACACATTCAACAAAGTGCCAATTCATTCACAGAAATTCATTTCAAGTACAAATTTTTTAAGTTGATATGTGTAAATGCTTTAGAGGATATGTACCAGGGTATTTCGTTTGTTCACGCCCACATGAGTTGCTAGTATAATTTAAATATTGTTGGATGAATTTTTCAATTTCACTTATGTCTTTTATATGTTTTATATCGGAATTAGATCTGTTGCTTTGACCTGGTTTAAGTCATATCGAAGTGGTTGGTCCCCTCAAGTTGAAATATCGGGTGAATTATCCGAACCCCAAATGTCTAACTTTGGACTACCACAAGGCTCGGTTATTAGTCCTGTAGGTTATTCAGTATATACCGGTACACTTCCGGTGGGAGACATAGCAAGACATCATGCTATTAATTATCATCTCTACGCAGATGATACTCAGTTATACATATCTTTTGACCCTAAACCTTCAGGAGATCTCCAAAATGCCCTTGATAAACTGCAGAGATGCATACTTGACATCAAACAGTGGATGACTGTACAAACAAATTAAAGCTGAATGACACAAAATCTGAATTTTTCATAGCTACCTGCCTACCTCCCCACACAATTTGAAGAAATTGCCTGATATTCAACTTGAAATTGGTGATCTTCGCATTACTCCTTCAGAAAAAAAATCAAGAACCTAGGAGTATATTTTGATAAACATATGACTTACATGTACATGTAGAGCTGCCAACCTGAAAAGAAACATTTCAGTATTTTTGAAGCTGAAAATCAGTATTTCGGAGAGGAAATCAGTATTTCAAAAAAATACCATAGGACCAAACATACAAATGAAACTTTAGAAATCAGTATTTTACATGAAACTATCCATATTCTTCTCACTTTTCAGTACTAAATACTGAAAATCAGTACTACTTGGCAGCTCTGATGACTATGAATGACAATATTTCCACTGTTTGTTGTATATCATTGTACAACGCCTACTTAGCTTGTTGCACACAAGCAAATGGGAGGCTGGATGTCAAACATTCGTACCGTTGCACAAAAGACGTACCATCCAAAATGTACCATTGCACGGCTTTAGGAGATGACGTCACAATACAATTTAATTAATTGCGCTCAGTAAAAATGAAGGTGCAATACGCGTACATGTATAAGCCTGCTGGCTAAATGCGCAATGCTACCCAAGGTCACGTGCGGGATTTTCCTTTTTGCATTCAATATTTCTGCTCCCTTTTCATAGATTACTGCAGGGAAAACTCTTGTTTTTTTATATTTTGAAATTCCGAGGCATTGTACAACACAAACAGCGAATATTCTTATTCGTGTAATGGTGTGAGATTTCGCATTCGGTGAAAGAAAGAAATACTCTATTCAACTCATAGAGCATCTTCTTTCACCTCACGCGAAATCTCGCACCATTGACTGATGCCTATTCGCTATTTGTATACTGTCACATATCATTTGAGCCCTGAACATGACTAGAATTTGTAGGTTTATTGATCAGTCAACTGCTAACCATGCTATACGCTCCCTTATCCTTTCTCGTCTTGATTTCTGTAATGGTCTTCTTTCTTCAATACCATTGGCTCACATCAATCGTCTCCAGCAGATCCAGAATTGGGCTGCCCGTCTTATTTTTGAAGTACGCCCTGACACACCTCCTGAACCCCTGTTATATAATTTACACTGGCTCCCGATTAGACAACGGATTATTTTTAAGTTACTTCTACTTGTATACAAATCACTCTATAACCTAGCCCCAAAATTGATTGTTTAGAAATTTATGTCTCAGGTAGAAGCACTAGATCCTCTGAAGACCCACTTAAATTAACATATCCAACAAAAAGAAAACAGACTGGAGATAGAACATTCACCGTTGCATCCTCAATGGAATGGAACAAACTCCCTCTCACAATAAGACAATCCCCAACAATCAAGTCCTTTAAGAAGTCCCTTAAAACTCTTTTGTTCTAGGCAACCGCCTTCATGTCATTCTGATTTTTTGTTTGTATAAATATGTTAACTGAAATTGTGAGCGCTTTGGGCCATTTGGGAAAAGCGTATTATTAATATCGAGTATTATTATTAATTGTGCTTTTTCAAGAGTTATCTTTACAACGTCGTTAGCCTAATTACTGTGAGTGGATGATATTTATGAAATGAGTTGGAATGTGAACGCGACGCCCCAATGCCGATGGCACTTGATCGAAATAGTATTCACTTTCTGGGTTGAGCCAATCATTGTGCTTGTAAACGGGTTTCCATGAATTCCCGCCCTTGGAATGTGTGCCACATGCGTGACCAGTTAACCTGTTGATATTTGAGTGCGCATCAGCTGAATCATGTACCTCGATCTTCCCACTCATGGTGCAAGAAACCATTAAAAAAAATTTAAATCGCCAAAATATACATGTAAAGAAGATTATTCAGCCAGTAGTAGTAGTATAGACACGTCTATAAATATGCATTCGCTTCGAATATTGACTTCACCAATCCAACACACACGATCTCAACATCCCCTTGTCATTGTCCATGCCACGACCACTCCCCTATCACTCTCTCCCTTTGACCATCCTACAACCCCCTCCTTTCTCTTTCACACACGTGTAAATTGTAGGCCTACCATAGTCATGTGAAAATAGAAATCTGCTTTCCTGTCAATTACATGTAAGCTATAATTTCAAAACATTTTAAATCGCGTTTAATTATAATAAGAACAACAAAATCGTAATATTAAAGTATTATGAATGACTAAAGATATTCCTCACGCTTGTGATGAGCACATTCATTATTTTATAGATGAGTAAAGAACAATGCAAATGAACATAGCAATAATTGATAAGGATAAAGTAATCTTGATTGGATATTATTAGTATAAACATCATCAACAGAAAATTGTGTCACCATGTTTTATATTTGTTTGTTTACAAAGGGCTCCAACGAAAGCCAGCTTGTTGCTGATTGGGCTACCCTTCTTTTAAATATCTGAAATAAATAAATAAATTATGAGAGTTATAGTTTCAGTGAGTATCTGAAAAAAAAAACACGCAAATACTATAAGTTGGGGACCCCATCTCATGAATACCAATGCCCTTTAATTATTTTGGAAGCTTCAGAAAAAACTTCTGAGGACTTCCAAATCAAGTCGGAACAATCTTTGGATTTAGTAGGGCATGGCGCAGCGCATAAGCTCAAAGGGCAACGCATGCGGTCCGTAGATGTAGTCGGTCAAAGCATCATGCATTCACAAAACTAATCGCACTTTCTAAGGATGTAGCGATCTAGACATTGAAAAGTATGGAGCAAATTTATTGATGTCATCAATAAGAATAAATATACATAAACTGTAAGTATAAAATAAGATTTTCCTTTCCTTTGACCTTTTTGAAATTGAAGTTATCAGTAATAGCCTTTCTGCTTCAATCCCAATTCGCACAACAGTTGCGGCTGTGTGGCCTGGAGAAGCATTAAATACACATAAAATGTGGTGCATTTAGCAGCAATCTAAGCTCTTCGATATTGAAATTTTTGATAGCTACCGCGCTTCACAAACACTGAGGCTGCTGCGCGGCTTGCGTCGCTTCACGCCGCCAAGCGTCAGAATAAACCTGGCAAGAACATTTTGTACATTTATGTACAGTGATTTCATTCTAGAATCTGAATTTATTTATTTTTCTTAAAAAAAGATCTCAAACAGGGCCTTTGCGATACAATGTATGTACAGCTGTATACAAATCTAAGAAATGCATTGAAAACTGATAAAATATATAAAAGGTTAATTTTTATCCTTCTTGGTAGATACTTGTAATAAATTGCATACAGATTTTACACTCAGCTGCTCATTCACCAGGGCTAAAAAAATTTTAATCAAATGCCCATTGTCTCTAAAATCGAAAGCTACATAAGTACATGTATGTATAACAGATTGTTGTAACAATAGAATACATAACTTCATAAGGAATTGGTGAAACAATTAAATACATCAGAAAATAGCACATTTGTATTTTTATTTGGTCATACAAAGTACAAAAGGAATGATAATTTTCATATGTAAAAAATACCAACTTTATTGATATTCCATGATTTTCATTTGTTTTGTCACATACCAGTACCTGCTATGTTTTGGAGTGGCTTTCTTTGTTCTTCTGCTCAATAAGATAAAAATGCTATGCCTTGGAATGGAAATTTGAGTGTAAAAATAGGGGTCCCTTCCACAGCACATACCCACCATGCATTATACACGTTTTTTTATTGCCCCCCCCCCCCCGAGATTGACCTTATGTAGTATAGTTAGACCAGTCAGACCACCACATATCGACCACCTCTTTTGAAACCGTCCACCTTGCGCGCATGAAATTATTGCGTATCACAAACGATGCGCACAGGAGACTAGGTGCAGAGTCCATAGGAACGGTAAAAATCTATTTTACAAGAGAAGGGGAAAAGGGTAAAAATTTAGTAGAATTTATCAAAATTGTTTTGACTAGACCCGAACCCTGCCCCATTTCTGATAGGAAACGGCTTTAGAACAAATATCCATCGTCCCCAAAACCTGAAACAAGATGGCGGCGTAAACATCGGGCAAGTCTCTTCCATCTTATCACAATACTTTTCTAATTTTTTTAATGAATTTTTGTTTAAAAATAACGAGATAGAAATGAGAGGTCAGGAATGAAGTTTTATCCCATGTAGAGTTAGATCAATCTCTGCCTACATGATTTAGGGCTAGAAAGTAGAAATCTTGGGCCTGGGGGCGAAAGTTTCAGGTTTTGGCGGCCTACACGCACGTGAATATATAAGAATACCTGGCTTCATTGAGAGTAACCTTACGTCAGTAAATAATTTTTACTCTATAGTAGCGATGCCACATCATTTTTAAATATCTACTGTATACATATGTTGTGACCATTCATTTTGAAGCTTGTGACCTGCTCTTCACAATAAGACTACGGTTTTTTCTTAATATATGCAAATATCTAATTAAATATGCACGCATATCATTAAAAATGTCTGCCGCTCATGCGGAATGTGTATTTGCCTTTGTAGTTTCACCCATGCTAATGATTTTGAGATAATTAACCACCAAAATATGTCAATTGGCCCATTCTTTGATTAAACCAATATATAATATTAAAAAAAGAGTGTTTCATATAATTAAATATGCAAATTTAAAATACCATATATCTTTATGTAAATGAGGTTATGATGCAAAGCCAATGATACGCATATTGTAAACATGTATGTTAAAAATATTTTTTTTCAAACTACATGTATGAGGAAATTAACCACCAACAATATGTCAAGTGGCCTATTCCTTGATTAAACTATTATAATATATTAAAATTCAAACAGAATACATGTATTTAAATATGCATATGCAAATGAGATTATGATGCAATATAGTACAATATATGTTACAATGATGTTTGTTCTTGTGTATGGCCTTTCATTACAAATAAATTGGATAATAGTATCATCATCAGTGATATGATGTTCAATTGCAAAAGAACAAATTCATAGAATATTATCTTCTACATGTACAAAAAGTGGTAAATATGCAAATGAGACGATTATGTAATGAACAATTCAAGTGCAGAAGTACTTGTCCAGCTGCATTCATTACCAAATTTATGCTTCTTCATGCTTTGTATACTGTATATTTGTATAATACAACTTGATATTATTTTTTTTAAGTACTAAAATGCAGTTTACATTTTCTTTTGTTTACATGTAAAAGCTCTGTACAATTCAGTTTATGCTTCTAACATTCTTGAAATGAAATACCATTATATTGATTATTATCATTATGCAAGAAACTTGCCTGATCCCTGATCAATGAATTGGTCAGTGGTAAAGTATTCCACACACGTATCATCTGCATTTCAAAGATGATCGAATGTTCACTTGTGAAAAGATGCATTCTGTTATACTATTTTTCCCCAAAACAAGTATATTCAACATCGAGAATATTACAAGATCGCCTTTCTGGCCTTCCAAAGTGATTTGGTAAGGTTGGACAAGTAGAGAAGGCTAAAAAAAAAAAAAAATTGGGTCGGGGGCCACGGGCCGGAATGGGGGGAGGGGGGCCAGGGGCCGGTAAGGTTGGACAAGTTAAAGAAAGCTCTCCAAAAAAAAATTGGGTCAGGGGCCATGGACCGGTATGGGGGCCAGGGACCAGTAAGGTTGGACAAGTTAAAGAAAGCTAAAAAAAAAAATTAGGTCGGGCCACTGGCCGGGATGGGGGAGGGGGGCCAGGGACCAGTAAGGTTGGACAAGTTAAAGAAAAATAAATAAAAAAAAATAAAAAAATTGGGTCAGGGGCCACGGGCCGTGATGGGGGGAGGGGGACCAGGGGCCAGTAAGATTGGACAAGTTAAAGAAAGCTAAAAAAAAAAAAAAAAAAAAAAATGGGTCAGGGGCCATGGGCCGGGATGGGGCCAGGGACCAGTAAGGTTGGACAAGTTCAAGAAAACTAAAAAAAAAAAAAAAAAAAAATATTTGGTCAGGGGCCACGGGCCGTGATGGGGGAGGGGGGCCAGGGGCCGGACATATTAAAGAAAGCTAAAAATAAAAAATTGGGTCGGGGCCAAGGGGCCGGGATGGGGTGCCAGGGGCCGGTAAGGTTGGACAAGTTAAAGAAAGCTAAAAAAAAATTGGGCTGGTGGGGGGGGGCAGGGGCCGGGATGGGGGGAGGGGCGGGGCCGGGGCGGGGGCCAGTAACATTTGACGGCTTAAAGGTAGCTAAAAAAATGGGTCGGGATAGGTAGGGGCCGCCGGGCCGGTGACGTTGGACAAGTACCGATAATGGGTAGCCCTCCCCCCCAAAAAAATGGGGTCAGGGGGCAAGGGCCAATAAAGTTTGGGGTCCGTGTTACAGGCCCCCCCCCAAAAAAAAAAAGAAATAGGGTTGGGACGAGTAATAATGGCAATTATGGGTGAGGGGCGGGTTGCATACATATAGGCCACGCAGGGGCCTGGGGCAAATTATGGAAGGGGTAAACATAGATCTAGACATAATAAATCAGGCAAAAAAAAAAAAATGGGGCCTTGGACCATAATCAGGGTTTAAAAGGGCAAGAAAGGTACATCACCATCTGTTACATAATCACCAAAAACCAAACAACCCTACTCAACAGACTATACAGTCTCTGTATTGACCCTGAATTTTCCAGATTGGGGACAGTGCAAGCCCTTATCTTTCCCGCTGGCGGTAATTCGCGGTTTGCTAATTGGTAACAAGTTTGGTATCATTACAAAGCTTAGAATTCAAAGAATCTCATGATGCTGGGAGTTTTTTGGTTTTTTTATGTGTAGGGGTACGATAAAGGGGTCAAATCATTCATGTCATCATCAAATCACCATATCAACAAAATCTCAACAAATCATGATATCAAAATGCAAAAAAAATCGGATTTTTTAGACATAATTTCAGAGCAAAAGTACTAAACTAACGATTCAAATTGCCACAAACACTGGTGGAAGTCAAAATCTTGTGTGTCACATGATTATGACATGAGCAGTACTTTCCACTTTTGGCTTCTGAGATTCAAAATGGCCGCGCGCATCGTACGATCAGGCAGGTTTCAAGACACATTTCAAGTGCAAAATATCTGGCGATTCTAACCTCAAATCAGAATGTAAAGTGAAAATTTCCTATTTTAATTTAATAATCTTCGGATTTTTGTGGGTCAGAGTGTTACTGAATTAATATTTAAAGACTGGAAAAGAGTTTTCTGAGACCATGTTTTACACAGGGGCAGAGCATACCGATGCGAACGCGCGGCTGGTTTGGCATCGCTATCTATAGAAGTCGCCTTACTAGATGAGACGGCGATCGACCGGATGCCGGCCAGACGCTCGCTTGATCGACAGGCCAGTAGTACCGTAGCAGCATAACGGTACGGTACTGTAGTTTCCGCCGGCGTAGCCATAACCCAGGGAACTCCCGCCCGCTATGCGGGCACCCAGGAGCTTTCTGTGTAATTGACCATACTCACGGGACTAGTGTGAAGTAGGCCTATGGTCAAAATAATTCTCTGAATATTTAATAGTTAAAACAGAAATTAAGCACTTACCACGATTATCTGGATGAAGCCTTTTTTGAAGGTCTAAGACTCTAACGAGTGGTTGTTTCCCAACATCGAGGCACAGACTGGAACCTCAAAAAAATGAAAAGTTCTCTCCTTCTACCCTAGTCTCGTTCGGCCATTTTGTTACGATTCATAACAAAAATGGCCGATCGAGACGTGGCCTGGGTAGATCATAGGAGAGAACTTTTCGGGTTTTTTAGGTTCCAGTTTGTGCCCAGATGTCAGGAAACTGCCACTCGTTAGACCTTCATCCATATAATTGTGGTAAGTGCATAATTTCTATTTTCACAATTCATTTGGAGAATTATTTTGACCATACTTCACGCTAGTCCCGTGCCCGTGAGTATGGTCAATTACATGGTAAGCTCCAGTGCAGTCCTGGGCTCCCGCCAGCTACGCGGGCGAGAGTTCCCTGGGTTAGCGTAGCCGTTGGCGTTAGCGCCGCGGCTTCTTTTCACACAGTCTCTTTCCGTATTTATCCTAATTCTAATTACCAAAAATTACAATCTTACCACGTCTTTTAGCACTTGGAATTCCTGATTGTGAATCCATGATCTCGGAAGTAGCGGTGACGTTCTAACGTATGAAAAAAGAAAATATCACTTTAGCTGTCACGTCGCTAAAGTTAAGCCTGTAAAGAATCCTCCCCCATATAACCCGATCATCAATCGCCCATATTGATACTGGCCATTTAACTAAATCAACGAACGTAGAGGGCAGCAACACAATTACGCGGAGACTTTCTTTCACCGAATCAAAGAAAAACTAAGACTGGCGTATACCCGGCCAAATATGTATATATATATATATATATATATATCTATTCATGGAGAGGGGGGGGGGGGGCTTAGAAAATTAGGTGGTCGATAAGGGGTAGTTTCAACCATAAATGAATTAATTTTTCAATTTTTGCTTGTCATTTTTATTTTCTGGTACGAACTCCTTTATTTGTGGTCGAAGACTTTTTTTTTGCTTGGCAAATTTTTAGCGGACGATTTACTCCCCCCCCCCCCGTGGAAAATCTATAGGTACGCCACTGGGGCGGGGTGTATCCACTGATCTCTCCCCTACCTGGATATGCGGTGAGGGTCCTTTGTTTGAAGCCCGCGAGTTCTATTGTCCGCCATACCAGTTCCCCCAAAAGGAACGCGATCGCCCCATTAGCATGTGCATTGTGAGCGATATGCTAGCTGTCTGCACACTGAAGCACTCATTGCTTTTTATACAAAATTCATATATTTAAGGTGCCAGAATTCGCAATTTTCTTGAAACCATGGTACTTTCCCAGTATACAATTCGGAAACATAATTTTGAAGGGGTTGGTGTTTTTCTCACCTACGGAAGAATGGATGAAATCCTTGACTTAATTGTCTAGGGGTATTTTGGAGGTTTTCCAAATAACCATCTTAGGATCGATATGGCGAGGACTTTCTAGGTTATGAAGGCTTATAACACTGGGCTTGAACCCCCCTTTAATTTAAGTCTACCCCACCCCCAAAAAAAATCAAACAAGTGTAACACCGAAAAATTCATCGCTTAAGTGAAACTTTAAAAATATAACTTTCATATTTTATTTCTGATTTTGATTAAATTTTGAGCATTATTGTGTGTTTTTCTCTCTATTCAAATAATCATTTCATGAGGTGGACTCGCCCTTTAAAGAACAAGTCCACCCAACAAAATCTTGATTTGAATAAAAAGAAAAAAAATTCAACAAGCATAACCCTGAAAATTTCATCAAAATCGGATGTAATATGAAAGTTATGGCATTTTAAAGTTTCGCTTCATTTCACAAAACAGTTATATGCACATCTCGGTTGGTATTCCATTATTTTATGCTTTTTGTCCGGCAAGGAGGTCCAAAACGTCAAATTCGTAAAAATTGAAATATTGTATAATTCAAACTATAAAACACAAAAGAAATAGTGAGTAAAATCATTGACTCTCTCATTTGGCTCGTTCATATCACTATTTTTTTTTAATAAGCGAAACTTTGAAATGTCATAACTTTTTATTTTACATCCGATTTTGATGAAATTTTCAGCATTGTGCTTGTCTGATTTTTCTCTATTGATTCAAATCAACATTTTTCTGAGGTGGACTTGACCTTCTCTCTCTCTCTTTCCTTCTGTCACATCGATCGACCCTCTTCAATTATCCTCTACCCAGTTTGTTCATATACACTGTAGGCAGCGGAAGCGAGGGGGGGGTCCTGGTCCCCTAAAATTTTAGGTGGGGGACAGACCCCCAAAATTTATGTTGACAACTTTTTTTGGTTCTTTTTGCTTGTCAATTTTTTTCCTGCATCCCCCCTAAATTCAGGTGGACCCCCATAAAATCGTTGTGGTCCGCCCTGAAATTCTGGTTGATAATCCTTTTTTGATACTTGTCAGATTATTTCTTTTGTTTTGCATCCCTTCCTAAATTTTGGGTTGATAACCTTTTTTTGCTTGTCAGATTATTTTCATTGCGTCACCCCCTAAATTTCTGGTTGATAACCCCCCCCCCCTCATCCACCGAGACATTTTTTCTTTGAAGACATTCGGCATCTCACAATAAGTTCTGTGAAATTTCTGAAGTCTGTAAATCGTCTCTGTAGCTTAATGTCTTTTTTACGTACTTAAAAAAAAGAGTTCTTGGAAAAAATTATTTGATCTATTAATTGTTGACAGAGAAATATCACAAATTCACATGCCACAAGTTACATAAGCCCCCTAAAGTCCTAGTCCTATACCGTACATGTACCTA
Organism: Lytechinus variegatus; assembly: GCF_018143015.1. Lineage (NCBI taxonomy): Eukaryota > Metazoa > Echinodermata > Echinoidea > Temnopleuroida > Toxopneustidae > Lytechinus > Lytechinus variegatus. The sequence goes on along the minus strand of NC_054744.1, from coordinate 1,365,722 downwards.
TAGCTTCATTGTCCTTTCACAAATAAAAGATAAATAATTTTCAGAATACCTTGTAGATCCAGTCCTTGTCCCCAAAATCAGTCTATTTCGGTCAGGATCTATGCTTTGCAAAAAATATTTTTGTTTAACTCCTCCGAAATGGCAGATTTTCAGTCTTAACTTAAGTTTCACAATACATGCTATACACGGTCAGTAGTTTTCGTGTCTCAGTCGTGATATTCTTCTGTCCAAACATGATTGATAAACTCATAAAACTTGGTGACATTTGTGAATATTAATAAACTGAATATTTATTTGAATCATGGTTTGAATTCATCACGCTTCCAGAGAAATCACAACAATCGATAACCCCCCCCCCGGAGTTTTAGAGTTTTGGAAACTTGCTCTGGTAATTTAGAATTACCACACATGTATTTGAGCACATGGGACTACATAAAGTCTACAACTATGCAGTTCACCAGCTTGTCTTATCTGTGAAAAGTAATCCCATTTTCTCTGTTTCCACGGTCGTCACAATAAGTGCAATTATACGTGGCACAGGACGACATCTTAAACTTTGTATCAGGTATAGATTCACATTGAAAAGTGCTGTTATAAGAGTTGATTTGGTAAGTATAATTAAGAATTGACACTATTGCCGCGTACCAGACTCTACTCCGATTTTGGGGGAACTCGGCGTGCGGAGGTACCCACTTCCGGTGCTTCAACACGGAATAGGCCAATCAGCGTTATTGTTCCCATCCAGGTAGGGGAGAGATCAGTGGGTGTATCAAGTTGAAAAAAAACACATGCCAAAGATTCATATTATTATACTACGATCTAGCTTAGGGATTTCTGAAAATTCTCGAAGGCAATATAGGCCTACCGGTAAGGGCGAATGGCAAATCCAAGCAAAAGCGGACATAACTCTTTTTCAAATCTGGATCAAAATTTTCATGGAAGATCATAAATACAAAGGGTGATCATAATAAGCCTAAATAAAAACAATCTTATGCATCTCCTTATGGGAGAATCCGAACCATACAAAAATCATATACATGGGACCAGGGGCGGCGGGGCGAAGTGGAAAGTAGGGGCACAATGAAATGTCATCTTTTCTTTCGAAAAGGGTTACAATGCATGCAAGGGACGTACCACTGCCCCCTGAGTCACAACTGATCCCTGACGAGCCACAAGTGGTCCCCTCTTTGGAACTTGAAGACCCTTTTTTTGGTGCGAAACAGTGGCGTACTTTGGATTTTCTAAAGGGGGGGGGGGACAAATTCGTCCACCAAAAAAAATTGACAAGCAAAAAAAAAAAGACGAAGAAAAAAAAAGTTATTCAAGTTTAAAGGAGGGGGCACTTGTGGCTCGTCAGGGGGGGGCAGTCTGTCCCCTGTCCCCCCCTTATGTACGCTAGTGGTGCAAAATGTCCAGCTTGCGATTGAAGAACTTTTTTTTTGCTTGTCAAATTTTGTGGCGGACAAATTTGCCCACCCCCCTTTGGAAAATCCTGGGTACGCCACTGCTTAAAACAAAGGAAAATTACTCATCTACAGTGGCGTAATGGGCCAAAATTTTGAGGAGGCTACATTATATTGTATCATATAAATTTATAAGAAGTTGCGAGCAAACAAAAATTTTGTCATTTTTGTAATGAAAATCCAATTTTGTGACCATTAATATTCAGAAAATAATATTTCACCCTTCTCTCTTTCATTTTTTCTTTTTTTTTTTCTTGGTCGTGAAATTTTTTTTGCGCCTCTGCTTATCGACCCCACTCACATGACTCATGAAGCATCCTTACGGGTTTTGTATTAACATATAAAAATGAGAATATTGTTTTCTTGTGTCAAAGTAGCACTCGCTAGTTAACACGACTGGGTCCTTCTCACGTGAAAGGGTTCGTGAGGGTCACTTTTCTTGGGTAAAAAGGGGGACTGATACGAGATAGGGCACTTACAAGAAGGCAAGGGGGCACTTGCTCACACATTAAACGGGTCCTTCTAAGGGGCACAGAACACGTTCGTGAGGGGGCATTTTCGGTAAAAATTGGCAATGATACAAGAAATGACACTTGCTAACACATAAATCGGGTACGTCCTTCTTAGGTGAAAGGGGCACCGTATACGTTCGAGGCTGAGGGGACATTTTTGCTTTCAAAAATTGGCACTTATTATACGAGAAAGGACACTTGGTAACACATAAAACAGGTCCTCCTCGGGTGAAAGGGGCACAGTACACGTTCGTGCTAGTTGACACGTACCTGAAAAGGGATATTTAAAAAAAAATGGAGTACATGAAGAGGATAAGTACTTGACAAATGAAATAATTCGAGCGCGCAGCACGAGCTGAAAATGTTGATATTCAGACCATAAAACAAATATTTACAAAGCACTTTTTCAAATTTGTAATCAAACAAGATGAAAGATCGATTTGAAATTTGTTTTGTATTTTGACTTCAAAACTTGATATTTTAAGCTCTATATTAGCCTATTGAGCAAGATCATCGAAAAGGCAATGCTAGCGCAAAGCGCAAGCGAAAATGTTACATTGTCACATAATTTTTTTTCCAAGTGTTCCTCTCATCTTATTTCATTCAAATTCAAATATATTTATTTCACATCCATCAAACAAAAACAAATTGTATACTATAATTAAACATAAATATTTGTATCCATTGCAAAGAAAAAAATAATACATATGTTGTGGAAAAAAGAACACCTTGGAGGTTTTAAATAAATATACTATTTTTTAATAGAAATTAACTTAAGATGGAAATGGAGGGACCCACTAAAAAGCAATGCTTGTACAAATGTGGGCCCCTCAAAAAAATAGATCCCGAATTCTTCACACTATTCTGGCCCAAGCCTCTTTTTTAATCCCAGACAAAAACATTCCGTGTTCGCTCAAGCATGAACGAAACTAATTTTTTTTAATGGCATTTGAAGGATAAGACCTCAGAGCACCTATTGGCACCAAAATATAGAGATCATAATTTGAAACAAACATTTTATAGACTTTTCATATCTGTCCGGTTTTTTATACACACTTTATAAGATACAATTAAGATATGAAAATTGAAATTTAAAAGTGGTTGTGAGCAGGAAAAAAACATGAAAATGACAAGAGTCCTAAAAATGACTCATTTTTAGGTCAGCATTTGAAATTTTCAACTTGCGCTTTGTGCTCTCCAACCGCGTAGCCAGGATTTCATTTTTGAGGGGGCGGTAAATGTGCCAACCAAAGGTGCCAACACCATAGAGATGTATATATATCTCATAGAGATATATACTTAATACATCTCTATGATATATCTCTATGGCCAACACTTACAGAGCGCACAAAGCGCGCTCCCTAGGGTCACGTGCAAGGAGGGGAGTCACCCTCCCGCGCGAAGCTTTCGGTGTTTCATAAATTAAAATGAAAAGGAGCCGTCTCTCCTGTCTCTATAGACTATAGTACATATATCAGCTCCAATTCAGTTGACTATATCATTGTATATTGTGATTGTGAACCTTGTTTTCAAAAGTGATCGTGAACGCACAAAAAGGGATTAAATGGAGGAAATTAAAATAATAATTACCCCGCGGAAGCTAAAGCGCTCTATCAAGTTTTTTTCCAAAGAAAAGGGTCCCGAGATAAGTGTTCTCTAAGTTAAAATGAATGCGTCCCTTGGTAAGATCAGATATTGATTACAAACATTACATCTTTAACTCGCAAAACAAAGGAGAAGTAGGGAATATGCCGGGAGGAAGATATTCCTCCCTGCCCTGAGCAATGAAACTCTGAAATTTCAAAGGGCGGACGTTTCATCAAATGCAGATCTCTCTAATACCCCATCGGCTCTTATTCAGTTGATTTTCTAAGATTATTGTACTTCATTACAAGGAAAATAGTGCGCAAAAAGTTGAAACTTATAAAAAAGGATGATTTCTTTGACTATTATCCTGAAGTGCTTGATGATAAAGAAATTTAAGTGTCATTCAAAATTTCCAACTAAGGGTGCAAAACAGGACTAGACAGGAGATGAATCTGCAGGGAAATGAAGTTTAACAGTTTAATAGAATTAAAAAAATGTCAAGCCAAATTCTTGTTTTGCTGGCCTTTGACTATGTAGAGAGATTCCATAAGTATTATGGGCATTTAAGCCACCATTTCTCAGCAAAAATTCGTGAAATCAGCATTAATCTAACCAAAAGAGATTGATCTGACCAACCACAACTATGGAAAGCCAGCAACGCCAACATCTATAATGCAAGGTTGTTCCAACATTTTTTTTCTTCCAATATGATATCTAGCATACTCATACATTTATTCTTGTGACAATTTAGTGTACTTCATTTTTTTTTCTTACAAAGGACATTGTGCAAATGTCAAGTACGAAAAATTAGGACGATGATGGATTTCCATTTAATTGAGGTTGATTGGATCAATCCTAACTCTTTGTAAGACGGACCCTGATATCCGCTCATTCTCTATCCCCATTTCACTATAGATGGCGATTCCGCTGCGATCGTCAAAAATCGACAAAGCGTGTATATCGTTCGTAGCTTGAACGTGGCTTGATCTTTTCAATCTTCTCCGTCGTACCTTCATCTTTTCTGAAGCGGCAAGGATCGCCACCATCTTCCTGGTCGCCACAAAATTTTGAACATGTTCAAAACTTACGTAGCGAGATCAAGGAGGTGCTATAAAAAAGCGCATCATAATCGAGTCAAGAGCGTATTACAAACGACATAATCATAGCTGTAACGGAGCTCCAACGCATAAAGCGTAGTAGAAGCGCATTAAAAGCGTTCCAAAGACAATAATTCTGCTATACGCTGCTTCCGTTTACAAGGAGACTAGCTGCCTTGCGCTCGACACGCTTCACACCGTTTCCACCGCGACGCTTTCCCTTTGGATGGCATGTGGCACACGTTCTCAGCCCGCGGCAGGCATTCGCGTTGCGCTTTTGCTGCGCCGCTAAAGACTGGGCAGCGATTGAGCAGCGACCGTCCGCGCTGCTATTATAAAACGCCGTCCCGATGGTGGCGGATAATCACATTTTCAACAGATTACGAGGTGACACCACGACGTTTTCAAATATACCTCCCAGAAAAGGACCCAAAAGGGGAAGCTGCCCAAGCTGTTATGCCGGCGGTCCAAGAGGAAGAACAAGAGGTTATGGTGGTGGTAGATGAGGAGGAGGAAAAGGAGGGGGAACAGGAGGAGGATGAAAATCTAACTACCGAGCCAGCTTGAAAGAGAGAGAAAAAAAAAGACACTCACATGTCTTGATGACGAAAAAATATATAAATTGACTTTTTTTTAAAAATAGAATGAATTCTAACTACAGTGACAGTATATAGACAATATTAGAATTTTGTTAATGATTCGATCACTGATGTATTGATTGGGAAAGCACACTTTATGGGGATTCTGGCATTGTGCACCCCCCTTAGGCTATGAGTGCTCTCATCAGTAGACTACTTCTTGCAAGCAAATTTGAAAGGAATTTACTTAACAATTTTTTGTGACAAACTTTTGTGGAAAAAAAATCATCTTTTATTTTTTATTTTTATGCTCTTTATGAAATTCTGGATGCATCCCTCATAGCTATTAGGCCCATCGACATCTTTTGAATGAAATTTTAATAGATATTGTATATTATGACTTAAGTGACAGCCAGGGTCGGACCCAGTATCTTTTTGGCCTCCTCCTTCTCCTGTCCTCGTATATTCAACTTCTAACTGATGTTGTTGTAGAATGCTAAGATGTATCCAACAAAAATTCTGGACATCCATCTTGGTCGAAGGTTGGCAATCGACTGAAAAATGTCTCATGTGCCGCGATTAATATACCGATTGCTTGAAATCTTTTCAAGAGCCCATCATGAACGTAACGCAATCGCTCCATTCGTAGCACCACCGTACCTCATTGGCGGTGGAAGTCAATAAATTTAGGGGGTGTCCACCTGAAAATTTGGGATGGACACATGTAAAAAATAGGACAAGCGCCCCAAAAATTTTGTGTCAAGCAAAAAAAAAAAAAAAAAAAAAGGTCATCAACCTAAATTTTAGGGGGGGCCGTCCCCGTCCCCCCGCTTCCGCCGCCTATGCCATACCTAGGTCCTAATTAGCGTATGAGCCTCGTTGTACGGTCGCTTTGATCGCAGAAGCAGCGCATCACATCTGTCTCAAATCGTGGCAAGGGAGTGGCAGCGTCGTACTATCAGCGTATTACCATCGCCTTCAGCGCAGGTCCGTCGCAGTGAAGTTGCAGTGCAATCGCCTCGGAGGCTAAAAATAGAATTCGAGGACGATTCTGCTACGCTTTGACAGATCGCCATGGTCGCCATGATCGCCATCCTAGTGAGATGGGGGCTTTACATAGTTGCCCCGCTTCCCCATTTCTGTTAAAATGACGATGTCATGAACTGTACATGTGTATGTTCGTATTGCGTTGAAATGTTTCTTAATTCATAATATCTTGCTGTGAGAATTAGGTGAATAATTAAGCAAGCAAGCAAGCAGAGGACATTATTGAAGGGGAGATCCAGGCTGAAAATATTTATATCTAATAAAAATAAATAATAAATGCACTTAATCAGTTGTCAATTCAACTTTTATAGCTGATATTAATAGAATTTTTTGAATAAACCTAATTTCATAAAATAAAATACAAAAGAACAAATGGGGATATGACAGCATCATCCCATCTAATGAATAATCATGGAGACATGCCCAGAACTGTTTCACCGGAATAATGCAAATCTTTAAAATTAAATTACTCCGTTATTTGTTTTCCGATTTTGATCAAATTTTCAGCATTTTGCTTTGTGAATTTTACTCTATTTATTGCGATATAAAATATCGGACCATCCCTTTAATGAATGTCATTGATGTGGCAATATGACAATGTGCCAAACTATTTGACAGAACTCAGAGTGAAACAACTTGTGAGTGAATATTATGTGAAAAAAGGAGAAGTATATATAACAATTTGATGTATTTGCCTAATATAACGATTTATGGTGCACAAATTTTTGAATTTCTTTCAAGAAAGAACACCTTGCATACGTTGATGAATCACTTATATGTGTCAAATGAATGATTTGCAAATCGAATTTGGTTAATGGAAAATAAAATGCTTATGTATTTAAAAGCTTAAAAAAAATTAAAAAAAATATTGTCTTTTTTATTTAATACGACAGGAATTGTATACCTTCCTCTTTTAAATTAGGAACCTTTTTGCCCCCAAATTATGGTTGTTTAGTAATGAGCAGAAAAGCGGGAGAAGTTGCCTATATGGAGGTGATGGCAGAAATTGATATCAAGATTTTACCCGCCCGGATTCGACCCGACCAGAAGTTGCGCGATCAATTTGAAAAAAAAAATAACTTCATATACTTCGGACTAACCTTACTCGAATTCTATGGAGCTATAAAACATGTCTAATTCAAGCCCTAATTAATGTATACATTTGAACTTTAACTGTATGGCAAGAAACAAATATAGCTGAGGTGGAAAAACAGGGTTAGAGAAAGAGTGAGGGATACAAAGGAGAACTGCAAATGACAGTCATTTAAACGCGCGCAGCGCGGAAGCAAAATTCATATACATATAAATTTAGAGCAAAATAAAGAATAAAAAGAAAAACCCACAAAGCTACCTTTCTTCCCTTTTCTCCTCTCTTTTTTCCTTTTTTTCCTTTGGGGGACTTTTTTTTGGGGGGGTGGGGGCGGTCGCCCCAACCCCCCCCTGGCTACGCACCTGCCTGTCCAAGGGCATGCCAGGATTAGATGTCCGTGATAATAATAATTCTTGCAATCACCTAGAACATTGTAGAAAAAATGTATTAAATGTACAAAGGTAACTTTGATATAGTAATGTCTAAATCTATAACGAAATTATTTTTGTTTTAGATGTACAATAATATTAAGGGTCAAAATTTTCAGTTTCATACATTTTGCCCAGATTTGTCATGTCTGCCGCCAAAAAAGGCATCATTGTTGGCTCGTTGTTCCAAAAATGCCTTGGCCTTGGCGTTTTCAGGCCTTTATTGCCATGCTTGGCCTTGGGTTTCTATATGCCTCGGCCTTGGCCTTGGGTATTGAAACCTTGGCCTTGGGTTAAAGCTTGGCCTTGGATGTTTGAGCCTTGACTAGAATATACTGTTAAAGGGGAATCCAACCCAAATAAAAACTTGTTCTTAGGGGGAATAAGAAAAATCAGACAAGTTTATAGGTGAAAGTTTGAACACTATCTGACAAATAATAAGAAAGTTATGATTTTTTAAAGTTGTGAATATTGGTAATCCCTAGATCCATGGAGACTGCAAATTGGCCACATATGTGATGTCATAGTGATGTAAGGCAAGGACTACACTTCCATGTACTCCAATAAATGGCTAATATGTAATTTTTTCAAATGTTTTACTTCAAATTTTGTTTTTCTTTCATGAGGACATAAAACAATATACTATATACTAGGGTTATATTTAGATTACTGCCCCAGGGGAATGGGCAGTTAGGAGAAAACCACAAATCCCTGATAATTAAGTACATGGCCTATGGGAAAGTTGTCCTTGCCTCTTGTCATAATATTACTTACCCAGTTGTCAATTTGAAATCTTCATAATCATAGGGATTTCAATTTTAAAGCGTCCATAACTTTCTTATTGCTGGTCCGATTTCTTTCAAACTTTCACCATTCTGTTTTATCTATTTTTCCCCTTTCCAACACTACATTTTATGACCAAGGCTGGATTCCCCTTTAACAACCTTTCCTTCACTTATCCTATCCAAATCTACTATATATAGGGATACTAGCCCGTCGACTCCGTATATACGCAATTTACGGGGCAAATTGTCTCTATCCTTATCTAGCTTCTGTCTGGCACTGTGATACCGGGCACCACAGTGAGTCGTGGGTGATGATACTCTGAATAACTCAAATGAATAAAACAAATAAAATAATCTTTTACTTGAAACTGTTTCATCTTTCGAAGGAAAAACAATCTTTGGTTGTGAGTGTGGTATATAGGTTCCCAGGGGCCACTTCCATTCACGAGCGGATACCATATGCGCGACCATGGGGTCTCGAAAAGCACCCTAAACACGTATTTTCCATATGTAAAACCCCACCCTTAACAAGTATTGGAAACAAAACGATACTCTTGGCAAGTATATTCCCTGAAATGAACCCGTAAAAAAGTACAGCTATATTTTATTGTTATGTCACGGGTCCTTCGGTCGTCGGTTTTACCTTTACACATCATTTTGATTTCATTATAATTTCTTCTTTTCCAAGGGGGATCCACAATTTTACAAGCTTTGCTTTTTAGTGGATCCCCCTCATTTCCATATCCATTTATGCTCTATATTATACTGTTTTTTTTACGAAGTAAGAATGCCCTTCTGTAAAATTGTATTTGATTTTTATTGTTTTATATTACTTTGTATTATGTTTTGAATGGAAATGAAATAAAAGAATTGAATTGAATTGAATTTAGTACGAACCCAACTTCCACACCTCGCGCAAATCGGACTCTAAACACGTAATGTTGGGGCAAAAAGGACACCCTTATTTTTTCATTATTTTTGTGTTTTTGACACCCTTATCATGTTATGTACGTAATGTGCCCTATCTTGAAAAAGACATCCTTTTTACGTGTTTTTTTTTGGTCGCGCATGGTACCAACTCGTCAATGTAAGTCCCCCCCCGGCTATGAGTTTTTAATCTGCTCATGCAGACCAATCAAGTTTTTCGCCGCCGGTTTGTCGTCAACAATAATTATTTGACAATCCATTTCACCTCGATTCCCCTCTTTCGAGTGTTATTATTCATTTATTCATTGCTGGGGGTGGGGGAGGCCCCTTCGCCTATCTATCCGCCCCTGCTTTGACTCGCAAAAAAATCACCGCCTTTGGCTTTGGAAATTTCCTTTACACGCGTAGTCTATAGATACAGACACGAAATAGTACTTTGGTATTGCGAGGAATCGTACTCGATGATTATTACGATTGAAAACAAAAACAAAACAAACATACTCTTTTCAAGGTATTCTGCAGTTGGAAGGCATCAACTTTGGTACGAAAGTCTCACACTAAAACCCCCTAATCAGATCCTTATGTCTAAAAATATCGACAGGTAAAACATTTGCGACCGTAAAGTAGCCTTTCCTTGTAAAAGACCTTTAATAAAAGATCACGTGATCAATGACCACATGGCGAGGCGCTATAGCGTGCATATCATGTCATGAGGCGACACCGTGCCACTGAACTAGCTTTAACGTTACGTTACCCCGCGTGCATTTGGGTGTGTATGCGTGTGTACGTGTACGTGTGTACTGCATGAATATACATTAGTGTAATCTTTCACTGGAAAAATGGCGTCCGGAAATTATTTTGGTTTTACCCATGGTGGAACGCAGTATAGGTGAGATTTGGAATTCATCTTGATATTGTAGAATAAGTAATCATAAATGCTGATTAATTAAGTGTATAATAAATGAAAAATAAAGCAAACTGGGAATGGCAAAGATGTCTGAATCAATCATGTAGGGCCTACGCTCTGTAGACTGTAGTGACTTTTCTTTAGTGTGGTACCGGTACTGTCATGTAGATTTCTACATGACATAGCCTAGGCCTACTCATAGTCATAGTCATAGGCATAGTCATAACTGACTCTGTCTGAGACTGACTTACAGAGATGCCAAGTTCAAAGACCAGCTATGCGTGAGATTTTCTGTGAATCTGAGTGAGATCATAGACATTGTGTACAATGTATATGGGAATAGACTGTGATAGTTGCGTGAGACAGAGATTTGAGGGGATGAACAAGAGTCCAAAATGCTCGAGTCTCTCGCATAATGCGTGAGACTTGGTACTAGTGGTAGCTCTGCGGGTCAGTATTTTTTTTAAGAAAGTCTGCCCAGTTCAGTTGTGTATACATTGTAGTCCTACGGACACATTTTAGAAAGTCATTTGGAAAAGACTAAAACAAGCAAAGTTTCATAAATTCTTAGTATAAAATGTTAGGAAGTATTATAGGCTTAGAGAACAAAATAGAAGACGATCATTATAACTAGGCCTAGATCCTATTGATAGGGTGTCTGGAGAAAAAATTATTTTTCTTATTTCAAGAAAATATCACATTTTCTTAGTGATTTTGAAGAAAAATGACCTTCAGACTGACAGAAATGTAAATTTTATGAAAAAAATCCAATTATTGGCTGCAAAAAAGAAGAATGAAATGAGGTCAGTTTTCAGCATTTCTCTACCAAGGCTGTAGATCTAGGCCCTAGTTAAGAAATGGACACACACAAATCCAAATTTTTAGCTTCCGAGAGCTGTTATAAATTTATTATTAATGCCAAAAACTTGTCCATAAAGAGTCAAATAGGATTTTTTATGCTCTTTCTGATGGTATGATTTTTATAAAGATTTGGAAACCAGATCACAATGAAAAATTGCAACAAAGTGAAAATATTGTGCAAAACAGAAATTTCATTTTCCCATAGAAAACGCATGGGGGAATGGCAATCTCAACACACACAAAAATAAGGGTTTGCAATTTATCTCTAAATCCTTATTTAAAATGATCATATAAACTTGTCCTTACTGTCAAAAGAAGCCCCTGAATTTTCTCTTTCCATACATGCCAAACACAAGTTAATAATCAATTCAGATCACATTTTTCTAGTAGCCTGAACTTCCTGAAAAAATGGGCCATATTTTCCCCTAAATCAGCCTGTTTTATGCTGACACTTTTTAGTGTGGCTTCAGACACCCTACTATTGAATTTTTTTTTTAGTGTAGAGTCTAATCCAAAGACAAAAAAGAAGGCTTCAAAAAAATATAAAGTGTCCGGATCATAGATGCCTGACCTAGCCATGTGGCTTCTTGAGAGTAAAAATCATTTACTCACGTAGGCTTACTCTCAAGGAAGCCAGGTATTCCTATCCATATATGTGCATGTAGATGTACCTGCCGCCAAAACCTGAAACTTTCGCCCCCGAGATTAGCCAGGAGGCTTCTAGAGAGTAAAAATCATTTACTAACGTAAGGTTACTCTCATACGAAGCCAGGGCTTCTTTTCTATACATGTGTGTGTACCACCAAAAAACCTGAAACTTTCGCCCCTAGATTTCTACTTTGTCTCTAAAAGATCTTGCCCTAAATCATGTATACAACTTCATTTCCGACATTTCTATGCTATAGATTTTATTTTTAGACAAGAATTCATTAAAAAAATGAGAAAAATATCATGAAAACAAGGAAGAGACTTGCCCGATGTTTACGCCGCCATCTTGTTTTCTATTATTCTTCACCCACGATGCTTGCGTCGCGTAACGATTTAAACGCGCTCTAGACCCCAAAACAATTGCTTAATTGTTGATAGAATAATTTATTTTAGCTGCGCAAATGCTGATTTTAATTAGGAACTATTACTATTATCAATAATTATATCACAAAGTCAACAGTCTTGATCTACCATGCAGGCAAGACTGGCAAAAGCATTCTACTTGTTTGATTTTATGCTATTTCATTTTATAATAGGATATAGACGACAGTGTATGGAATTCTTCTTAGTTGTGCATTTGTGGTCTTTATTTCTTGCCTATTTTTTTTATTCTACAGCCAACCCCAGGCTACAACGTATACTGCTCAGCATGCTACAGCTGCAGCTGCGGCCCAGGGAACTGCACAGCTGTTTCCTGCCCAGGCTACCCACCCAACGGCTGCTGCTGTCTATGCATCTACAGCAACACCTCGACAGACGCAAACAGCCTCTTATGACACCACTTATGCTACAACTCAACAAGCTGGTGGTTATGGATACAGGTACATAGCTATTTCAGAAGTTTTTGATGCTAACAATTATATTTCATAATTTTCTGTCAGGGGTGGCGGTGCTCGCTTTTTTCAATATCATGTGTCATGTGAAACCATACATAATGGAGTGACAAGACTAGATAATCTTTAAGTGATGCCCTTTATTTTGATTAATCTTGACCTGTTTAATTTTTATAAGAAGCAACAAAGTTTTTCATAATTGATCATCTTCCTTACCTCATTTAGCACTCCCCAGCGTCAGGACCCAACCCCTGCTCGTCAAACCACGCAGACGTATCAGGATAGCACTGGATATGCAGGTTTTGAACAAACGCAAAGTACAGGAGCATTCCAAAAGCAGACCTACTACCAAGCCCAAACTCAGCAACACACCAACGAATCCTACTTTTCTCAAAGAGGAAAAATGGCTGGTAAAATATACCCTAGACTTACATATACGTGGCATGGAAATAAAGCTAACAGGACAACTTTTTGGAGGAGTACCCTGGATGTATGATAACTTACCATGGACACTGCTCATTCAGAAAGGTCTTATTCTTGGGGACGCCTTTTATGAAAGACAACTGCCATCCTAGAGCTGTTTATGGTTATGCATCTCAAGTATATTCTGCTCCACCTGTTCCTTTAGTTTAAAAGTTGAAGAAGTTTACATTGGTCTGAAAATGGCAGCTGTAACATAGGATGTTGTTTGGGGAGGTGGTCATCAAATGGCCTAAGAATCACAGCTAAAACATATGATGGGGGAAGGTCATCAATAAAAAAAGAAAAAAAATTAAATTGAAGTGAAAAGTAGTAGGGTATTACACACAAAAAGACGAAATATACAATCATGAAAATTAAGAATGGTACTTAATGATTTGTCTTTATTTTTCTTAAGGAGGGAAGACAGGTTCTGTGTACACATCTGGAGGTGGGTCAGGGTATGGTGGAGGACATCAATCAATGACTCAGAAACAAACCCAACCAAAGGTTGCACCTGTTGTAACTTATGCCTATGCCGCTCAGACTACAGCCCCAACCTATGCTACAACCTCTTCATCATCCTACTCTGGCCAATCCAAGTATAGCGGTGAGTCTAGCAATATGAAAGGGGGACAGTGAAAGAGTAGATCAATATTGATTGAAGGTCTATTGCACGGTTGACTCTTGCATGCACTGTGGTGCCCACATTGCCCTGCATTTATTCGTGCCGGTGCGGGACACTTTATAGCACGACTTGGCTATTTCAGTTCACACATTGTCCCGACACGTTTATGACATGTTTGCGCATAGTTCACGCAGTGTTCGGGCACCGTCCTGACGTGCTTTCAGCAACACCCTATTCTGTGACGCATCTAGTGCCAATTTAAATATTCCAACGCTCTAGTGTTGACACCCTCTATGTCGTTTATTAGGACGACTTACACTGAACATGTGGTCTTCACTCACGATTTTGCGCATATCTTTCACGAACTATGCGCTAAGTATGCGCAACCCTGCCATGAACTGCACGCCACTACCCGGGGGTGTGCCTTCTATCTTTTGCCCCATGAAATTTCCATTTCGATGCCACGTAGTGGCACGACTACGTTGTACATAGTTCACGAATATGTAATGTGTGCCACGCACCTATCCGCAAGCTGGCATGTATATTTCGGGCATTGGCCCGCAATAGTGCGTGCCCATGCGCAAACTATGAGTGAACCACAATGCGTGCAAGTCAATCGAGCTTCAGGAACACATAGACTTTCTTCCATGAGAACACTGTCTTCATTCGTAGTATGACTTGCTATTGTAGAGTTTCATCTTTTTAAGAATGCTGTAACGTCCAAACATTTAAACATAATGTTACACAGATTCTTGCTTCATAATAGGAAAGAAGTTGGGAAGAATCAGTTTGAATGATGTCACCATTTTTACTGTATTTGATAGAAAAGATAAAGAATAATGTACAACAATTGTTTTTTCTTCTTACAGGAGGTGGTGGTGGCAACAGCAGTGGAGGCGGCGGCGGTGGTGGTGGTAACAACCAATATTCTAGCTATGATGCTGCTATTTACTCTGCAGCTACCAACTACTACCAGCAGCAACAGTCTGTCAAGATGGGTAACCAGTGGGGTGGTGGTGGATATAAGGGTATGAAGAAAGGATTTCAACATGGTAACAAAGGACCTGGTATGAAGGAGACCAAAGCACCACCTCAGCCTACCCAGATTCATTATTGTGATGTCTGCAAGATCAGTTGTGCTGGCCCTCGGGTAAGTCATGCATATTACAATCATGTTACTTTAAAGCTCATACACAGTATCTCTCAAAAAAATGTTAACGACAATCTAGAAAGGTGTAAAATTAAAATTCTATCAAATTGTTTATCTTTACACCTTTAGACTACAATAGATTCTCTTCTACTGGATGAAATTTGGTTCAGAAATTGCGCAACATTATGTAAGTGCATGTCAGACCAAAAATCGCTCAAAAACGTGATTTCATGTACAAAGTCAATGCAAATTGTGCTTTTCAACCAAAATTCATAAATACATGATTATTTTTAGTTTTGCTGGTCTAAATGTATTTATTTTATGCTTTTTATGATGAGTCCCCAACAAATTCCATTGAAAAAACAAAAGTAAAAAAACAAAGAAATACATAAGAAATTGCAAAAAACAATATAATACATAGGAAAATGATTTGATATCGCAATTTTTTTCATGTACACTTGCTGAGAACACCACAAAGAGTTTCTAAACAAAAAATTAGTACATTTGGAGCTTTATTTTAGGAATTAGGGAAAAAGTATGATTTCTCATACTAATTACGCATAAATTAGCATAATCACTTAATAGAAATTTGCATGAAATAAATTACTATACAATCTTGTAGATTATGTCCCAGGCAACCCGCGTGCCAATTTTCGGCGCGATCGCACGGTCAACGGCCGAGATCTTAAGGGGGGGCCTGGGAGGCCCCCCCCCGGCCATATGAACTCCCAAAATACCCCGGCCTAGATAGGGTTAAGGCTGTTCAGCTGATTTAGTATAGAAAAAGAATCTTTCAATACAAAATGTGTAATTTCCCCAGTCATGGAAAAAAATTGCCAACAATGATCACAAAAATTAAACAAAGATTGCATAGATAAAGCATTTTGGTTTGTTTTTTACATCTTCCTTTTTTACACATTATTTTTGCTTATAAAAAATATAAATGTAAATAATGTGAAAACAGATTATAGAATAAAAATTACATTTCCTTTGAAGATAGATCATGGATTAAAAAAACCTTTACTACATTTCCTTATACTTAGTATAATTTTCATTTTGATTTAAGATATGTGTTTGAATAAAGTATCATGCCTATTTTCTTAAAACCTATATTTGAAAAAAAAATATCAAAGTTTGGGCCTGCAGGTATTGGGCCTAAGATTCAAATTAAAAAGGGGAAAAAATAAAGAGTGAATGAAGACATTAGACTATGTACTTTATTTAATGTAATAACATAAGTTGGATTGAAAGGTTTTCTGGTGAGTGCTGATAGAAGGCTCATATCTCTGTGTTCAATAGACCATATCACATAAAATTTAAGCCAGTTGTATAGACTACTAAATACTAGTAGTATTTTATACAATATGATTTGGTTATTTTCACATTGTACTCATTTAAAGTGCTTTTAAAGGACAAGTCCACCCCAACAAAAATGTGATTTGAATAAAAAAAGAAAAATCCAACAAGCATAACATCGAAAATTTCATCAAAACCGGATGTAAAATTCCAAAAAATTCCCAAAAAATTGTACTTGAAAATAATTACAGCACCGAAATTGATTTCACTTGGTGTGAATCATCCAATCACACCCTATATCATGACACATCGGTGGGTAGTATTTAACACAATTCACATGTTTCTCCTCCAGACCTACAAGGAGCATTTAGAAGGTCAGAAGCACAAGAAGAAAGAATTGGCAAGCAAGACTGGGACCATTGTCAACCTGCCTAGCAGCAGGTCTGGGGTTCAAGCCTACCGTTGTGAACTCTGTGATGTCTCCTGCACTGGGTTAGATGCATACAATGCACATATCAGAGGATCTAAGCATCAGAAGGTATATATTCTCTGTATTTTTATGGTGATCGTAGAGGTGTTCTTTGAGTTGTCTGTCCCTCAAACCTCGCTCTCTCACTCTCTAATAGCACAATGAATTCTTAATGTTCATTCAAACTATCAATGTCTTTCAACTTGTACGTGGAAAGGGTTTCATGCAAGATATGAAATTTAGTGGTGGGATTCATTGCAAACTTGCTCCAAGACTGATGCATCTATCATCAAACCTTGGCTTCCCGTTTGCAGATATTAAGATATCCCCAATGCCTCTAGAGCCATTCTTACATGTATGTCAGTTACGTGATGAGAAGGTACTGGAGGTACACATGTACATCAAAATCAATAACTGTGACTTTTATTATAATTGTGATGGCAGTATAACCCATGATAACTTATTGATAATTACAAGCATCAAGATTTGCTGAAACAATTTATTTGTTAGTTGTAATCTTTTTTGCTGAGAGCCAATACTCAGTGATATCAAGGGAGCAATACATTTTCAATGCATACTGTTGGGAATCCATCTTTCACAAAAAATTCCTTCCAAGTACTGGTACTCGGGCCTTGTTAAGGGTACTTGTGGTGTGAACAGCTGATCATTGTTTCATAGTGTAATGAACACAAACTTTTCGATACCCTATTTCAATTGCTGGAATTGATCCATGATTGTGCAAACAATAAAAAAAAATCATTAGAGCGAGAGAATTCATTTTTCAGCAGAGCTATCCCACTGTCAATGATAGTGTTTGATAATCTGATATATAAAGTTCTACTGGAAGTGCATGTCCTAGTAAAGTTACCTGGGATATTGGTATCGATACTTGATATCGCAGAGTATCGGCTATATTCGATAAGGAGAGATGTACAGAGATTCTGTACATGTAGCTCCATTGATCATGGTTTCAGTATAACACAGATTTCCCATAGACTGGCTCTCTATTATTAACTCTCCATCTCTTCTACCAGGTACACAAGCTACACACCAAACTAGGAAAACCTATCCCATCATCAGAACCAGTCAAGATAGGAAACCAGGCCACTGCTGGTACCAATAGCACCGCTGGAACCGGAAAGACCCAGACCACTCCTTCTAAGGCTGCTGCTAAACCAGCTCAACCTGTCAAGAAGATGGTCACACCAAAGATCACCTTTGTTGGTAAGAAGATATCGCTGCTTCTGTCGGTAGATGTATATATATACATTTGTTCAGGGAAAATATGGTGGCTCGAGTGATTCTTTAGGTTAGGTTGTAAGTTCTGCACAGCTGCTGACTCTTTCTTTGGTATTGAACTAGATTCTCAATTATTTTGATCCCCATCAGCTGCATTTTAACACTAACATTGTGGGGGGGTTGAATCAACCCCCTCCCCCCAGACATCTTCCATGACCGTTCCGCTGAGCGAAACTTTTCTTTGACCGCGCCACTCGTTGACTTTTTACTTTGAAGTCTTACGCATCTTTTGAGACCAAATTTATGATGCCCGGGTATGTATGCGGTTAAAAAATTACACAACATTGCTGAAGAGCATGTCGGACCCAATATTGCTCCAAAAGGTGATTTGTGTACAAAGTAAATGTAGATTGAGTTTTCTCATCTTATTCATAAAAATATTATTTTTACTTTCATGCAATAAAATTAATTGATTTAGCATAATTATGCTTCAAAAAGTTTCTGCTTTAAATTTGGCGAAAAAACAAAAGGTCGAAAAACATGAATACTAAAATTCATAGAACAATATTAAATAGATAAGAAATTTATTATCAAGCCATAATTTTTGTCTCACCTTTATAGGCGCCGCTTTTCCGACGGCGACGTCAAAATTAAAATCTTAACCAAGGATAAGTTTTTGAAATGTCATCATAACTTAGAAAATATATGGACCTAGTTCATGAAACTTGGACATAAGGTTAATCAAGTATTACTGAACATCTTGCTTGAGTTTCACGTCACATGACCAAGGTCAAAGGTCATTTTGGGTGAATGGACTTATTTTATTATCATATTAGTGTTTTCTTCTGTGCATAATTATTCATTAGCTGTTTTCAAAGGCAGCACTGCTGCTATATCAAATTGCGTAATGCAGCCGAGACTGCCAGAGGCGTTCCACTTGTTTTCATTTGTGATTGTTAGCAATGGTATAAAGAATATTAACACAAAAAATAGCATTCTAGGAGCTTTTTTTTAGTGAATTAGAGCAATAATTATGATTTACTTATAAATTATTATACTTAATTCATATAAAAAAAATCTTACAGCCCTTTAGATCACATCCCACACTATTATCATGCCAATTTTCACAGCATTTGCACGATCGGCGAGCGAGATGGGTCGATTCAACCCCCCCCCCTGGCATCTCGTATATCACAGCAAAGGGTTTCAAAAAGTGTGTTAATTGCTTATGAAAAGAACCCAGTCTAAACTGATCTAATCTATTGAGCCTTTTTTTATGTTCAGGTGGCTCTAAGTTGGCTACTACTGGTGATGGTGAAAAGAAGAATGAACAGAAACCTGCTGCTGCTACTCCAGCTTCTAAGGCCACTACACCTACTACTGGATCTAATACTGAGGGTGAGCATTAATGTCGTAGATTTAAAAAGAAAGATGCCCTTTTCTATCAGGTGTAGCTGAGTTGAATAGAGTATTTTTCCCACTGTATACAATATCCCATACCATTCAATAATGTGGTAGACAACACCTCATGATATTGTAATGAAATATGAAGAACAGTCCTCCCAAAGAAATAAAAGAATTAATAAAGTAGAAAGCAAACCCCTGAACACAGATTTGGAGCGCATGCAGTTTAGAATCCATATAGTTTAAGTCTGATTTTTATGAAATTTTCTATGATTTATCTGATATTTTCTCTTTCAATTCAACTATTGAGTGTGTCATGTCTGACATTGATTGTGTGTTGCTACAGAGAAGGAAGATGTTGACATGGAGAAGGATATCTTACCAGTCGGTGAGGACTACATTGAGGAATTAAAGAATGAGGAAGGCAAACTGGTGAGCTTCAACTGTAAGCTATGTGAATGTCAGTTTAACGATCCTAATGCCAAAGAGATGCACATGAAAGGACGTAGACATCGTCTTCAGTACAAGGTTAGTATGAGTTTATCTTTCAGAACTACCAACTATTAAGAAAAAGTTATTACGATTTTCATATCAAATTGTGCCATTGCGCTTTTGACTTTAATTATTACCATTCTGAGGGCAAATTAGTATGTTAACATTTAATATTATATATTGATACATTGGGCAGTGGCGAATCCATCTGAAGGTGGCCAATTATGCTCATTATTTACATGGTTGTGTATCTTTGTTTATATCACTCTGAATGTTATCATCACATACTTCAAATCTGCTGATACAGAAAGATGTCTTTGCTTTAATTATACTTATGTATCTTAATTTTTTCCTCTTGGATTTATCATGGATTAAAAGAGAGAGTACCAGAGGCGATTCTGAATCAGAGCATTAAAAAAAGAGGATTCATTTCTTTTTAATTAAGGAATCTTTTTTCATATGTGTCCTCTTCAAAGAAATTTTATAATAGCGTGTGAATCATATGAAATTATGACTTTTATATAAAAAATATTACTACTTTTTAGATCTTAAGATTGGTTTTCTCATGTGAAGGTCATCATTATCATGTACATGGAATTTTTTTTTTCACATGTGGAGGTTATGTACATGGAATTGATTTTCTTATGTGAAGGTTATCATGTACGTGGGATTGATTTTCACATGTGAATGTTATCGTGTAATAGGATTGGTTTCAAATGTGAATGTTATTGTGTAATGGGATTGGTTTCATATGCCAGAGATTTTTCAGAATGAGATTGAATTTTGTGCAAACTTGCTCCAAGACTGGTAACCCTAATACCTCACCTTGGCTTCCCGTTTGCAAACATCAAGATATCCCCAATGCCTTTGAAGTCTTTCTACCATACATTTCAATTGTTTGGAAGAAACTGATGAAGGTACACACTAAACATGAATTTATTGCTGAAGTTGATGAATGTAACACCAGCTTAAGACATTTGTTATGCTGATATAGAAAGATGCATTGGCTTCAATTATACATGTGTATCTGATTATCTATGGATGTAAAAAAAGGGGGACACATACCTATCTTGGAGTCATATTAAACTGTAGGGAGTCAAATTTGCTAGGGAGGCCAATTATCAACTGCCATCCAGTGTAGTCTAATTATTCACAGATAGTGTAAGATAGTGTAGTAGGTTTCATGGTACACCATGTATCTTTTTGGGCAATTATTAGTCCTTAATAGGACCACCCAAACTCAATGTTAAATGTGTTCTTGTCGTCTTCAGGAGAGGGACAAGTCTGCAATCATCGATCATGCTCATATGCACGATCACGGGATCCTCTGAGATGAGAGTAGACTGTTCACCCGTATCTTGTCGAAACGTCGAGTTTGGATGGTCCTTTTCAGGACCAACAATTGCCCAAGAAAGATGCATGGTATACCTTGAAATCTACTACACTAATTTTTTCACCATGGAAACCTTCAGAAGTTATGTCATTCATAGATATCTAAAGGAAAATGATTTTCATCTATAGTGAGACTATACTCTAGTCTTTATTTAAACTGAATTTCTCTTTCCACTTTCTGGACTGTGCAGAAGAAAGTTGATCCCAGTTATCCAGTCGATATCAAGCCTTCTGCGCGATCCCGCAAACTCCAGGAAGAGAAATTGAGACGCCAGATGGCTAAGGAGGAGTTCATGAGACAAAGACAAGAGGAATTCCAATGGAGGGAGGAGATGAGGTAATGTTAGCTTTATACATACTCCAATATCTCTATAGCTGAACACAGACCTGCCAACCAGTACGTTTTTGGCGTACTTAGTACGTTTTTGCAACCAAAATAGGCAGTACGGTTTTTCTTTGAAAAATATGTTTTTGTAAAAAAAAATAAATAAATAATTTTTTTTTAAATTATAATTTATGGAGGAAAATCATCTCTGTATGTCTCTATTTCATAAAACTTTCACAAATATGGTTATTAGATCAATGTGATTTCAGGTAACTTTTTTTTCAATCACTTTGTTAAAACCAGGGTGAGATATATACATGTTAAAATTTTTTTTTTCATCTGCAAGAGCAGTGTGTATTTTAGCTTGCATGCAGCTTGAGCGCCGCGATGAGCTGCATTAGCATTTTATTATGAAACATACTTTTTTGGAGAAAAATACACTTTTTATCACAGAATACACTTTTTCATTCCCAGATGTTGGCAGGTCTGTGAACATAGTAGAATTGTACATTTGTGAATTTTGAATTCATGTTTTTCACTGTAAAAAAAAAACAACACCCAAGTGTAATTTGTGATTGTGTCAATCAGTGTGATGCAAGCCCAAGTATCATGTACTTACAAACCATTTTCAACTTGTTTAAATTTTTGAATTTTGCTTCATTCATCTATATTTTTGTAAGTGACTGTGAGTATAGGGATGCTAAATCAAACCCACCACCCCCCCAAAAAAGGTAAGATACACCCTTGACCTTTTTTGTTTTTGTTGATGTTTTGACAAAATGCGATGTGAGAATCCAAAATAACAAATTTACCTCATGGATTAAATCTTTTGAATGATGGAGATTGATTTACATTTCTGGATTTTGTTTCTGATTTTGGTTTACTGACAGGCGTTATGAAGAGGATATGTATTGGAGACGTATGGAAGAGGAGCGTTACTGGGAGGAACGCAGACGCTTTGAACAGGAGATGGAGTACTTTGAATGGCAGCGTCGTCGTGGTGTCCATCTGCCCCGCCCCCTGCCACCCAAACCACCTGTGCCAGCAGATGGTCCGGTCATGCAGGTCAAGCGTTCTGAGACTGAGATTGACCGTCATGTCATGTCCAAGCATGGCTCTATCTATCCCACTGAACAGGAGGTAAACACACTGGCAGTTCCAATACATTTCTTCTCAGTTTTCATCAAGTGTTATTTATGTACATGTTTTTTCCTTTTGCAATAAGTATTAACACAGTATGGTCAGGTGTTGTAGAATTTGCATCACATACTTTCGACGTTTTTTGGGTATCATTACAAAGATTATATACTGATTACTATACTTGTAAATGTCTAAGTATCGCCCCAATTGCATACACATTCATTTTTAAATTTACTGATGTAAACATTGAAAACAAGAAATAGTTCTGTCAGTATGAAAACTATCATGCAAGTAATATAGATGCTAGATACCACCATCTACTAAGAGAGAATAGTCAAAATGTGTCCATGTCTTGTGAAATTTGCATTTTAAATTCTATCCGGATTTAAATAAATGAATTCATGGGATGCCTTTTTCTATCCTTCCAACAATTTTCAGAAACAGGTGCAAACTTGCTCCAAGACTGATGCATCTATCATCAAAGCTTGGCTTCCCGTTTGCAGATATTAAGATATCCCCAATGCCTCTAGAGCCATTCTTACACATATATCAGTTATGTGATGAGAAGGCGCTAGAAGTACATCATCATTTACTTCTGTTATATTTTAATGACAATAACTTCTCGAAATTTACAAGCATCAAAATTTGCTGAAAATTATTTGTTGGCATTTACAAATTCTTTACATTCTCAACCACTCATACATAAGAACTTGATCTAAAGTCCACATTTTTCATGTACTTTTGATGAGAACACCTCAAGAGTTTCTACACCAAAAAATAGAAAATTTTTAGCTGTATTTTGGAGTTAGAGGAAAAGTTCAATTTTGTATGTTAATTGTGAAGGAATTAGCATAATGAATTAATAGGTATTTGTATGAAATAGAATTCTTTACAATTTTGTAGATTAAATCCTAGACAACATGTGTGCCAATTTTTGGCGCTGTTGAGATTTCAAAGGGGGCTGCAAAGCACCTCCATGATCTCCCAAAATACCCTGGCTTAGATATTGTTGATAGTGGTCACATGTCTATAGTGATAACTGTCTTTAGTGACAACCAGAATTGTCATCCATTTGTAAGGAATATCTTTGGTAGAACCTGTTGATAAAGGAGATCTGTCTAGGGTACCACTTTTCATGTTTTTCTTTGGGAGCCTTGATACATAGACTGAGGTTTGTTTGGTAGTCTTCAATCTCAACTTGTTTGTTTTCTATATAGCTTCAGCTTGTACAAAACATGGTATCCCAGATGGAGAAGGCATTGAAAGGAGTATCTGATCACATTGCTGAAGAGGATAATCCTACACCACCTACTGCAGCAGAAGAAACCAAAGTAACTGTCAAGACTGAACCAGCAATTAAAGATGGTACAGCTCCTACTACTCCTGACAAGAAAGAAGAGTAAGTATACTTTAAGAATCCTTTACCACTCTACATCTAGGGACAGTTATTTTCTGCGATTGCTAAAAACGGACGGAATTCATGGAATCAGCCTTTTGAAATGGAAAGTGGCTTTTCAAATGGAAAATCACGGAAAACATATTTTCTTGAAATGCACAGAATAGCAACAGAAATTACTCACAAATTTTCAACGAAATATGAATATCAGCTGGCCAATCTCACTTCGCTACAACAATCCACACATCGTGACTGCACTCCATCACAGATCGTATTGAATTACATTCATATCCACATAGCGACCGAATGTAGAATAAAGGCAGAAACACCACCGTGTGTTGCTGCCCTCTGCTTTCGGTCATAATATCATGATTGCGGTACTTCTGAAATCCAACATGTCGGATAGGGGATAGTCGTTGACTGCTTAAAATGATGTAACAAAAAAGTACCAAATTATGGATAAAATGTTCAACCCTAAAATAATGCTAAAAATGTGAAAGGTGAGGACGTATTCATGTTAATGTTTCTTTGTATAGTTTTTGTACTCGTATCTCTTCGATTACGATAGATTTTAAAGCGTTGTTAGTACAGTGGCAGATACATGACCAGCGGAGCATTTTGACATCGCTCATGCATTGCGTATTGATTTTCTATGTCAACGGAATTGTCACTTTTTCATGTACACAAAGTCTATGGGAAACAGAATTTCTGTTTTCAGACATGCTGAAACGGAATTTTAGATTTTCTTAAACAGAAAAGGCAATTTTTGGAAACAGAAAATCACTGTCCCTAAACATCAGAACCAAGGCAATAGTTGAATCCTTTCAAAAGGCATTTAAATGTCATCTTTTCACCCTGATATAAACATTTAGTGAACAGTTCATATTGAATACTTATTTTGTTTGTATTATGTAGCAACATTGAAATTTCAAAGCAAAATTAAGTTCTATGAAATGTGATGAATTAAAAAAATATAGATCTATTTCATGAAAGCTGGACATAAAGGTAATCAAGTAGCAACGATCATCAGGCATGAGTTTTGGGTCACATGATGACTGCGATCAATGGTCATTTAGGGTCAATAAACTTTTTACTCTTAATAATAATAATAATAATAATAGGCATTTATATAGCGCCATCTATCTAGAAATATATTCCGAGGCGCGTTGTTATTATTATTACCCCGGCTTTAGCTCGAGCTGCCTCTCAGCGCTCATGCATTCAAGGAATCAATCCTGCCGGGTACCCATTCACCTCACCTGGGTCGTGTGCAGCACAATGTGGATAAATTTCTTGCTGAAGGAAATTACACCATGGCTGGGATTCGAACCCACGACCCTCTGTTTCAAAGTCAGAAGACTTATCCACTGGGCCACAACGCTCTTCTGTGGTATCAACATTGAAATCCTAACTAAGGTGACGTTTTTGAAATGTAACTTGGAAAGCAAGTGGATCTTTTGCACGAAACCTGGTTTAACCCTAAATAGACTGGGCTATTTCGATGCAGGAAGGACTGCTAGGGGCATTTTGCTTGTTTTGTTTTTGATAATTTAGATAATTTGTATTTGCCCTTCAGATCAGACAAGGATCCAGTGATGCCACCCCGTGTATTGAAGGGAGTGATGCGTGTTGGAGTTCTAGCTAAAGGCTTGTTGCTCAGAGGTGCTCTTAACATGGGACTAGTTGTACTGTGTTCTGAGAAACCAACTCGTACTCTACTTGAACGCATCGCCAACCTCATTCCAAAGCATCTACAGGTTAGAAATTCTTGTATTGCCATCTTGGGTATCCTGTGTTATAACACAGTACAATTTTCCAATTAATTCAAGTTCAGGTGGTCTTTTTTCTCATATTATCAAAACACAAGAATATTAATTGTAGAAAAAAAAAGACTAAAGAAAAGGAATGGATAGGAGGTATATGATTGGGTAGAGAGTGTTATTCCATGTATCAAGAGTGAATAGCAATTTTAAGAAAGTAAGACTGTAACTCTTCAATGTTTTGTCTATAAACATACTATTCATATTAGATGGAGTCATGTAACATAAAACAAAGTACAGATACAGATTTAGACATGGCAATAGAGGAGTGTGAATAAATCAAAAGGTTGGATATAACTTCTTAAGAGTAGCACATTTACAATAGAAGATTGTTGCAAACTTGCTCCAAGACTGATGTATCTATCATCAAAGCTTGGCTTCCCGTTTGCAGATATTAAGATATCCCCAATGCCTCTAGAGCTATTCTTACATGTATGTAAATTACATGAAAAGAAGGTTTTGGAAGTACATAAGTGTACATATCTATGTATTTGTATTTTTTCAATTTAACTTCAGTGAATACTTGTATGTTTAGACAAGGCCTGATGGCTAAAAGTCAGGAACTTTACCCAAACTCTTCATCAGCACATGAAATGAGGATTACAGGACCATATCCAGTGTTATCTTTCTATGGATGTCAGTTTAGTTATTCCTAAATCTGATATGTCGATTGATAAAAATCATCAGTCAAAGAAATTTTGATTAGTGAGGAAGAACAGGTTTTTCAGTGCATCCAGAAATGTTTGATTTATACTTCTCTGTAGGATATCACTGAAGAGAAATATGAGATCAGATTGTGTGTGGAGGAAGCAGGGTTGATTGTGACCAAGGAACCAGCTATGACCATGAAGATATCACTGACCTCTCCAGCCTTCAGAGATCAACCATCACCGGATGCAGCAGGTACGTTAACCCTCCTCCTCTCCATATCTTTACATCATCAACCAACCACCACCACCACCTCCTCCTCCTTCATGAGAGGCCTGTATCCTGTAGCGATCACTCAACCAGCAGTGATCCATTACCTTGCGTTCACTCTAGAGGATGATTCAAATCTTTAGATGAGCTCTAGGTCTTGGGTGTTCATGCTGGCTAGGTGTCGTCCAGGGTATGGGCCTCTTATCATAAAGACTGCACCTCTCACAGCCCCTATCACATTAACCAGTTAAGGACCTAAGCTTTGTCATTTCCATTGGATTTGTGCAAGGACCAACTGGATCCAAAAATCAGTTCATAGAAAAGGATCAATGTATATTTATGAAGATGATTTGAAATACATGGAAGAAGTTATTTGACCATGATCAAGAAGAGAAAAGGTTTTGAAATTTTAAAATATGACAGTACAGATTGAATTATGAGTCATATAGATTGAATTATTTCACTGTTAAAGTTTGCATAACTATTCATCCTTATTTCTTCAGTAGCACACTATTTAGTGCTCTATTCACTTCCATGTATATTGTACATTTTACTGTGGAGCAAAAATTTCATTTCTTTTAGGATTTTAAACAATTGGAACATTGGAAGTTGTATGAAATGTAATCTTAATGACTTTTCACTGTCTAATATTCTTTTCTTACAGGTGAGTATCTTTTTATAATACCTCTATCAAATGATATCATTAAGGTGATAGTGGCTATATTTGGTGCAGTGAATGATAGTAAACAAAGTCCACCTATCCAATTTTTGCTTGATGCTATCAAATTTTAAGGTTTTATTCTATTTTCAATGATGTATGATTCATTCTGATTTATAATTTATGACAAAATAAAGGGACTTGGTTATAAGGTTCAGTCTTAAAAAGCATCACTTAAAATCAATTTTATGTGGACTTTGTATCCTTAGTTTTAAGATAACATCATTTACATATTTGAAGGCTCAAAGCTAATGTTTGCACGGAGAAATTGTGAAATGAAACAGATATAGGCTTCTGCCAAAAATGAAGAAAAAACTGGTTGATAACCTAATCTGCTCAATCAGACCGTGGTTATTTATCAAATAGAATGGGTATAATTCAAATCCTTTTATTCTTTGCCTGAATTTGTTTTGTGTTCCAAGTTGTTTTCTCTGTGCAAAGCCTTCTATTCCACAGAGCATATTGAAAGCATTATCTACAGGGCATCCTTGTGGAGGATTTTTGATCATCCCTGGGTCTAACGATAAGTACAGGGTTTGAGTCGGACGATAGGATGGCCCCAAAAAGCTAGACAATATGTGCTTTCTTTCAAAACTTTCACACATTTAAACTTTTAATAGTAGCTGACTGGAAACATTTAGCCAAATGCTATAGGTCCTCTTGCATTATTCTTCAAGCTTAATTAATAAGAAGATATATGTGTAGCAATTGACACAAATATTTTGTGTTTATTTTCTGTAAATGGTCTTTTTAAAGTTTTTATTTGTTTATTTTCAATATTTTAAGTTTTTGAATAATGTTAAATGCATAAATTAGTTATGAACTTGCAGAAAAATCTTCTCATACAGCAAATATTTATCAAGAGGAACTATAGATATTGTTTTAATGACAGATTATGACTTGCTGTCATATCATCCGATGTCTAGAAGAAATAAGTGTTTTATTTGTTTTCATTTTTCAGAGTTGATGAAAAATTATTAGACAAAATATTGAATGAAATATCAAATAAGATTTTAAAGTCTTACCTCATTTCTTTTCTTTTTATTATTTTTTTTCTAATTGAGAACAAATATCTAATTGTAACTGAATTATTATAATGGTCAAAATATTAAAATTGAAATGAGTGTTGCACTTAGTTCTTGCTGGGGAGCCTTGTCCGCCAGACCGACTTCCCTCCGACCCCTGATAGCCCTAGATCTGCGTTGGAGGTCGCAAGGTCAAAGGGTGAAGGGGTCAGCTTATTATGACCTAGGGTCACTGTAAATGATCAAACACCCATCCTTGCCATGTTATGACTTAGATTCATCTCGAGACCCTCCGGACGTCCTGTGCAGGCAAAAATGCCTAGAGGCTCTGGCCGCTTTACGACATGCTAAATGGTTCCAGGTTCGATATCATTCTCAAATTGATTTTGGTCTGTCTTTCCATTCATTGTGTGTGTGTGAATGATGATGTGATCCTATTAAGATCAGCATTTTTTCAAATGACATGTAATGTTCGAACAGGTGCTGATGATATTAAAATGTTTATATAAATCCCCTAGTCTTTGGTTTATATCAAGATCTATTTAGTGTCCAACTTTCCAGTTGTGTTTGCTGTATGTGATAGATGAGTAAAACACCCACCCTCAATATTTCTTTAAATTCTTGTGTGGAAGATGAATTGTGAGGCAGTTGATGTATGTCAAATTGAATTTCTCAAATGTAATGTAGGTAGTCCATCATATGCTTTGTTTTGCCATGATGTCCAATTTTCTCATTTTTGTTAACGTGTTATAGAAAAAATGTCTCATACAGTCACTGTTTTTAACTGTAACCCCCCCCCCTCCAAAAAAAAAGAAAACCTGTGTACATGTATATTCCAGAAAAAAAAGAGAAAAGTTTCTATCAAATATGTATTGGATTTCCCTCATCTTCATAAAATTGTATTCCCAATTGGCAATAATATTCTAGTATTCCTTACCTGCAAAATATATTGATATGTTTGTATCAGTTTGAATTACGATGACAACATTGTAAGTGCACTGTGTTTATTTCATTATAGAATTTTAGATGTCAACAAAACACTAATAATTGTCATTTAAAGTTAAGAACTGAAATGTTAAAGTTAAGAACTGAAATTTTAAAGTTAAGAACTGAAATTCTATTCAGTGGAGTTTGCTTTTGTAATAAATGAAATTACTCCACCCCTAATCAGAGGACTAACACTTCTGCCCTAATATGAATCATTACATTATTCAATACTTTTCAGCAAAACTTGAATGTGATTTTGATAGTGGGAAACTACTCACCAATAGTATGTTATGTATTTTTCCTCATCCATTTAAAATGAATAGCTGCAATTCATTGAGCAGGCGTGGATGAAAGCTACTTCTGTCATGTTATATCATTTATCAGTAAAACATTGCAAAGAAAGAATTGAAAACTAGCAAACTATTCATTGGAACTTTCTATTATATGAATACATTCCATCTGCCAAATAAATTCACCTACCCCCCTTAATATAAAACGAAAACAAATGTAAAATTTTCTATTTTTTTTAAATTTATGTATGTAATTATTTATTATTTTTTGGTTTGGAGGGAAACTTCTTTGCACAGTGTTTCTTTTTTTTAGACTCAAAAGAATAATGCATGTGCATAGATATCACAATGTTTCTGATCAACTTGAAAGTTCCAGTCATTGTTTATAAAAGCTGGACAGGAATTCATGATGTACCATGGTAGACTGTTTCTGATTGGTCAGTTTGTTTCTTTGTCCTCCCCCTCCTCCTCCTCTAATGGTCTTAGGCTAGAGCTGGTGGTCTTCAGTCCTGTGTTGTTATCATCCGAGTTCTACGGGATCTCTGTGAGCGTGTACCTACCTGGGCACCCCTACGAGGATGGGTAAATTATATTCATCATAGACTTTTGATTATGTCTGTATGAAAATATACCACTCATCAGCTGATTTGTGCTTTTTATTGTCTCACCTGCATAGCAGAGTGAGACTATAGGCGCCACTTTTCCGACGGCGGCGGCATCAACATCAAATCTTAACCTTTTTGACATGACATCATAACTTAGAAATATGGACCTAGTTCATGAAACTTGGCCATAAGGTTAATCAAGTATTACTGAACATCCTATTAGAGTTTCATGTCACATGACCAAGTTCAAAGGTCATTTAGGGTCAATGAACTTAGACCATGTTGGGGGAATCAACATCAAAATCTTAACCTGAGGTTAAGTTTTTTGAAATGTCATCATAACTTAGAAAATATATGGACCTAGTTCATTAAACTTGGACATAAGGTTAATCAAGTATCACCAAACATCCTGCATGAGATTCACGTCAGGTCAAAGGTCATTTAGGGTCAATGAACTTTGGCCGAATTGGGGGTATTTGTTGAATTACAATCATAACTTTGAAAGTATGTTGGTCTAGTTCGTAAAACTTGGACATATGAGTAATCAAGTATCACTGAACATTCTGTGCGCATTTTAGGTCACATGACCAGGGTCAAAGGTCAATGAACTTTGGCCATAATGGGGGTATCTGTTGAATTACCATCATAACTTTGCAAGTTTATTGATCTGACTTTTGAAACTTGGACATAAGAGTAATCAAGTATCACTGAATATCCTGTGCAAGTTTCAGGTCACATGATCAAGGTCAAAGGTCATGTGAGGTCAATGAACTTTGGCCACATTGGGGGCATTTGTTGAATTACCATCCTATTTCTGTAAGTGTATTGGTCTAGTTCATAAAACGTGGAAATAAGAGTAACCAAGTATCACTGAACATCTTGTGCGAGTTATAGTAGTTTTCAAAGTCAGCACTGCTGCTATGTTGAATCGCGTGATGCAGGTGAGACGGCCAGAGGCATTTCACTTGTTGATGAAAGGCAGGAAGTACCATAACATTTTTTTTAAAGTATAAAAGTGATTATCATCATTGTCATTGTCATAATCATCATCATTATCATTATTGGGAGGGGGGGGTGAGATCATCCATGTCATTCACTTTAATTCTGATCCTATTCATATTCAAGGGCTTTGCATCTGAAGTGTAGTACTCTTATGACTGTGCCCTGTCATTTAGTTTTATTTTCATTATAATTTTTACATAGTCCAGTAATAAAGTATGAATTGTATATTAATAATTATTCTACAGTCAACACTGCTGCTATATTAGATCGAGTAGTGTAGGCGAGACTGCCAATGGCCCTCCACTTGTTGTTTATATGCAACTAAAAGGTAATAAAAAGACAATGGCTAAACCTGTTGAATGTATTTTTCCTTTAGCCCCTAGAGTTGTTGTGTGAGAGGGTGATTGCTAGTGCTGGTCAGCCCCTCAGTCCTGGGGATGCTCTTAGACGAGTCTTTGAAGCTGTTGCTGGAGGATTGCTCCTACCAGGTATGTTCTAGTTACCCTCATTATGATTTCTTGTATTCTTCTCTTTATATTTTCCCTCTTATTTAGTTAAGTGTTCAAGAAAATGAAAACTTGCTCTAAATTGAAGTGAAGTTTGGCTTCCCATAACTGAGAAACGGGTGCAAACTTGCTCCAAGACTGATGCATCTATCATCAAAGCTTGGCTTCCCGTTTGCAGATATTAAGATATCCCCAATGCCTCTAGAGCCATTCTTACATGTATATCAGTTATGTGATGAGAAGGCACTGGAAGTACATCAAATAAACTTCTTTTATATGCAATCATGAGTGATGAAATAGATCTACAAGGTTGTATAGTTAATTTTTCCAAAATAATTATGTTTTTTGTTAAACGAGTTAATCTGAATTAATCTAATTAATTTATGCATAAATCATACTTTTTGCTCTAATTCGCTAAAAAATAGCTCCTTGAGTACTAATCTTTTGTGTAAATATTCTTCTTACCATTGCTAACAATTACAAATGAAAAAAAAATGTTTTATGAATTGCAGATGTATTTCTTGTTTTTCAACCTTTAGTTTTTCTTTGTTTTTTCGCCAAATTTATAGCAGAACCTTTTTAAGCATAATTATGCTAAAATCAATTGATTTTAGCTTATGAATGTAAAAATAATCATATCTTAATGAATAAGATGGGAAAACTCAGTTAACATTAACTTTGCACACAATCATGTTTTGGACAATTTTGGGTCTGACATGCACTTACATAATGTTGCATAATTTTTCGACTGTAACCCGGGTATGGTAAAAGATACTCAAGACTAAAAAGTAAAAAGTCAGAGTGCGGCTTGGTCACAAAATTTCGTGCAGCATAATGGTCGCAGAAAATGTTTGGGGGGAGGTTGAAGGGTAAACTTGGGTGAACCTGTGGGGGGGTCCATAGGCAGCACCCCCAGGTATTCTGGAGATGTGTAAAAATGTAGCCAATGATCTCCATTGTAGTGATAACTTTTTTTTTTGCTTTTCAAATTTCTTGGGACCAATTTGACTTCCATTTTTTTTAATTTGCATCAGCACCCCCGCTTGAAAACCTGTTCTCAGGGCCCTGTAAAAACCTGGTCTGAAACAACCCATTTAAGATATTGTTGAAGGTTTTAATTCAATTAATTCAAAATGAATATATGAATGAAAAAAAAGATAATGAAAGTTATGGACACTGTATTTTTATTTGGTATTGATTTGATTAATAGGAGGACCAGGATTGTTTGATCCATGTGAGAAGGATGAAGCTGATGCATTAGCTCACCTAGCTCCTCAAGAATGTGAAGATATTACAGCTAGTGCACAGGTGAGTAAACAAAGTCAATGCTGGGCTTAAAGTAAACTTTAGTTCTCATGAATATGGAAGATATCTTCATTCTTATTTGCAAATGATGCTTCTTATTATTTAGGTAAGAGAAGAGAAATTTGTATTATTAATTGTATCACCTTTTCACTTTAAAGGGATGGTCCGGGCTGAAAGTATTTATAGCTTAATAAATATAGTACAATTCACTGAGCAAAATGCCAAAAATTTCATCAAAATCGGATAACAAATAACGAAGTTATTGAATTTTAAAGTTTAGCAATATTTTGTTGAAATAGTTGTCATGAATATTCATTAGGTGGACTGATGATGTCACATCCCCACATGTTCTTTTGTATTTAATTATATGAAATGAGGTTTATTCAATTTTTTTCCTCCAAGAACTAGAAAAATTGGATTGACAACTGATTTAGTGTATTAGATATTTATTGTTGCAACTTATTTCATTATAAGGGAGACATATTCACACAAGTATGAAATAATGAAAAAAATATGATTTTATGTAATAACATAAGAAAACGGAAAGTGGGGGTGTGACATCATCAGCCCAGCTATTGAATATTTATGAGGAATGTTTTCAGAAAATATTGCTAAACTTTAAACTTCAATAACTTTATTATTTGTTATCCGATTTTGATGAAATTTTCGGCATTTTACTCAGTGAATTCTGCTCTATGTATTAACCCTAAATCTCCGGGGTATTTTGATTCTTGTCATTCCGGGGGGGGGGGCCATTATGCCCCCCCCCCCTTAAGATCTCGGCCGCCGATCGCACGAGCGACTCAAAAATTTGCACGCTGGTAGTGTGCGATGTAATCTACAAGGCTGTATGGTAAAATTTTTCAAAATAATGAGATTTTATGTTATATGGATTATGCTAATTTATGCATAAATCATACGTTTTGCTCTAATTCACTAAATAAAGCTCCTAGAATGCTAATTTTTGGTAAAAATTTTCTTTGTAGCATTCTTAACAATCGTAATTCAAAAAAAATTTGGTTTGGAAATAAATTTCTTATGTATTTTATTGTTTTATGAATTTCTTATGTATTTCTTTGTTTTTTTACTTTTTGTTTTTTATTGTTTTTTCAATGGAAATTGTTCCAGACAATTCTGATCATAAACAAGGCAAAATTAATTAAGTTTAATCAGTAAAAGTAGAAATAATGATACATTTATGAATTTTGGCTAAATACGCAATTTGCATTGGATTTGTACATGAAATCACGTTTATGAGCAAGTTTGGGTCTGACATGCACTTGCATAATGTTGCGTAATGTCGTAACCGCGTACCCGGGCGTCACAACTTTGGTCTCAAAATTTGCGCGAGACTTGAATGTAAAAAGTCAGTGAGCTGCAAGGTGAAAAAATTTCGCGCAGCAGATATATCGCGAAAATTGTTGAGGGGGGGGCCATTATGCCCCCCCCCCCCCCCCGGAGAATTAGGGTTAAGATATAGATGTTTTCAGCCTGAACCATCCCTTTAGTCTTTGATGCATTTATTCTTTTCATGTATTTTTAGGTTCAGTGCCCTTGACTCTTGATAGACTGAGTCAACTTCGTATCACTTGAGGCAAATGCCTCCATTATCTCAAAACTAGAACTGAATATCTTAATAAAGTTGTACTTCTGTAATTTTGATTACCTTGAAAAACTTTGAAAGTAACTTGATGTATTGAATCCAAGTAATTCTTACAGACCTGTGAGATCATTCCTCTATTACATCTGAAAAATCGTGTCAGTAAAACTAGTATCATTTATGTGTACAAGTCAGAGATCATTGTCACATGGTATACGTTGATGAATATGATCACTGTTTTGGTTAACTTTTGAGGCTTCCAAACTGAAAAAAAAAAAAACGTACATTGGAGTACGATAGTAAGTTTGGAGCGTTAGTATATCTGGCCATGCATTCAGTTTGAACAATCAAGTCTTGAAGTCTTCTATCAAAAATAAGCATAAAGCAGCATCCAAACTAAATCTGTCTTTTTGACTGGCCTTGTGATGACCTTTTCACTGATGTAGTTTGTGTTGCATAACTTTCCATTCCCAGCATGCTCTGCGTCTGATCGTTTTCCGTCAAGTCCATAAGGTGCTTGCTATGGAACCCATGTACTCCCAGAACAGAAACTTCAACCGTAACCGACGTGGCAACCGCAAGCGTCGTCGTGAGGATACAGAAGGCACTGAGAATGGAGATGGTGGGTTTTGTTGTTATGGAAAATGATGAATGGGTTTTACTGATAGACATGATTGCATTTGATGGCAGAGTTGTTATGGGTAGACCTTTTCTGTCAGTAGGGTGGAATATACTATTAATCATTGAAATCAAAGAAACTAATTCAATATCACTCATGATATTGTATATCAAATCATAGTGTTCGAAGTAATGTGGGAATGTTAATATATTTTGAGCACTCATAATTGGCTGTCAGTTGGAGAAAAAAAGGTAAGTCTTGAGAGAATTTCAAACAATTTATTTAGATATATATATTTTTTTTTCAGTGTAATTTCAACCTATTTTAGCTTACTTTTGCTTTTTTCAATTGGTATGAAAGCTTTTTCATTTTTTCAACACTCTTCTGCTTGTTTCAGCTGATCAATCACACCCATGGGTTTTAGACTTATTTATCTGTTTTTTGTTGTTGTTACAGCGGAGGGTAAGAAGGATAAGAAAGAAGGAGATACTACTACCAGCATGGAGACAGGTGTGCCAGAGGGAACTGGTACAGAATAGGATCAATATTGAGGGGTAATACTTTGCACCCCTACCACACCCTTCTCACATTGAAGG
Organism: Lytechinus variegatus; assembly: GCF_018143015.1. NCBI lineage: Eukaryota > Metazoa > Echinodermata > Echinoidea > Temnopleuroida > Toxopneustidae > Lytechinus > Lytechinus variegatus. The sequence continues at coordinate 1,329,518 of NC_054744.1, read as the reverse complement.
ATGATTCATCAAGGAAAGGATTCCATCTGTTCTGCTAGATTACTGATATATTTCCTACTATTGCCACTTCAAAAGCTTTTATTCATGTGAAGTTCCTGTGTAGATATTTGATTTTCTTCATTTGTTGTGGAAAAGCTACTTCAACACACTTGTAGGTTTATTTCTCATTATGAATGTTAATGTTAAAAAGTTGTGTAGTTGTACAATTTTATCAGCTGGTTTTTAGAGAATGTTAATGTGTTATGAAAAGGACAAGCATCTTAGTTATATCACTAAAACTGTAATGTAACACCTCCACATATTTCAAACTGTACATAGCATCACTGTAACCTTGCACAGAATCACTGATCTTTGAAATTCGTAAGTATGATGTGACAGAAAGGAGTTCATTTCCATGGAAACTGATTTTAATAATGCTAAGATTTAAGAGTGGTTTGTGATAATGCCAACATCATGTCTCTTTTGTATTGATTTGTTTCTAGTTCAGTGGTTCCTTAAAGAAATCATATTTTAGAAAACTTGCTGTGCTGTAAAAACTGGGACATTGTTACTTTGCCAGATTAACACAATGATTGTTTTGTATATATGCTGTATAATAAGTTTCATTGATTCGTTAATTCTGTGAAGATAAACATTTTGTAATTAATTGTAAAGTAGATCACACCTTTTATTGTTACAGACCTGCCAACCAGTATGTTTTTGGCGTAGTTATGTGTTTGCAACCAAAATATGGCAGTACGTTATTTCTTTAAAAAATATGTTTTTCAAAAAAAAAAATACAAAATCGTAATTTATTGAGAAAAATCATCTCTATATGTCTCTATTTCGTAAACTGACACAAATATGGTTATTAGGTCAATGTAATTTCAGGTAACCAGGGTGAGATATACACTTTTTTTTTCATCTGCAAGAGCAGTGCGCATTTTAGCTTGCATGCAGCGTGAGCACAGCGATGAGCGAGTGCGCCACTCATTTTATTATGAAATTCACTTTTTTTTAATCACAGAATACAATTTTTCATTCCCAGAGGTTGGCAGGTCTAGTGATTTAAGGGTTTACAGGATTTAGAGTATGATTTTATGTGTTCCTTGTCTAGGTAATGGATTTTAAACTATATTATGTCGGTTATGATTGGGGAAAGAAAGACAAAAATATAACTATAAAAAAAAAAGGAAAAAACTATTGATTATCTGTCTTATGATTCTGTATAGATGTAGCCTTTAATTTAAATTTTCTTTGCACTTTTAATTATGAGTTACTAGGAGTCTTGAATTTTGGAATAAGTATATTGTTAGATGTTTTGTCAGGATATATTTTGCTACTTGTTTTTGTTACTCTACTTTGCATTAATATTCAAATTTGGTGAATGTCTCAAAAATGATAAATTCATCTAATCAGTATTTACATGTGTGATCACTTGTACTTGGAGCTTTTACTCACACACTGATTTCAGGATCATAGAAGTATTAATTGGAAGCTGAAAAAAATTACTAAGTGTTATGTCCCATAGCTTGGAGTAGGATTTGTTGCCAATCCATGAAAATGATAGATTTCAAATAAATATACCTTCCTGGTGAACAAAATATTACGCCGTTTGTTTTCTGTATGGATTAAGAAATACAAAGAATCTACTAAATTGATTGTATCTCTTAATGGTAGAATCATTGATTAGCATTGACTGTGATGTGTGAAAGTTGATTTTCATTCATTAATTGTAATATAGATTAAACCTTGCATAAGTCTAGTGTAACATGAAATAGGTTTTACTTTGACAAGTTCAGTGAATTTTGGATTATTTATGACTAAACAGGCAGTAAACTCATTATCATCTTGACTTATGCAAGGTTCAATTGTTATCAAGTGGAGCTCATATAAAAATCTTTGTAGATATTAAACTTTTGGTTTGCATCAATTGTTGATCTTGCTTATAATAAACCTTCCTGCTATTGAATACCATTGAATCTTATGTGTGGGTTTTTTTGTTTGTGTGAAGGATGGATGGGTGGAGTGGTGGTGGATGGATGGATGGATGGAAGGATGGGTGGAGTGGTGGTGGATGGATGGATGGGTGGATGGATGGGTGGAAGGATGGGTGGATGGATGGATGGAGTGATGGTGGATGGAAGGATGGATGGAAGGTTGGGTGGATGGATGGATGGAGTGGTGGTGGATGGAAGGATGGGTGGGTGGAGTGGTGGTGGGTGGATGGATGGGTTGGTGGATGCCGGATGGATGGGTGGAGTGGTGGATGGATGGGTGGAAGGATGGATGGAGTGGTGGTGGATGGAAGGATGGATGGGTGGAAGGAAAGGTGGATAGAAGGATGGAGTGGTGGTGGATGGATGAATGGGTGGATGAATGGGTGGATGGATGGGTGGAAGGAAAGATGGATGGGTGGAAGGAAGGATGGATGGGTGGAGTGGTGGTGGATGGAAGGATGGGTGGAGTGGTGGTGGGTGGATGGATGGGTTGGTGGATGGATGGATGGGTTGGTGAATGCCGGATGGATGGATGGGTGGTGGATGGATGGGTGGAGTGGTGGTGGATGGATATAGTGAGACTTTCGGCGGTGGCATAAGATGGAAGCAGGGACGGTGCCTGGGTATTTTTATAGCCGGGGGGTGGGGGGTGGCTCGGTGTAAAAACGGCAGAGGTAAAAATGGCAGAGGTAAAAAAGGCAGCGGTAATAATGAGGTAGTAATGGCAGAGGTGAAAAATGGCTGAGGTAAAACTGACAGAGGTATATGGTCAGTCTTAAACCCTCGTGCCTAAAGCCCCTCCATGTACAGTAGATTAAATAAGAAAGGTTTTGAGAAGAAAATTGGAATTATAGTGTTGGACTAATGGAAAGGGAAACATTTTTAAATGATACTATAGAACTTCTGCACCAAAGTGATAACACTTGAATTGGTATTTCGTTTTCCCCCCTGGACTTTCATGCACGGCCGTCTCATGTCAAATCGCTCTTCTAATATCACACTGATATAAAGATTTAAAAAGCTATTAGAATTTTACATATTAACGGTGACATCATTTGCGAGCAGTTTTTCCCACATGTGGTGTAATAAAAATAATCAATGAAATGTCATTTTCTAAAAAAAAAATGTAAACGATTTTTATTGTATCTTAAATATATCAACATGCAAATCATCTCACATCCGCTCCTGAAAGATTAGTATACATTTTGATGCATAAAATACGGGGCAGCTGCTAGTATATCAGGGGCTGTGGAAGTGCGGGGGGGGGGGGCTTGATCCCCTCACTTTTTTCCAAAACCGTGTACAAAAACGTAAGAATTACCATATGATTGTGATTTTTTGCATGGTCAGCCCCCACTTTGAAAACCGTTCCGCGGCCCCTGTATATGACGTAACAGATCAAATACTCAAACTTCTAATAACTTTCTTAATCTTTGATGGGCTTTCCGCAAATCTTCACCAATATATTTTTCTGCTAATTTTACAGTAAACTATTTGTCAGGGTGAATTTCCCCTTCAAAACAGGTCGATAGAATGGTACCTAAGAAACACCTATAAATTTAAATCCCTTATTCGCTACACATTTCAAAATTCATGTGGTGACCGTTACCATAGAAACTAGGAACCAGATAAACGGTTACACTTCGTAATTCCGAAGGTTCGTAATTCCGAAACACGTAAATTGCCTATATACCTCGATGTTCGTTAATCCGAACATTTGTGGCGTTATTCCGAGGGTTCGATAATCCGAAAACGAACAAACGAACCTCATTTCGTTTTCGGAAATACGAACCTTCGGAATAACGAAGCTTCGGAATTACGACTGTATGCGCAGATAAACTTGGACTAGCTGCAATGAGGTATTGCTCGGAAAAACTGGACACTAGTTGCTATTATTATATCATTTACATTAAACTATATACGTATCAATATCTATTCGGATCCATTATGATGTTGAAATATGAAATATTACTTTTATTACAGAACGTTTTGTTATTTTTCTGTTATCCAAGTTATGCAAGTGGTTCAGAGAAATCCCGAACTTGTATATTTCAGTGTGTTAATGGTAGCGCACATTGGTGTTTACATTAAAATTTGTGGGGTATGTATGGGATGAAGTGCTGTTCTACTATACGAACTGGCCAAGATATATCATTTCATCAATCACTTATTGAAATCATTATGACATGAAAATGTTTGAGTTTAATGATATCAACGATAAAAAAAGTATATACCTAAAATGATGGGAAAAATCTATATGATATCTAATCAGTTCATAATACTCATTTCGTCGAGAGGAGTCCATTCAAGTTGAAAAATTATGACTGATATTAACCGGAAGCATGTCATGATCTTTACCTCTGCCACTTTTACCTCTGCCATTTTTACCTCTGCCATTTTTACCTATGCCATTTTTCCTCTGCCATTTTTACCTCTGCCATTATTATCTTTGTCATTTTTATCTCTGCCATTTTTACCTCTGCCGTTATTACCTCTGCCATTTTTACCTCTGTCCTTTTTACCTATGCCATTTTTACCTATGCCATTTTTTCGTCTGTCATTTTTACCTCCGCATGCCATTTCTACCTCTGCCATTTTTACCCCACGGGGGGGGGCAATACTGTCACATGACGTCATTTTCTCGCTTGAATAAAAGGCCTTTCTTTTTTTACATTCTCTCTTATTTGTTCGACCCCCTTTTTTGTCTCGCCCACCAGAAGTGAAGGCGATACTTAGGAATCCAAATGTCGTCCGTCTGTCGTTCGTCCGTCGTCCGTCTGTCACAAACCTTATGACTCATAACTCCACAACCATAAGTCACTTTTCAACCAAACTTGGATGGTAGATGGACTTAACCTGCATATATGCTGCAGTCGGAGGTCACATGATAAGGTCAAATGTCATTTTCAGGTCAACATTAAAGTTTACATGCAAGACTTTCTTATGACACCTAACTCCGCTTCAATACAATTCTGTTGCGTTCCCTCGCAAATCACGATATTTCTGGTTATTTTCATAAGCATGATAAGTGGGCGAGACACAAAATCGCCTCCGCCTTCAAATGTACTTAAAAACTAATAGGGGCGACTGCCCCTTGCTGCCCATCCCATTACACTGTCCCCGGATGGGAGAATGGAATGGAGCTTAGGATTAGGTTAATATTGGAGGAAAAACCCAATAACATCATTTTATCAGCGAACACGTCCCCTATTTTGTCAAAGACTAGTTAATAAAAAAAAAGTTTTAATCTTACCATTATTTACCAGTCCTGATTTCCATAATACAGCGAAATTGCAAATGGAAAGTGTACACTTAACTGAGGGGTAATCTGGGCTGTTTAATATTAATATCTAAATAAATAGGGTAAATTCACAAAGCAAAATGATGAAAATTTCATCAAAGTCGAATAACAAATAATAAAGTTATTGGATTCAAAATGTAGCAATATTTTGTGAAAATAATTATATGCACATCATCATGAATATTCATTCCATGCGCTGATGATGTCACATCCCCACTTTCCCTTTATGTAATCATAATTATTTCATTTTTTCATACACGTGTGAATAATGTGTCTCCTTTATAATGAAATCAGCAATGCACATACAATGCACTAAATCAGTTGTCAATCCAATCCAATCCGATCCAACTTTTACGGATCTTTATTTAAAGGACAACTCCACCCCATCGAAAGTTTATTTGAATCAAAATCGGACGTTAAATAAGAAAGTTATGACATTTTAAGTTTCGCTTGATTTCACAAAACAGTTATATGCACATCCTGGCAAAAGAGGACTGATGACATCACTCTCTCACTCACTATATCTTTTGTATTTTATTATATGAAATATGAATTATTCTAATTTTCTCCTCATTGTCCTGTGAGACAAAGATTTATTCCCCTCTGAACAAAGTGGTATTACCATTGTTATAACAACTTATGGTTCAGTCAAGTTGGTCCTTAATGTCAAATTGGTAAAAATTGAGATATTGTATAATTCAAACAATAAAAAACAAAATAGTGAGTGAGGGACATCACCGTCTCTCTCATTTGCATGTCACTGAGTTGTGCATATAACTGTTTTGTGAAAAATATATAAGCAAAACTTTAAAATGTCATAACTTTCTTATTTTACATTCGATTTCGATGAAGTTTTCAGCATTATGCTTGTTAGGTTTTTCACTATTGATTCAAATCAACATTTTTCTGGGGTGGACTTGACCTTCAATAAAGTATAATAAAATACATGAAAAAACAAGTGGGAATATGACATCATCAAATTGCTTATTGAATATTCATGAAGACAAGGCTAGAATTGTTTCACAGGAATAATGGAAATCTTTAAAATGTCATAACTTTCTTATTCTTTGTCTGATTTTGATCAAATATCCAGTGAATTTGTTTGCCTGATTTTCTTTATCTGTTTAAATCATATTATTTTCAGCCCGGAGCATCCCTTTAAACATTTCAATTATTAAGGGTCTCATAAGGAAACAAATTAATTTCAACACACAATATTTATTGCTCTGTCTAGGGAAGTAAGGGCCCAGCCATTCATTCAATATTATCTGTATCAGAGAATAAAATACCGTCACGTTCTTTCCGTCTTCTGAAGATGTGAATATAGCTTGATGAACCCTTCTCCGGGGAGTGATCAATCATGAGATAAAATTCAGGCTGCGAGGGTGATTTTTGGCGGGCTAGAATGTACACCCGGTCACATTCCGGGCATACCTTGTATCAGAAACGCTTTTAATTGATATTACAGATATCATTATACATTGAAACACATACCTCCGCTGATACATGCGGGCAGATGCTTTATCACCGCGAATGATAACAGTCAAAACAAAAAGAATTCCGTCTAATAATTAGTGGAATACTTTAAATGAAGAGAGAGAGGGGGGGGGGGGTCTCTGAAAGATAAGAAAAAGAAAAATTAACCCTCTGAGAACAAATTGATTAAAGAGCATTCCAGCTAAGAATGAAAAAAAAGGTAACATGCTACATGTTCATAAAAGTCAAAATGAGTTTTAAGCCTGGTAAGCAAAGAGCATGGTCACAATAATGATATCGGATATGTCTAGACTTTCATGTATAAATCTTCATGGTTTCGGAAAACTAACAACTAACAATTACATCATGATATGAAGTATTAATATCTTTATTGATTCATTGATATCCGTTTCACATCTATATAATATATAATAAACATGAAATACCAAAGTAAAAATAGGCACAGATCTCACTTTGTTGAAAAACTAAAGCGTTTCCTCCGATTTTTTTTCGCATGCTCCTCTCGCTCGTAATATATTTTATAATATATTATCTAAGATATTTCAAGACTATTTTGGGCTAGTAAACAGAGAAATGGATTCACATTTAAAACTCTTTATGTGGTATATACACCTTCGGCTCTCGCCGACTGAGATCCCAAAATCTCGGAATCCCCTATCACCCCCGCAAAAATGAATACAAAATAGTGGTCTAGAACAGCATAGAACCGCGAATGGTGCTATCATGGTTCTCATGGCGTCAGGAAAACGATTCCCAAATTCCCACCATTAAATCTAAAAACATAATGGGTAAAAGTGCTCCATGAGGGAAATTATGTATTCAACCAACATTGGGCATTTCTTTTGAGCATTTTTATCTATCCAGTATGATGAAAATTTTGCCCATTCTAAAAGTAATTGCTGCTTATTTTATAACACTTACTGGACAATATGCTTCCCGCATTGGGTAAAATACTGCCCAAAATAGGTTGGAAACATGATTACCCTCGTGGTGGTAAAAATTTTACCCAATATTTTTTATACTGTTAACACATGGACCCTATTTCACAAATACCTGGGCACCGTCTATACAAAGAGTTACGATTGATCCAATCAATTGTAACTCTATGGAAACCCATCAATGTCATTATTTTTTATACAGGAAATTTGAAAAATATCCTTTTTAACAAAGGAGAACACACCAAATTGTCATGAAATCAATTAATTTCTGGTAATACATTCATAAATCTAGAAAAGTTTTTGAGCAAACATGCATTCTCTATGTTGACTTTGCTAGCTTTCCATACCTGCGATTGATCCGATCAATCGCAACTCTTATAAATCCCAGCTCATACTATAAGATTCTTTGCGACGCGATTTTTCAAGAAAGTGCCAAGAAGTAGAATTATTTTATTTAAAGTTTTGCATAATGTTAGGAATACTAAAATCATATATTTTTACTTTGCATCAAGCCCTATGGTCGGAGTAAAGTCCAAATTGGCTTCAAGTCGCAGCCGATTATGACGTCATTACGATTTGGATTTGAATCTGTTTTTATTCATTCAGGGAGGCTCGAACTGGACTGAATTTCGATTTCTGTAGTTCTACCACGATTCTGATCCGTAATACTTTATTAGTTGGGATGTTCCTATAATGTTATTACAATTTCTTTGAAATTTAGATCGCAACGAATCGCACGGGCTTATATAACTGGCACCTGGTATAATGATAAGTTAACTATCAGCCAGTCAAATTTAATAATTTCAGTATTTCAATCTGTTATTGCAAACTAGTTATTAACACAATTTTAATGAATGGGGCCACTGGTAAATTGCGCCATACTTCCAATCATAAAAATACTTAAAACAAGAGAACCCCATATAAGGAACAAAGATAACACGGTATTTTATGAACTTTTAAATTAAAAAACTCTTAAGAACACTCTTTCAATGAACTTGTAAGTGATCGAAATACAGTAAGATGTTGTTATATCGCTATCACTTTCGGAAACAAGTTTATGATAAAATACGGTGAAATAGAGATGGGGAGGATGAAAATCGGTAGTGATGTAATGAGCCCCGCCCCCCCCCAAAAAAAAAAATGATGGAGCAATCTTTTTTTATATATTACAAGCGAGCGTAAATTTTGGTCGTTTTATAAAATGTATAACGAAAGAAAATGAAAGGAAAATCATTTTCTGAATATAATTTTGAAATATACAACAAAAATCAAAAGGTAACAAGTTTCACCCGCTCGCCATACAAGCTTGCAAATTCCCCAATATGCAGTGTTTGGCACTTTTTTTGCTCGTTTGCTTCCTTTGCAGATCCGCGAGCTGAGATTGCTCTTACGGAAACTTTGCCTCAGTCAAAGGGAGATGTCAATAATCTATCTCTTCAGGTTTTATGTTTACAAATCAAATGAAATTACTGGGATGTTTTAATATACCCCCCATGTATTCTCTATCCTCATAGTCCCTTCGATGTATCATTTTTATCATGACCATGTTGTCCTATTAGGGAGTTAATTCTAATATAGTATTTGGACTCGAATTGCATGATCACAATTCATTTCCTGGAGGAAATATTTCCAAGAGAATTTTCCTTCCAGTGTGATGTAACTATTTCAATTTCTGATACTGAATTATCATAAGTAGTAACTGATATTGTATGTTCGAAATGACTGACATCTGAATAAACTAATTGTTAAGGGATCATGACTAAAAAAAAAAAAAATCACCTGGCTAATCTACATCCAGATCAATTCATATTAGATCCCCTCCCCTCCGCCATATCTTATACACCAAGAGATTGCACATAATAATTATTGGTAACCCCTATCTGTTCACAACCCTCCTCTCCGGCGTGGAGATAAAACCCGCTGGTGCACTCCAAATAAGCCCATCGGACATTCCTAGCATTCCATCGGGATACTCTCCCCATCACAAACCTATCTCCCCGTCCGTCTCAATAAACATGCCAGGCCAATACTACTGTCGCAAATAATGCATGCCCTGTGGTGGTACATAGCCCATTTATGATCTTCTTTGCTGGGACTATGTGTAACATGTTTGTGATTATGTTAGAATAAGGTTATTTCAATGACATCATTATTTTTATACGATGCCATGTAACCCAACAGACTAAATTTGATTAGGTTTTAATCCCCATAGGCCTATTACTATGTCTTGTAGTTCAACACGGTGCTTCAGAGTTTTCTAATAAAATTGAATCATTGTGATCCTTTCTGTTGCTTACTAGTAATTAGGAATAAAGGAAAGAATATATAACAACACGTTTGTTGTTTCAAAGACACCACCACAAGATCTAATAAATTTATTGAATAATTATGGGAAACATCAATATTGCTTGTTATCTCAAAACCAAGGTTTTGATTAATAAATCTGTTACTTTAAACAAGCTACGGACATGATTAGGCTATTATCATTATTATAGTAACTTCATATCATATGGGTGCATGACCATTTTTATCTATTATGATGACTGAATAAATGGGGGTTAGACTATTTTCGAATATCAGAAAATATAAAAATCAAGTGAACTATATCGCATACACAGTCATGTTGGCTTTTGAAAAAATATATAGTGTATAAGAGACTCTAGACTATTGGCACAAAGACTCACTTTTTTCATTTCCGATAAAATTTTATTTCTTCTTTTTTTATTTTTTACTATACTGTCTTGTTCTTTGCAATCGTAAGCATTTTCTTTTACATAGCTCTTAATTATGATACGCCTTCTATTCCCCCCTCGTCTGTTATTTACCTATCGTATCAAGCTATATCATCCATAACAGACCAACGCATATATAACTTGACTCATTCATAAAGATGTCAATGGGCTAATTTTCATTTGACTTCCGACTTGTTAGCTGGAAAAAGCTTCCCTCGATGCTTTTCCAAGAAAATTTAAACGTAACGCCAGTCTTCCGATTTGGAGCGATTTCTTAGAAAAACGTCTTTCGGCAGGGGTAAAAGAGAGTGCAGAGTGAGAGCCACGCCCCTCTACCATTGATCAGCGGTAGATATGAATAGATGGTATGAGGGGACGAGTATAGAGAGGCAATTGCGATTGAGAGTTTGGTTTCTCGTTCTATTTCTCGCTCCATCTCTTTATAAACATTATGTATAAACAATTTGAAAGAATTTTGGCAGATTACAACACGGCATTGAGAAAAACATGATCAGGATATATTATAAAGACAGAAATTATTCACTGAAATGCTTGTCTGCTGTATATAAGGCCGCGGGGCTAAATCAGGGGGAAATACTACCCAAGTCTGTCAGAAGCGAAACGTTATATCAAATTCTTTCCAAGAACTTTGTAGGTCTGTAATAGTAGTAATAATATATTAATCATGCTAAGGATAATAATAATAACAATAACAATAATAATTGTAACAAAAAATTTTTTTTTTTTCATTTGCTCATTACTTAATTTTGTAATTATACAGTCTCCTGAGAATTTTTTATGGAATATATTATTTTTCTATAAATATATACTTCTTCATATTTTGTAAAAATGATTCTGCGTAAGTTTTTTTATAAATTCTGTGAACATTATATTTTCTTTAATGACCAGTATCATGGGTTTATCAAGAAATTTACTATTACATAAATCTGAGGTCGAGTAGGCATTCAATAATTATCAGGCTTTTGGGGTCATGTTCCTCAACCTTATAATGGAGATGATATGAATGGTTAAGGCTGAAATGGATAATAATTATGTGACGCAAAACTAAGGTATGATATGAGTTAGCCCATCAAGTTTGTTGTAATTTAAGCAATGTCAACGGGTAGCAAGCATCCCAGGTCCTGTGTAATAATGGAACGAACAGCGGTGCAAAGCCTCCCATTGGAGACCCTAACTAACAGTCAGGGACGGGGGATGATAGGACTAGATAGTTGGCATACCAATGGTGCCATGGTTGCGGGTCGTTTCAATGCTTTTTTGACCTGTTATAGCCGTCTTTGGCCATCATGGCGAGGGTAGCATGCATGTTAGACACTATGGCCAATGCGAGCACGTTCTATGGTGAACGGGCTTCGTTATGGCGTTAGGGAAAATTCCGAGCCCATGACGAGGTAGGGGAGCTTATGGCACATCGCCATCATCATCCCCCGTATTTGTGGAAATGAATGAAATACCAGACAATTCATTTCTTCACAGCAAAAACTGTGGTGTTAACCGGTGTACATAGAGGACCACACCAATTATTTTACACCGGTGTTAAATTGGTGGTGCTAGTTTTACACCTATAGGTGTTATTACAACACCTTTGGTTGTTACATTTACACTCTTTGGTGTTATGTTTAATCTCTAGGGTATAATTTTAACACCTCGGTGTGTGGTCCTCTATTAACACCAATTGGTGTCAGTTTTAACACCACAGATTTTACAGTGTTACATTAAATACCTGTAATACTTCGTTGTTGTGCTGATGGGGAGGGTTTGAGGTTGTATCAAGGTAAATTATAGAGAGAAATAGAAATAAAGGGAGATATTTCATGGTAAGATAAATTCTTTAATGTGTTTTTCTTTCTCATCCATATCACACTAACCCCTATTAATCAATTTACATTCATCACCCTTAATTTATCAAATTTTGCATTCCTAATCGAGTTTAACCTGTAATTCAGAATAGCTAATGTTGACTTGAATGGTAAGTTTTATTGTTAAAACATCTTTATTGTAAAGCGCATTAAAATATTAATTTAATGCTTTATATTTATAACAAAATGTAGCTTTAATATTGCTATAACGAGTAAATGCTGAGTAATGAATTGTTATCTACAAATAAATGAGCTGAATTGGTATATTCTTATATATTATAAAGATTAAGTAAGGTGTTGAATGGACAGAGGTGAAAGCATTTCAAGGATCATAGGTTCAAATGAAGAAGTTATCCAGCAGGGGTGATTATAATGAAAGATAGAATGGTCCAGATGATTTAAGTGATTATTATTGGCATAAGCAACTGCTTGCATACTTCACCAGTGTTGGTGTGACATGGACAAGTGACGTATAGCTACAAATACAAGACTGTGCAATATAGAGACAATATCCCACGAATTAAAAAAGGGAGAAAAGACAAATAATCTGAAGAAAATAGTTTGAGATTAAAAATCAATGGAGCCATTTCGGTAGCAACTCACGAATTCCAAACTTTCAAGATTTGTCAAATAAAATCTTTGTACAAAAAAGTTTAAAATTTTTGATCGGTCGCTTTACTCGCTCACAACGTTTTTTTTTCTTCAATTTTTTGCCACATATGCTAGATCTGGTCCCTCAAAATATTTGGATCATAACTCCACTATCAATGATCACAAAAACATGAGGCGAAAAAAAATGATATGTGAAATCATCTCGATTAAGTCTTGTGAAACTAATAAAATCACACTATAAAACTGACACCAATTGGTGTTAATAGAGGACCACACCCTGAGGTGTTAAAATTACACCCTAGAGATTGAACATATCACCAAGGAGTGTAAATGTAACAACCAAAGGTGTTGTAATAACACCTATTGTTGTAAAACTAACACCACCAATTTAACACCGGTGTAAAATAACTGGTGTGGTCCTCTATATACACCGGTTAACACCACAGTTTTTGCTGTGCAACACTTTAGTGTATGCATGAATAAACATTGAAACGTAACAATGCATAACATAAAAAGCAAGTTCTGTTGAATTAAAATGGTGCAACTATCTAACAACAAAAGAAAAATCATCAAAAGAACTTGGTAGAAGGTACTTATACTTATTGTCGAAGTTTTATGATGAAATTAATCTTTCAAGTCAACCATAGACGTGCACTCCGACATCAAATGCAAAGTTGTCTCTTTCCAAATTTCAGACGAGACGTTTTTATACCATGATAAGAGTCAATTTCAGCATTTCTACTATTTCTGTGTACTTACTCAATTATGATATCAAAATTACGCTTTAAAAGGCATTATATTTATTAAAGTTTCAACACATTTTGTTTGCGAAATCTGTTATTTTTGCAACTAAACTGAATGGGTTGGGATTTACCAAATTTAGGAGAGCTGAACAAAGAATATTTTTCATTAAAATCTGTTCATTGAGGAGTGCAATCACTATGAGGGTGTATTCTCACAAACATGGTTTGGTTTAAGTTAACTTAACACCAGAATTTTATGAATGTCAGTTGTCAACACTATGTAAAAAAAATATTCTGATCTTTCGGCAAAAAGCTGTCCAAATCAATTATTGTGATTGTATGAAAATACAGTTACCCTTGACAAATTTTTGTTATCTAGTCTTCATCGTGAATATTAAAGAAGATGAAATCTAGCATTCAATGGCATTAAGTGTAGACTAAATTTGTTGTTTAAGGGTTAAACCTATAAAGGTTGAACTATCAGAATATCACTCCATATATCAGGAAATGTCAAGTGGACTTAGTCATGAATAAGAAAATACTACATCACCTCAATATTAAACCAGAATTTGAAAAAAAAATTAAATTCTGATATTTTTTTGTAATGACCTAGTGCATCATTGTTTTACAGAGATAATAGTCAATTACAGTAATAGTATTATGACCAAGAAATTAATGTTAAAACCCTTGTAGTTAATTTTACGCTATTTTGAATTTAGGAGAATGTATTTATTTTGTTATTTTTGTAAATTACATGAATTTCTACTGCATTTTAGAATATATATTTCTTGAAGAAATTATTTTTGTCTCTCCCTTAAATTCTGTTTAAACCCATCATTATAATCCAGAAATGAATTTATCTTCAGTTTAATTGATTTCCTTAACGCAATATAAAAAAAAATATGATTTTAGAGCCGTTGATAGCTTCAAGGTTATGGTGATGATTCACCCTTTTTCCTAGCAAGAAACAGAGGGTCGAGAACATTTCTTGATTTTTTTAACCACTGTGTTAAGAAACACGAATTGTTGTTACAAAATATGAATTACTTACGTATTCGAAAGCAAAGTTAAGTAAGGGTTTGTTTTAATTGATATGCTGTTAAAGTGGAACTCCTATCTTGACCACTAAGTGATTCAAAGAGGATTGCATCGAAGAGGATTTTCTAATGTAAGCCAACCTATCTTAAGTGACTACTCCAATGAGTAATATGTATACATGTAGTCTACCAAAACAACCTCTTAAGTGTGAAGTACAGCACCATTACCAGACACAACAAAGTACAAGATGGAGCTCCTTGCAAACATGAAGAGGCGCCACAGATAGTCTTGACTTCAGGCGTTCCTACAAGTTTACTTTACTCAAAGTACTATTTTAACCACTATTTGTGCCTCTGTAAAATGCCTTAATTTCTTGTGAGAATACTAAAGTTCATGTGATAATGGCGTCCATTATTTACTACGTTGTATCGTTGGCCACGTCTATGCGATCAACTCCCGACGATGTCGAAATAGCACTATGTATACGCAAGGTAGGTTATGTTCGTCGTCTATGCGGTTGTAATGGAATAAAACTTTGTCAGAATAATATCATGACGTTTCATCGGGTCCAGATTTAATCTTTATGTGGTTTTTATAATGCATGTTTACTTTGAATATTAAAGGTATAACATTTGCGAATCATAGAAAATATTCTTAACTCTCACACTTTCGGGTTTTATAAAGATGTGCACGAGTTCCTTCTATATTATATTGATAAAATGCTTCCCAAAGCAATGGTAAAAATACAGATTTTCGTTTGATTTGAGGTTGTGAATGAATCAAATTCGTCTTTACTTCTTATGAACTGCATGACACCAATACCAATGCCTATGATGACGAATCTAAAATATTAATTAATTGTAATTACATCAAAATTAAAATTGTCAGAATAATAGTAAAGTAAATTTTGCTCAAATGTTTTACGAGAAAATATTGTATTACATTATGCATCGCTGCGAGCGACGGTGCTTAGATTGCAGTGTGTTGATTACTCCACTACCTATAAATCTATTTATATGTACGTACATATTATATACATTGAGCTATAAAATAGATCCATACATGTTCCCACTGTACAACTGATTGTGTACTATCAGTTCACCATCATTGTGATATTAAGTTGACATTTACTGACCTGATCTGCTATTCCATGCCAGGGGCCCATGACCTGGAGCTCAAATTTATTAAAGCTAAAGAAGAAGTACTGCTCTACAGAATATGTTCTTATGAAGAACGTGTGAAGATGATATACACCTTCATAGTCTTTCAAAATTCCTTTAGATATATCATCCCAAGCCCCTCAACTTTGATAGTGAATTGAAATCACTTGCACAATATTACAATAATAAACATTATAATAAACATTAATTTGTATAGCGCAGCTTTTTATATGAATATATTCAGCTGCGCTTGTTCAGAACTCGTTTTACTTACATCTACACAGCACACTTTCTTAACTGAAGAGATATGTTTTTAATTTTGATTTGAAGAGAGTCAATGATGGAGAACTTCTTATGTCAATTTGCAGGCTATTCCATAGTTTGGGGGCAGCAACTGCAAATGCACGATCACCAAGTGTAATTTTTGTTTTGTGAAAGGGGATCTGTAACAATAATTTATCTTTGAAATTTCGACTATAACTTCGACTAGCAGGCTTCGACTATGTGATTGGGTTTTAAGTTTAAGTAATTCTGTAATATAATGTGGGGCTTGACCGATTAATGATTTACATACAATTAACAGAAATTTGAATGAAATTCATTGACGCATATAGCTATTATGATTGCTATGATAGCTATGATAACATTAGCAGCATTTAGTACTTCCTCCATATTTCATTATATAATACAGCGTTTACAATTGATATCCATCAAAGTATGCAATAATTTCAATCAAATATTATGTAAAAGAAATGAAGAAAAATCAGAAAAGAAGTATATTTTAAGGGGTTTCTAAAATAGGTAATTATGTATATTTAATGGCTTAACAAAATAAGGGATATTGTTCCATTCTTTAGATGCAGTTACTGTAAATGCCGGTTTAGTACAGTGGGAGCGTAGATCTACGGGGGAAGGGATGTTAGGGGATTTAACTTCCCACTTGGGCTACCAAGTAGATAAAAAACTAATGAACTGCATTGAGGAGCCAACTCCAAATTACTTTCGTTTTATTGTGATCACTTTTTTTTTGCTTGTGAAAAATTCTCTGTACCAAAATGACCTTCATTTGGTATTGCTTGTCCAATTTCTCGATACCAAAATAACCTTCATTTTTTTAGCTGATCAAATTTCTCGGTCAAACCCCCTCCTTGAAAAAAACACTTCGTAATTCCGAAACACGTAAGTTGCCTATACCTTGATGTTCGTTAATCCGAACATTTGTGGCGTTATTCCGAGGGTTCGTTATTCCGAATATTCGACAATCCAAAAACGAAATAGGGTTCGATATTCCGAAGGTTCGTTAATCCGAAAACGAAATAAGGTTCGTTGTTCCGAAGGTTCGTTAATCCGAAAACGAAATAAGGTTCGTTAATCATTACGTTTTCGGACTAACGAATCTTCGAAATTACGAACCTCACTTTGTTTTCGGACTAACGAACCTTCGGAATTACGAACCTCATTTCGTTTTCGGTCTTACGCGCCTTCGGAATTACGAACCTTCGCAAATACGAACTTTCGGAATAACGAACCTTGACAAATACGAACCTTCGGAATAACGAACCTTCGCTAATACGAACCTTCACAAATACGAACCTTCGGAATTACGAACCTTCGGAATATCGGAACCTTCGGAATAACGAACCTTCGGAATAACGAACCTTCGCAAATACGAACCTTCGCAAATACGAACCTTCGCAAACACGAACCTTCGCTAATACGAACCTTCGCAAATACGAACCTTCGGAATTACGAACCTTCGTAATGTCCGAACCTTCGCTAATACGAACCTTCGGAATAACGAACCTTCGCTCATACGAACCTTCGGAATTACGAACCTTCGGAAATACGAACCTTCGGAATATCCGAACCTTCGGAATAACGAAGCTTCGGAATTACGAATGTATGCGGAAAAACGATAGATCCGCCACTTTAGTACAATGATATTGTCAAGTATAATGATTTATCATTTTCTATCTTTATATTGATGTGGCTTGATTGTATATCCTTAGATGAATACCTATTTAAGTAAACTTGTAAAAATAACTAAACAAAAGAAGAAGTTTCTCCGAATTTAGAGTTAATACAGTTAAATGAAATTTGTTTCTAATAATTCCTTTTTTTCTTACAGACTGACTATCAGCATGATCAGTGTACATATCACTTTTCCAATGTTCAATATCAGACATAATTCAATTCAAATTCAAATTTATTTATTTCACTTCCATCAAACAAAGACAAATTGTATATCATATTATATAAACATGAATATTTGTATCCGTTGCAAAAATAAAATTAATAATACACATGTTGTGAAAAAAAAAACATTTAGACAATTTGGGCAACACATTGTAAGTTTTAAATATGTATACTATTTTTCAATAGAAATTAAATTAAGATGGAAATAAAGGGACCCACTAAAAAGCAATGCTTGTACAATGTGGGCCCCTCAAAAAATTGATAACACAACAAATAACAAAATAACAAAGTACAAATACAGATATATGTAATCAAAATTAATGAGAAAAGAAAAATAAAATAAATGAGAGAGAAATAATACAAAATAAATACGAAGTTATCAAAAAATATAGTTTGATATAGGACAAAACTTTATATTACTGTTGAGTTCTTATACTAATAATATACATAATGAAATTCCGAATGATATAAGAATAATAACGTTAATGTAATGTGGTGGGAAGGTATTTTTTGTTATGAACAAGTAAACATGATTTAGATATTTCTCTTCGATGAGGCTTCATGTATGTGAGAACGAAATAAGGGGACATATTGAAACAATTTGTAAAGGTTATTTAATATAATTTGGACAATGTTATATTGGAAAGTAACAATCCTAAATGTTTAACACCCTATAAGATACATCCCTCCTATTATGGTCCGGGTACGAGGTGTTTTCCTTATACTGATATAACTTGGAATGATAACAAATCCCATGGTTATCTAATGATTTAAAGAACTCTGAAAATTGTATTTTGCAGTTAATAACTAATAACCAAAGTCAAAGTTTGTATGGTATAGTTACACTGATAATGATTATTTATTAAACAGTTTTTTTAATTAAACAAGGGGTCTAGAGCAGTGATTAAAACCATTAAATCATTCGATGTGTTTCTGCCTCTCTTCTTCCGTCTCTCTTCATCTCCTTATACAACCTACCTTAAAAGAAAAATGGCAAAAGGAAGCTGCTGAAAACTGCTTATCTAAAAAAAGAGCCAATGGAGTAAATTAGAGAGTCAAAAGGGGCCTAAGCTTTCGATCCTAGCAGAATCTTCGTCGGAGGCAAAATGACAAACATATAAAGTGGAACAACCATGATATAGACCACAAACATCCAACAGCAACACTAGAAACAAGGAGACAAAAGGGGCATTAGTGAGAAGAGATGACCAATCAGGTTAATGAAGGGGAAGAAAGAAAAGGAGTAGGCAGACACAAAGGGAAGTAGGTGTGAGTAAGGCCAAAGAAAGACCTCAAGCCAAGAGGGATTAAGATGTGGGGCAGGCAACATCAAACAGGATCTGGAACAAAACAGTGATAAAGGGTATGAGGAAGAGATGAATAACAAGAGAATTAGTGAGAGGTGGGTCAAACAGGTAACAAAGAAAGGAAAAGACAAATGAAAAGAAAAATGACAGCCTCTACTGATTAGTACAAACTGAGAAAAAAGAAGAGCTAAAGAACCTTATCCCCGGCCTTCTCCTATCCCCTCTTCGCATCCCCTCTTCCCATCACCCTCTTGACACTATGTATGACCCGCTCTCTGTGTCTCATCCATCACAATCATCTAAACTTGGTAACTCAAAATTATAACTGTCACCATGAAACTGTTGAACATTTGTTGATGCAACTGTTCTTATCAGGGAAGGACAAGATCGAGAGCATAGCATTTCTCTCTGCATTACCCCCTATGGATTCTTCGGTATACATAGAACATGAGTTAAAGAAAATACCATCTACTATAGTTTTGCATTTTCATTACGTTAACATTTACTTGACGTTTTCAATTAATACGATGGAGTAGGTTAGTGTTTACTTTTGTCGGTTTAGTTAATTTTGTCAATATGTTTTAATTATTTTAAATGATAATGCATATAGTACATCGTAATTTCGAAAACATAATTATTATTGTTATTTTTATTTTATTTTATCTTTTTTTATTGGGGGGGGGTTCAAAGCCAAGTAGTGATTTTGCAATTTACTATTCAACTGCTAGCTGTATCAAACAGAATTTAGCGCGCATATGAATTGTGTTCGAGATTAGACCATAGGGAAGGGGAAAGGTGGAGGAATATCACACGGAGAGAATAAGAGAACATGTGTGGGTTTGTGGGAGGGGGGGGGGTTGCCTGTATTGGATAGAGTGTGTTGGCCGATGTGAGAGGCAGTGTGTCTGTGTTATGGGCGGGGTGTGTGTGTTTGAGAGATATTGTGTTCGTGCGTAGTGTGCGTTAGAGATAGTGCGAGAAGATGTGTGTGTGTGTGAGAGAGAAAGGGAGAGAGATAATGTGTGTGTGTGTATGTATTAGATGAAGAGGGTCTTCTATTTTCATCACTCATGTTGGTGTATATATGACTATAGGATTTATATAGAAAGTTTGTTAGTCAGATTTTCTATATCTGTTATAGATACAGAACGTGGCTTCATCCGTATGACGTCACATTGTTTGGGTGTTTGGTAATGATGTTACCCCATACCCCTCCTGACATATCTGCTTCTGAACGCCGACATACAACCGACATTCTTCCTTATACTGGTCAAGATATACCGTGTTGCCCTGAAGATGCTCCTTGAGTCACATCAACACAACACATGACCGCTGACTGACGCCATCTTGTTTTAAAAGGCCCTTCAATCGTGATGACATAATATTTATGAGCCATTATTAATACAAGACTAGGTAATATATATGTAACATCAATACTGTAATCCCCTATTATTATCAATAACCCCAGCTTATCATCAGTTTGCCAGGATCATCATGTATAATAGTTCTTGAATTGATCTTGTAATCATGGATAAATATCTTTGAATAGATAAATCAAGAATACAATATCTCGTAGTGGAATTATTGTATTCGAGTGCCTTATGTAATTATAATATAGAGAAGTCCTATATAGACGCAATATGAACCCATTAATATAATCGGCTTCTTGAGTTTTGTTTCACTTCTTAGTCGATGTATTTACTTAAAGGGGACAGTTTAGTAAGAGGTGAAATTTGTTGTTGAAAAAGAGAAAAAATCAAATATACACATGAATGAATGTTCGACCAATAGATAATGTGTAATCACCTTTTTTCATAGTTATTCCATGTATTTTATGTTCACACACACACACGCACACCTCACTAATAAGGTATTTTTCTTATAAGAGTGTCAATCTTTGAAGAAGCAAATAAATATACAAAAGTGAAGTTCAAGGACAGCATGGTCAACAAGTACACCACAAATACAAAGACTTAAAACGTCACTCTTAATCACTCATCTTAACTCACTCGATTTTAAATGTTGACACTTAAAGATTAACATTGGCTCTTGTATCAATATTTTTACATTAAGTTATAGACTTATGATAATGTTTATTACACTTTGAACCCCCCTCCTCTCCCAGCGAAACACTTTACTTGAGAGAGGGGTTGTGGGTCTGTGTGTGTGGGTGGGTATTTGTGCTTGAACAATCGAAGAATCGCAGGTCTATATGGTGTGTGCGGGTGTGAAGATTTCAGGGTGGATGTACAAGAGAAAGAGAGAGGGTATGTATAAGGATGTGTGTGTGTGTCAGACAGAATGTATACACACATAAACATGTAAAGAGAGAGAATTAGAGAGAGGGAAAGGGGTGGGGGGGGGGGTTAAGAGCAATAAAAAGGAATGAACCTGGAAATACTGTAACCCTTAAAACATTAAAAAAGTATCAAATATTGAAGAATTGAATTGATTTCTCCCAGATCAGAATATGCGTTTGCCTGATGACTGTCAATGTTCCCCATTAAAACTTCCATTTCACGAAATTATAGATTGTAGAAGAGAGACTATTCGATCAAAGATATGAGTGATGATACATGCATGGTTTAACTATAGGACTACCTGATGGCGTCATACTATTTACTGTAACATATCAATGATAGTCATGTTCGTTTGGGATGCAGTCCAAAAAGCCCACTTAACCGATTCTTACCCATAAATGGATGAGGGCTCCAATCCTAATTGAGTAATCAAATGCTGGCAGACATTAGTTCATTAACTCCATCCACCGTCCTTATAATATAGGTACTTGAATTTAGTGGGTTAAATTTTAACTATATCATGTAGCAGAAATAAAAAAAAACTTAAGGATTATCAGGAAGAAACACTATTGAACTCATCACTAAACTTTTCTTTTTTCCCTTCAATTACAAAATGAATATTTATTCAATAAAGTTACACGGGAAATATGACTGTTGGTAAAGGTGTAATATGCTCTTCGTGTTTGGATGGGTCATGCAGAAGTAAATATTTACTTTGATCTTGATCTCATCGGGACATTTCCAATAAAAAAATATTTCATGACAGGTATGTTCCTAAGAGATATAAATCATTAAATTGTTAAAAGTTATCTAAGATGGATATAAACATATTTGCTATGGGATTAAAGGAACCAAACAATCGGATATGAAACAAACGACTCTCATAATGATTGACACCCTCTTTTCAAACAAACTCATATTTAAGGACTAATAGTAACATGGCAAAGACATTTTATTTGATAAATAGTCTGACAACATTTTTTGATAAATTATCAGTGTTTTGATGATCATTTTATTCACCCCTGTTTTGGTTTGACTTGTGTTCGCAATAACTGCCAAACTAAGCATACCTGTGAAGATCTTTACAAGTATTCATGTATACATTACACCCGTTGGCCCTAAGCCTCATTTTAGTGCTAGAAAATAAATGATACCAAACATTGATAATGCATTCGCAATTTATTAACATAAGAAATGAAGTAATATTAACCATTTTATCATTTGAGATTATAATGAATATAAAACTTCGCGCCTTAACATACAATAATTGCACAACTCTTACAATTGGTTTAAAAGGGAATTATAACAATAACATCAAGAGCAATGATAATAGCAACAAAGATAATGACAATTATAACTATAACAAGAAGAAAAAATAACAAACAAAAAGAGAGTATAATAATAAATGACAAGATAAACTCAAGTACCTGAAAGACATTAATGTGATGGACTCTATTTGGCGTTAGGGATAGTACAACTATTCAAGACAACTTTTTCATTTACTTCTTAACATCGATGAGTAATTCTATATATCATCCGATAGAATTTTTTCTTTTATATATTCATTCCACAAGTTAGTAAATAAGATTATAATGAAAAATAACAGAAAACAGAAGTGCCATGATACCTATAACTTCAGCTTATTAAATTCAATATTTAATAGATCGTTCAAAGAAACAAAATGATAAATAAATAATGATATAGGATTTGTATAGCGCACGTATCCACTTTATTAGGTGCTCAAGGCGCTCCTATATCACCCCGGCTAATCTAGTCTACTGATTCCGGTGCTCACAGCTTTTTGAGGAATTACTTCCTGCTGGTATCCATTTACCTAACCTGGGTCGAGTGCAGCACAGTGTTGGTAAATTTCTTGCTGAATTAGGAAAACACGCCATGGCTAAGATTCGAACCCATGACTCTCTGTTTGAACCACTAGACCACGACGATAAATGAACATATTCCTAAATAAATTAATGGATGGAAGAACATAAGAAAAGAACTGACTAAGGCTGCCTTTTAATTTCCTGATATTTTTTTATCGTCGGGGGGGGGGGGGGGTGGTTAAAGGTGACGATCATTTCGATTTTTCAGGTTTTCATTTTTTAATAGTTATTTGATGATTTCACATCAAACAGAACATTGAATGTAATCTTAATTAAGCTCTGTTTAGCCTGGATAATTCTTACTCACCGTGATGTAGAAAAGAAAAAAAAATGCACATTAAAAAAGTTGTTGATAAAAGCCCTTCAAGCATAATGTGCGCCTATCAATAATCATATCTCATTGTCACCAGCTATTCCATCTTACCCTAAGCATCGTTCATCAATACAACATATGCTTCAGCGAGATGCTGATTTTTCTTCTTCAATCAATCGCATCCAATAATTCGATATCATTTTCCCTTTCCTTTACCCTACACTCCAACATAGTTATTTATATCACATCTTCTTTGTGATACATTTTTAATAAATTTACTAGTGTAATTATTGTAATTGTTTTGTCTTGTTGAGAGTACCCAAAGTAAAGCTTCAGACACTGGGTTGTCTATTCCATATTAGGTTGGTCCGGAGCCAAGTACTGTTGTATCGTACTGTCTATCACCACAGCACTGTCACTCATCTGATTTACACACTCAAAACCGCTCTTCTACACCCCACTCTCTATAATACACACACATATACACTTTCACACACCACACTCGCGCGACACCAATACGTCATCTTCCGAATACCACATCTAGAATTCCTCTCGGTAATCAAAACGTGCGATTGGTCGAGAGTATATCACGTGGTAAACAAGGCCTCCTGATAAGGTCTTTAACTTTGACTATATACTTTTAACGTGCGCGCGCTCTGTCGCCGTCCCCCTATTGCCACCTCTTGGCCTGTTGCGCTCTATGGGAAATCCATGATCAAGCACGCTTTGGGATATTGTAGAGCAGTCTCTAACCAAAAATTTGTCACTTGGCCGGTTAGCCCTCTCCACATTCCCACCGTCTTGGACTAAGTTCTGAAGTCTTGTTCACTTCAGTTGGAAGTTACGACTTCTTGTTGTTTTTCTCGTGTAAACTTGGAAAAGCCCCAAAGTAAATCGCCATGGAGACCATCAAGAAGAAGATGTTGTCCCTGAAGACGGAGAAGGAGGTGGCTATAGATGCCAAGGAGGCGGCTGAAGCTGATTTGAGGTCGAGCAAAGAGCGTGAGGAGCAGGTATGTGCTGAAAAAAAAATAAAATGCATGAAGAAAAGGAGAAATATGATTATAACCATCAAAAAATTACATGAATGTATATATTAGAATGGAAAATCTCATCAATCATAACTTTATACGCTTTTTCTTAGAAAGGTCATGAAGGCGGACGCCATTCGTGCGATTTTGATAAAGCGCATGCGCGATATTTTTCTTTGAATATTATATTCTATTCATTTTGTAAAACATAATTACCCCATCATTTATAATGCTTATCCATGTCGATTTAAAAAAAAAACAATAATTCTCTATTCGTATATGTAAAGAAAACTTTAAAAAGTGAAATAAAATTTCGATTAATGAAAAAGAAGAGTCCATAATGGAGTAGAATGATAATTCTCATTTTTGTTTCAATGTCTCCAGAGATTCAAATCTTATGTTGATTTCATTATATTTAAAAATATTGAAAATGTGATTGGGTTTGGATCTTAAATTGAAAAAAAAATACATTCTTCCTTTTCGTTGATGTTTTATGAGTCAATCTCCAAGAACTGAATATTATGCCATTTTCAAGATTTTGCAAATTATTGCATGTTGCGTATTGCATGGAAGAAGTGAAGAGGATGATTGGACTGTCAGGCAATGAGGATTTATCAAAGATATCGCTTTGATTTATCAAAAGGATTATCACCGAGAACTTTGTTGAAAACTGATGAAACGTCAAGAAACAGATGGAAATAAAGGCAACTTGTTTTGATCTAATGCAGCTTATGGTGTCTTCAGTATTAGCACCCGGAGAACAAAATAATGGACATTATCACTATGATGGATGGTGTTTCAAAAACAAAATGGCGGCTACCATTGATTGAGGCGCCCTTGAATTCTACATGTGGACTCGGTGCTATCGCATGGAGATGTTGATATAGAGTCTTTGGCGTCTTATCTTGTGAATACGATGGATTCAAAATCAAACCTCTTACTTTCTTCTTTCAATTCGAAATATCATCTTCTCTTCCCCTTTTTACTAAGTTATTATTATTTTTTTTAATTTTGTGTGTCGTGCTAAATCATGTTGAAATCAACATTATATCCATATCTCCGAAAAGAATGAATGAGAAACTGAATGAATGGGCCTGTCTGTTTTATATTAACATGAAAGTGATATGCAGTAATTCAACACGTCTGTTGTATAGGCCAGTGCTCCCCTACTGGGGTGCCATACTTTTTCTCGTCGGACCGTACCGCGAAGGTTCTTCGTTGCGCATGCTCAGTTGATACGTCGCATTCCGTGCATGCATTTTACATTCCTTGCCCATATAATACCATTGCCCTACAATGGTTTGATGTATGATAGCATAATCATACTATGTCCTATGGCTTCGATGTATAGTGTTTTAGGATCTCACCTAGCTCCTAAGTGCATCAATGTTAGTTCAATCTTAGAAAATAACTATAGTGATAAATCACCAACAGGGGATATTTGTACGATACTTTGATCCCGATTAGCAGTACTGAATTTACTCTTAGAACCCGATGCGAAAATCACCCTCCATAATAAATAATAATAGACAGTGCTTAATGATATCATGATTCTAAGCTCTGTTCTATTAACCCGGCTATAATTAACAAGGCTAATCTGATCGGGCGCTCGAGCATTGAACTTTCAAGGAATATTTTATATCGGAAGAGATAATTCACTTAGACACACCCACCCACTCACCCACCATCTCATACACCCTCTAACACACAACCACCCTTACATACATCTCCTACACATGAATAAACATTACTTCAAATTCGAGCATCCATACTTTGAATTTCGTTCTTTTGTCATTCAAACTTATGCTAGACTGACCCGCTAGAGACAACCTAATTCAAATAGACAGTAATCTACAGTATACAGTATAATGGAATCAAATAAACTTTACAATAATCGTCATGATAAGAAAAATTTAATTCGTCGTTGTAAAAAACAATGTCTTCAAAATTAGGAAACAATGGAACATTTAAATACTGACACTTATTAATACCCCAAAACATACATGTGTAAATGTATGTTTTTCAACGTGCCTCTATGATTAGAAATTATTTTCGATAATAATGAACCTTTATAACCATTTATTTTTGGGTAGCAAATTTTATTATTAAATGGATAGCCCCTGCGTATATTAAAAAAAGCAAGCATAAAGGAACTCCATGTCTGACTAGGACATCACCTATATACCATGTCAACTTTGATTGTGATTGGCTGTTGAGTCAGGTGTTACCATGGTAGTTGCTATGGTGACAAAATTAACAGAGTTGATAATACTTTCAACATGCCACAGCTGGTCATCTAATCCGTGCCAATTAAGAATAGATATATATTCTTTTAAAAATTAAGAATTAACATAAAAATCTACATTGCAGCTATTGAGATAAAATGTGACACATTATAGGAATGGAGCACCAAAATGATTCCATATCTTAGGGGCCTTACAGAGCCCTTAAAGCCCTTTCTTTCGATACTCTCCTTTCCCTAATTTTTCCTCAATCTTTTCCGCTTTCCCTTTTTAAATGTTGTTTAGATTTTTTTAGGTGACTATGAAATAATGGGGGGGGGGGGGGCGGGCGGTCGCACCCCATGCCCCTTCCTTGTGCAGTTGATGTAACGCTGAACCTATTCAATTCAATGTCTTTAATTACTTTGGAGCTTGTCAGTTTTGTCCATTGGATTATTTCAAATGTGAGCAAAATTCCCGGCAAAATTCTTCTCAGAAAGATTTTATTCTGTTACGACGTGTCATCATACCTCACATCTTTTGCGTAGACCCTTTAAACTATGCCATGCGATACATATATATGTACATCAACAACCGTAGACAGGTCAAATATTTCACATCTCTCCTGTAACGGTGAGCCTATTTCCCAATCTATCCGTGAATTGACAGCGGTTTCAATGTCTTCCTCCAATTCCCAAACCGACTTGTTCTATTCTCAACCGATGATATATTTTTGGGCCAAATATTTCATGCCGGAATCGAAATATTTTCACAGGTCGATTGCCAGAAGTGGTGTTATGATCTTGGTTTTATTCATTGGCATGACGGGGTTAGATGGGGGACTGAGAAAGGAGGAGAATGGGGGGGGGGGGGTCAATAGGAGTCTCTCTTCAAGTCGACACATCATCACGTTGAGTATGAAAGATGTTTTGGGTGATAGTTTGAGTCACTTTGAATATGAAGGATTACAATACTGTCTCAGATGTGAAAAATAGTCAAGGTATCGCATACTATACATGTACGACATAATGAAACATACTCCAGAATGGTACTTTAGACATGATTAAGGTAATTGATCAAAACCAGTTTTATTGTCTCACAATATAAACATAGCATGAATAATTCAGGTGTCAGTGACTTGAGATAAATGAAATTCATGATATTTATGAATATCATTTTTTTATATTGCATTGTAATTGAAAAATATCAATAAAGAAAAAAATGCCGCAAGGTTTATACAAGCCAGTGCATATTCTGTTTCATTACCTTGTTATCAAATTTTGTGTAAACTATAAAATCGAACATACCATTGTCACAGGGTCTGTATGAAAAATTAAATAAATATTAAAATTATTTTCATTCGGCTCTTCTCTCCACCCTGTTTAATAAAGATAAAAAAAATGTTATTTATTGTTGCCACAAAATCTATAAAGGGGAAGGGGATGGGTCCTCAAAGTTGTTTTTTTTTTCATTTTTTTTTCACTGAAGTTTTGTTTGCCGTCAGTCAACAATGTAATACATTTTTGAGACCTGTCACTTCCATTATATTGTAATGTTGTTCTTCCAGTGGGCACTGTACTTCATAATCAATCAGACAATACAATATGCAGATAGAATTACAATGCATTACACAGTCACTGGATGTGTTGTCTTTAATTCGGAGAAGATAAATAGATAAAATGAAATGTTCCCTGTCTAAAAACACATTTAATTGACGACGATACTCTAATTAATTTTAATCTCATCATCGAGGTAGATGATGGCAAATATTCCAGATAAATCCCCTCGGCAAAGACAGATCCAGGAGTTCAAGACAGATGGGGAAAAGATATTCTGGCATCGAAGAAAAAAAATAAAATGAAATGAAAGAATTAAAGAATAAGATAATGAAAGATACTGAAATTCAAACCAAAAGTGGGTTTGATTGGGGTATTAAGAGGGACTGAGTAAATGCATGGTCCTGGGAGGTGGAGGTGCTGAAGCACCCTAATATTTTCCTGGGGGTGTTCCGTGTAATAGTTTCCACAGGTTTCACCCCCCCCCCCGGAATCCGGTGAACAAGGTGAAGGTAATGTAACGGAAATGACTTTTTTTTTTGCATTTCAATTTTCTCATGAGCCGATTGGCCTCCATCTTGTAGTGAAAACCCTTTTTTTCCTTTTCAATTTTACATCAGCGTCCCCAGTTAGAAAAATCATTTCCATGGCCCTGAGTAAATGCCCACTGTAACCATGGTAACCCAATAGATCTGCCATTGCCACATTACCACACACTTATACAGGTTTGCACATCAATCAAACTTAAACTCCATTATCGACTACCTGCACAGTCACACAGGCAAACTAGATACTAGACCGATCAAAACTATTACTGTATTTCCAATGACTTTCAATCGGCCTGTTTGTTTCCTGTGTGACTCACCCCATAACCAAGTGTTACAAGACCATTTGGTCCAAAAGATCCGGATAGAAAAATTCCATCACGTAAGTCATCTCGTTTGACATTGGAGAGTTCATAAGATGTTAGTAGCACCATTCTTGTGTGTGCGTCTATATATTTCGCTATATAGGAAAGCTACGTGTTTAAGGTCAAGTTTGCGGGGATGATAAAATAAAATTAAAATGTTTTATAAAGGATGTCCCTTTTGCCCCAACACTACGTGTTTAGAGTCTGATTTGTGAGAGGTGTGGAAGGTGGGGCCGTACTTAACCAAATAGTGTGTAAAGGTAAAACCGACGACGACGGACCCGTGACATTAAAATATCGCTGTACTTGTTTAGGGGTTCATTTCAGGGAATACTTGCCAAGAGTATCGTTTTGTTTCCAATACTTGTTAAGGGTAGAGTTTCACACGCCAATACTTGTTAAAGGGTGCATTTTCAGAATCTGGAAAATACGTGTTTAGGGTGCTTTTCGAGACCCCATGGTCGCGCATGGTATCCACTCCTCAATGGAAGTGGCCTCCGGGTATTGGTATTAGACAAGATGCAGTGACTCTCTGGATACAAAGCAACGGCTTCGATGATTTCATCTATTTAAAATGTTAATTCTGTTGTTTTTGTGTACAATTCCCTTCCATTCAATGCTATATAATTTATGTAGGACAATGAAGATTACACTGACAAAAGGCTACTTTTATGACAGAAACTGTTAAGCAGTGGTTCTTTTAAAACATAGCTTGCCACATCGTTTCAAGTTTCTTCTCGAATTGCACTGGATTAGATAATCGTAATAACTGCAATCATCATCATCATCATCATCAAGAAACATCCCAAAGTGGCTCTCCATTTTCATCCTTTTCTGTCATGCAACCTCGTCCTAACATGTCTAAAATACAAGTCCGTTTATTGATATCATCAAGTCAAGAGATGCACTGTCTACCATTCCCTCTTTATCTTCGACCATTCCTTCATCAAAGAAACTTGTTAAAAATGTTCTTGTAATAATCCTTTACATCACTTACGGATTACATAGGCCTAAGGCAAAAGTGAAAGGTCGAGTTTAGAGCGTGAACTTTCCTCCCCAAAAAGTTTTAACGTTGTAGTTTTTGCCACAAAGAATTGTAACATCCCTATACCTGATTATTGTTTGCCTTAATGTTTGTCTTGTCGGCTATTCTAACCCTAAGTCTTATTTTCCTGTTCATTTTTTTTTGTATTCCTGCAGTTGAACGACACCATAAAAGAACGCGACGACCGTATCAAGCAGCTCGAGAGCGAACTCGACTCAGCCACCGACAAGCTCAACGAGACACAAGGTGCTCTGGATGAAGCAACCAAGGCACAGGGAATTGTAAGTATCTCGACAGGATTTCTAATCAGTGTTGTGTCAGTGATAACAGTACAGCACATGTTTTTTTTTTTGCACATGGCTGTCTCATAAAGCAAACATCCTCCCTAGGGTAAAAAAAAACTCGAACAAAGATGACAAAAACCCCTGTCACCAATAACCTGCTCTGCAACCTCTATCGCACCCTATACGTTCAGAATACTGTAATGTATGATGATAGTAACCATTATATCCTACATGAATTAAATCTTGTATGCTGATTGGTTTAAATGACATCATGTGACCAAACATATTCTCACTATTTTGCGATGATGTCGAAAATAAAACGCCCACCGAGGAAAATGTGCTATTCTGTGACGTCAATGATAGAATAGTCGACTATTCCATCATTGACGTCACAGATCATGCAATCTCTCGGGCGCACCGGTCAGCGAGTTGAATCTACCGGGCAAGTCCCGTGAAGGGACGGCGCAGGCACAAATCTACGTTCCGCTGAGCGCGTGGTTTCGGGAAAAGTAGATCGGTCTGCGCAGCGCGTTAAGAAAAGATGATCTACGTGTACAAGAGTAGATAGACTTTTGTTTTATATGACTTATTAAATGTAGGATATAAAGCAAATATACCAGGCCTTCATTTCGAAAGTATAGAGGGAATTATTTATACTCGGTTGTATGATGGGGTGTCCAAACTTCGCGCACTTTTCAAAAATATTCATCAGGCTTAATTTTGTCCACAAATTATTCATAATTTATACAAAACCAATTCAAGAAATAGTTACCACATTGACGGCAAGATCGTAAACTATAAAATCATGGACGAAAATGTAAAGTAGGTCACGGGGTTTCGCCAGTATCGCGATCTCAAAATTCTATTCCGATCGGCGAATGCGGGCTGTGCTTGAAAACCGTTCAGAAAAAGTGTGACCTAACTTCGCGCACCAAAGCTTTTGTGGAGATTTAAACAAAAACTCAAGCTCAAAAAGTGAAATATTTATATCAGATTGATGGCAAAATGCTATGGAATCGCTTAGTACCAAATTTAACTCACATTTTTTATGATTTCTGCTTGTAAAATGGTGATATCGTGATGCTTGTTGCTTTCTTCAAAACGGGCGCTAACGGTGACAAATTTGCCGATCTTTTGCCTATATTTTCATGAATACTGGACTAATCCTAAAGAAACTTTCAGCGAAGGGTAATTGTAGGTCGCTTTTCACATTGATGATGTCAGATTTTAAGGATATTGGCTAGTTTTTGAGATAATGACCGTCCGCGAAGTTTGGACACGCGCGAAGTTTGGACTCACTGCCATGCTGGCAAAATTACTATTTTTCCCTCGGGGCTTCGCCCCTCGGGAAAAATAGTAATGCCAGTCCAACCTCTGAAAATAATTCCCGCTATACTTACTCAAAGCCTGGTATATTTGTATACTAACCACTTGGACAAGGACAGTGAAAAACAAAAATTCAATTACGCGAGCTGATGTTAGAGGACCACTTGAGGGTCGAGCATTGGTGAATTTTTTTCTAGTTGAGGTTTAAGTCTACAACATTAAAAATAAAGGCCCTCACGTTGTTAACTTGCACGATGGAATATAAAAAATTGGGCACCAATAGTCAAGTTTGAGCGTGCTCCGTGTGCGTCTCACATTGCTTCACTTGATCGAATTTCTATAAGAATATGCTATTATGACGTACTTAAGCCACTTCCACTAGTGTACATGCAAATTGAAAAGTCCCTGTAGACCTTATTAATAATTGACGTCATCTCGACGCCATCTTAAGGCTATTGTCTTGCTTGCGCTGCAGCTGGCGCATCAGTTCTGACAACTCAGTTTACGCGTATCCCTTTATCCTCTGAGGGAGGGCGCTATGAGATCATGACGTCAAATGCATAAGGACTATTCATAGTGACCCATTAACCTTGCGTCTTTCTGATCAAATGAAGTATGTGTAAGCATTTTATACCGTTGCAACAACACAAAATAAATGTATAAATATCACACGTGACAATCGTTTGCAAACTATCTCACTCTTTAAACACTAAGAATTTTTTTTTTTTACTGTACCTTCAAGATGCACTACTGGGAGTGTAATTTGCACATTTTCATAAAAGTGAATTTAATTTGCATTTGAGTAAAGTATACAATTATGCTTATGAATGCAACCGACAACCAAAATGAGTAAACCACCACCACCACTACCAACAACAACAACAACGACAACAACTTCTACTACTACTACTACTACTACTACTACTACTACTACTACTACTACTACTACTACTACTACTACTACTACTACTACTACTACTACTACTACTACTACCACTACCACTACCACCACCACCACTACTACTACTACTACTACTACTACTACTACTACTACTACTACTACCACCACCACCACCACTACTACTACTACTACTACTACTACTACTACTACTACTACTACTACTACTACTACTACTACTACTACTACTACTACTACTACATCTAACTACTTCTTCTACTTCTATACTACTACTACTACTACTACTACTACTACTACTACTACTACTACTATACTACTACAGTACTACTACTACTACTACCTCTACTACCACTACTACCACTGCTACAACAACAACAACTCTACTACTACTACTACTACTGCTACTACTACTACTACTACCACTACTACTACTACTACTACACCTAACTACTTCTTCTACTTCTACTACTACTACTACTACTATACCACTACTACTACTACTACTACTAAGACATAGTTACTAAGGAACAGAAATGAATGCTATATGCTTTATTTTTCGGCCTAAACATTGCCTCATTTTGCGTTAAAAAATACATAAAAACATGATCATTAATGCAGGACCTATTTCATATTGATTCTCTTTTTCTTTGTCATCTACACACTGTATTTCTACGTCATGCCAATGTCAGTTTAAATCGAGTAAATAAAAAAAACTCCAAAGTAATGTAAAGAAAGAAAACAAAATTGATAAATACAAATTACATAAAATAAATAAACAAATACAGATATACAAACTTCCTTTTCTTTTCTTTCCTTATTTTGAATATAATTTTTTTTTCTTTGTATCATGTGCTGAAATTTTCCCCTGCTATTTAAAGCTTGGCATGGTGGGGTTTTGATAAATAGCTCAATTTTTTAACTGCTCCTCGAATAGCTTAGTATAGCTGAAGATCAAAAAGGTGCTTTTATCGGCAATTTTCTTCGAGCCAACTACATTACTAATCATCAGCCGTGAATGAGACTTTCTCCAACCGTCATGACCGTTGACCAATATTGAAACTCTTTGATTTCGATTATTCTCTTTTAAAGGACAATTTAAGTTCAATTGAATAAAAAGAGAAAAATACGACCATTATAGCACTGATTTTTTTTTTTAGCAAAATGGAAATGTAAAATTAGAAATGCATAACATTATATTATTTCACTTAATTTTCCCAATCAGTTACATGCACATCTTGGTCGGTATGCAAGAAAGAGAACCGATGACCACACCCACTCACTATTTAATTTGTATTTTATTTAAACGATTATGACATCTTTCAATTTTCATTCATTATGATATTACCATGAATCAGTAAAGAGGTTTCCAAATCGGCACAGATTTAAATATTACATATTTATAATTCAAACAATAAAATACAAATGAAGTGATTATGTGACATCGTCGTCTGTCTCAAGTGTGCATACTGTTTTGTGGAATATAAGCGAAATTTCAAAATGCGTAATCAGGCATGACCATACTTTTCTGATTTAACATTTTTACGATATTGGCAGTGTTGTTTTTGTTTGATTTTATTTTGTTATACAGACCAACTTTTGTTTGGGTGGACTAATGACTTGACCCTTAAGATTACATTTCTTATTTTAAAATTGAGACGTACAACAAGGATAGCTGAGTCATAAATGTATAATTTAAGAACAGAATAGATAACTCCTTCTCCCCACCACATCCGTTCACGCCATACAGATCAATATTAGGTATATATGTATATATATATATATATATATATATATATATATATATAACTAAGATTTTATGTGTGAAATGTATACCTAAGTCATTTTGACAGAGAGAGTTAATGACGCCGATCGATACAGTCCGGAATCCGTGAATAAAAATATCGTATTGATTCCGAGGAGGTTTCATGGTCGATTTCAGACCGTGAAAACAATGAGGACACATGATTCTGATAAAAGACGACATTTTTGCAATGTCTTACAGTAGGCCTAATGACAATAAATATTCATTTAATTCGCAGAACAAGTAGCCTGTAAGTTGATTGCTAACCTGAGGTTCTGTATATAAGCTATATTATGTTGCCTGAACTGTGTCTGATATTGATATGCATAAATTATTGCTAGTAACCTATATATATATATATCCAGGATATAGCTAGCCATTGTAAGTGAAGATACGATGGTGTATGATATCATACATTTTATTTTTGGGTGTAATGAATGTAAGCAAAAGGCTATATCATCTCCCAGTGAACTAACGTGTAGACTAATTATTATGAATGAAAGGTCTCCCCTCTTTTTAAGCCTGAAGGGCCAATAGGCCTCTGTGATTGTGATAATGAAAGGCTCTACTGGTGGTGTTGGACTGTTGGTGATGATGATGATAATGATGATGAAGATGAGGATGATGATAATGATAAATTTATGATTCGCAAAGTTTGATAGCATTTGGAGTGATGTTCAAATGATCAAGTTGACTTAAAAAACTCCCGGGCGAAACCCCATACCCCGAATTTTGAATCATTTTGGTGACCTCTGTGATCCTTCTCCGCTTTCATCTACCGATATCGTCAAACGATACTGTGCTGTCTGATCGAGAAGGCACACCCTGATACTACGTCATCCCTCCGAATATGGAATGACATGTCTGGAATGTCTGGCTGTGCGCCGAGCTGAGTTTACTCCCTCTACCAGACCGAGGCATCTCTCATTGATCAATTCATCTTCAGCTTGCTGTGTTATCCACGTTTAGCACATTCGCACTGGTCTTGATTGTGACTCTTGGATCTTGGATTATTACAGCCAAGCATCAGCTTTTCTGGATTTCACCTTTCACTTTTGGATCTCAAACATCAATCAGCCACATCAACCAACATGAGTCGCTTGAAGTTTCTCGGTAACCACTCAAATCTCGTGCGCGCGCGAATTTTAGGCT
The DNA here is from genome assembly GCF_018143015.1 of Lytechinus variegatus. NCBI lineage: Eukaryota > Metazoa > Echinodermata > Echinoidea > Temnopleuroida > Toxopneustidae > Lytechinus > Lytechinus variegatus. Next base: position 1,293,390 of record NC_054744.1, on the reverse strand, counting down.
CGCACGCACGAGCATTTAACATGCGGATCGTTTTCTCATCTCTCTCTCTCTCTTTCATGTCATATTATATTATGTCATGCACAGCCGATAGATGAATATCTATAAATATACCCCGCTGATAATCATTTGGAACACGCAGTTTGACGGGACGGTCCCTGATACAGACGCGATGTACAGGATATGTTACCGTTACCGTATTGGCCCACTCTCCGGCCCCACTCTGTCGGTTTTATAGTTAATTACTTTTCTTTTATAGATAATCATTTCCTTTTTCATTTTTGGTTCAGTTCACTTTTCTGTTACTAATTGTAAATGGTCTTGCTCGAATTTCCTCGTGTGTTATTGTCAGGCAGACTTGGGGCCCTATTAGCTACGCAACTTCCATCGTTGAACTGATTGCATCAAGCGTACATGACTTGTAATAATAACAAGTATACTTGCTTATATAGCGCTTGATACTTACTCTGTCAGAAGCCTACTAAGGGCATCTACAGCATAATTACCCTGGCTTTATAGCAGTGCAGCTGTTTTACGCGCGCTGCGTTTCAAGGAATAAATTCCTGCCAGGTACCCATACCTCACCTGGGTTGAGTCATTGAGTGCAGCACATTGTGGATCATTAAGAAGTATGCATAGATGGACGATTGCTCGCTGTCTACCTTTGTAATTATGAACCATGAGCTCATTAATTGGTAAATACTGCATGTATTTTCAGCTTTTGACGCAAAGTTAGCGACATCTTTAGTCGACATGTTGCTTACATTGTTGCTTTTCATGCACGGGTTATCAGGGTCATTATACAGAATCTTTTAAAAAAATAAAAGAGAATGATCTAGTTTCACTCATCATGACCCGTGCATGAAAGGTAATTACGTCGACTATAGAGATGTCGGTAACTTAGCGTTAAAAAACAAAAACAAAACTAAAAATACGTGTAGTATTTACCAATTTATGAGCTCAGTGTATGGTTTGTGAGCCTATTGATAGTAATACAGTTTTGTATGCATTATCTGGAACAATAACGTGTATAGGGCCTAATCACTGAAAAGAAATGGCTAATAGTATTTTACTTATGATTTTGTTGCAGCTTAATTTTGATGTTGTCAGGGAGTCGTATTAGAAAACTAATAATCGCAGGGGACGGGGGGCAAGTACATGTAAGAGAATAGGAGACAGACAGAAAAAAACTTCAAGGAAAGTAAAAAAAAAATTAAAGAAAAAGAAATAATGATGTTTTATTTACACAGGGTATTTTTCTTCATTTAAATTACTCTATCAGCAGGTAATGCGCAACTTGTTACCATTATCCAGTCTAGATCTCGCACGTCTAGCAAGAAAGCAAAGTTCCATTTTTGTAAGTCTTGTATGACTCGACCGGGGATCGAACCCTCGAGTCCATGCACTAAGCCACTATGACCGGTAGGCCCATATACATGTATCCAGAGAAAGAATGAGGATGTGCATAGGCCTATAATGTGTGCGAGACAACTGATTTGAATCCAATGAACGCGGTAATTGTTTAAAGCGGATTATTATTATTATCATTATTATTAATACATCAAAGCGGCTTTTAATGTAGGGGGGCGGGACTTGCATGGTCCCTTCGCATGATTCTGCTCAGGCGCATACTTTCGCGTCCCTTATTTAATACACTCTCGTCTTTCTGGGTCCAGGTCGAGTTTGCAACAGTTTTAATTTTACTGAACTAAATTTATATACCACCATGTAGTGGTATATAGTTCATCGGTTAATCTAAACATATTTGCAAAGAGTTCTCATATGAAGACAGCAATTTGAGGAAGCGCATGCAGAAAATGGGGGTAAATAGGTGACTGGGAGGGGGGGGGCGGGGGTAAAAAATCACTGATTAATCAAGACTTGTCATCTCAATCTTAGTATCTTACTGGATCATATTGGTTTAATACACTGGAATTGTCATACTTATGGCGGCCATACTGTTAGCAAGATCCAGGGCCGATGTATACAGATCCAAGCCAGCATATAAATCAAGTTCAAAATGAGACAAGAGGTTGAGAGCAGTGGTTTGAAAAGACTTTTAACAGCAGTCAGGGAGTAATAATTTCATATTGCGCACATTACCGGTAGGTGCTCAAGGCGCTCCTATATTACCCGGCTATTTATAAGCTAGGCGTTCATAGCGCACACAATGATACCAATAGATGATGATGATGATGCACGTACATCATAATAACGCCATAATCTGTCAAAGACATTCAAAGGCGCATTTTGGGAGGCCGAGCCAGCCAATCTTGGTCACCAAGAAGGGCGCGCACACAGAACTGTGACCCGCTGTCTCCTCCCGATAAAACTGGTTGGTGGAATGCAGGTGGACCACTACACCGGGGTTTCCCCATACCCTTATCCGAATAGTGCAGTGGGTTCTTAACGTGCAAAGGTGGTGACTCTCCTATACAAGGGGCCTCCATTTAACATCCTATCCGAGGGGCGGAGTGTTTTCCACTGTAACATAGCCTGCATCTATGAAACAAGGGAGATGAGACGTTTACACAAAACGCACTGGCACTATCCGCCCGGGGTGGACTCGAACCCACGAACTTTGGTTCGACGGGCAGACACTTTACCGACTGACCCAACTCCGCTCTCCAATAGTGAAATTCTTCGATGGTCGTGGGTTCAAATCTTACCTGTAGTATTAACTGAACAAGAAATATTGTCATGCATTCAACCCAGATGAAGGAACCTATATTGGACCTATTATACCATTCAATAAAGCTGTTTGTAGGCCAAAATAACCCATGGCTGATCGGTGCTAATCTCAGATCCGCAATCATTTTGATTCACATCACATCAGCTATATCTAGCAATTTCTGGAAAACCGTCAATTAATTATCTATATTGGTATCTCTTTCTTGATATCTCCTTCATTTTTAACCGATTTTCATTCCGGCTTTCATTCTTTTTGTCTTCGTGACAGTTGAAACCTCTCTGGAACATGCTGGCATAACCATGCGTGGTAAAATGCATTCCAATAATACGTTTTAAAAATGTAGGCATATATCATGGAGGTAGAAAGAAACTCATGCACAGTATTATAGTTAGGTCCTTGGAGTCCCCTAAAACTATATGCTAGAAAGCTATACATCAAGGACAGTGAATAAGCATTAATTCATACAATACTCATTTGGGATTGTTTTGAATGATGGAAGGGAATTGGATTACGATCATTATCCCTTAGAAATATAAAACTATAAAAGCTTATCGTTTGTAGTCCATCGATTTTAAACGTAGTTTATAGGGAGTGTAAATCATAGAAGTAATAGCCAATAGTTTGAACAGTTCTGATCACGTGATCCTTCTCACAAAGCAATTAAGATGATTTGGGGCATGTTTCGGGTAAAAATGTGTCAGTATCTTTTAAAAAGAAGATAAAATGATAGCACAGCAATGAATTTGTGAATGAATTCAAACACAACCCGTTTATAAACACTAAATTTCGTTTATATAACAAAAAGAAAACGTGAAAGTTGACGCGATACCCCTGCACAATCGATACCTCATTGTTCGATATTCATTTGAGTTTTGCCGGTCCGATATGATGCTTAGCTAGCTAGCTCTCTCGATCTCGCGCTTGAACTTAAGTTCGACGACAAGTGGTTGCCGAGTATCTGAAAGCCTCATTTGGTGATATATTTTTCAGGAGAAGGAAAGGAAGCTTTACAAATCGAAATGGAGGCGATTAGGAAAAAGATGAATGGGTTGAAAGCGAGACTCGAAGAGGTAGAGGAAAAGTGTAAAGACTTAGAAAAGCAGAAACAAGAGATGGAGGAACGTGCAGACTCGGTAAGGAATGGCCGTAACAATTTGCTGTGTGGCTGTATGTAGGCTGTGTGGTGGGATGGGCCATGGACCATGGTCACTGAATTGAGTGAGTGACTTGATTGAACAGTGAATGCCCATGTGTGATACGGTATGTGTTGTAGCAGCAGTAAGTTATTGGGGAGGTTTTATGTTGATCCTGGGTTTTAGAGACTAAATTACTTACACACAATTTACAATCATATCATTAGGGGGTTAACAATGCAAAATCCCCCCGTACCGTATGAAGGTACGATAATACGCCAGTGGCGGACTGTACCACTACCAGTACCACTAACCAGACTGGAAGAAGAAGAACAAGAAGATGGGGTGTCCAAACTTCGCGCACTTTTCAAAAATAAATATCAGGCTTGCATTTGTTCACAAAATATTCATAATTTATACAAAACCAATTCATGAAATAGTTACCACATTGACGGCAAGATCGTAAACTATAAAATCATTGACGAAAATGTAAAGTAGGTCAAGGGGTTTCGCCGGTATCGCGACCTGTGTTGTAGCAGCAGTAAGTTATTGGGGAGGTTTTATGTTGATCCTGGGTTTTAGAGACTACATCACTGACACACAAATTACAATCATATATTAGGGGTTAACAATGCAAAATCCCCCCGTACCGTATGAAGGTACGATAATACGCCAGTGGCGGACTGTACCAGACTGGAAGAAGAAGAACAAGAAGATGGGGTGTCCAAACTTCGCGCACTTTTCAAAAATAAATATCAGGCTTGCATTTGTTCACAAATTATTCATAATTTATACAAAACCAATTCATGAAATAGTTACCACATTGACGGCAAGATCGTAAACTATAAAATCATTGACGAAAATGTAAAGTAGGTCAAGGGGTTTCGCCGGTATCGCGACCTCAAAATTCCATTCTGATCGGCGAATGCGCGCTGTGCTGGAAAACCGTTCAGAAAAAGTGTGACCTAACTTCGCGGACCAAAGTTTTTGTGGAGATTTAAACAAAAACTCAAGCTCAAAAAGTAAAATATTTATATCAGATTGATGGCAAAATGCTATAGAATCGGTTAGTACCACATTTAACTCACATTTTTGATGATTTCTGCTTGCAAAATGGTGATATCGTGATGCTGTTTGAGAATATCACTATAGGCCTTCGCTAACGGTGACAAATTTGCCTATCTTTTGTCAATATTTTCATGAATATTGAAATCATCCTGAATAAACTTACACCAAAGGGTAATTTTTGGTTGCTTTTCACATTGGTGATGTCAGATTTTAAGGATATTGGCTAGCTTTTTAGATAATGACCGTCCGTGAAGTATGGATACGCGCAAAGTTTGGAATCACTGCCATACATCTTCCGATCGCGCGATTCACGAAAAATTTCTGTATGGCAAGTTCCCCCAACTTGCCCAAGTCTGCGCAGTCACCCTTGTCTGTGCACACGCGTATCTGCGCGATTCTAGTATAAGAAGATACGCAACGAACACCAATTTCACACATGCTATAATAGACAGATATTCATTAAAAATCCCGACTCAAAATGGTGGAAAAATAATTAATTTTGGGCATTCCATGTGACGGCCTCAAAATGCATCCTTTCTCATCAAAATCCCGAATCGTGTGTAAAGTGAATGGGTGCGCAGACATGGGGTACCATTTTTTTTTTCAATATGAAAACGAGTGCCCGAGGTTTTTCCAAGAAAATCCTATATTTCTTTAAAATTTTTTGAGATATATATATTATTTGGTAAACTTGGTACTCATAATAATATAAGGAACATTATTAATATTATCTGAAAGATTTTGTGAAATAAAAAGAAATTCATGTTAAATCAAGATTTAACTCAAATTGTTAGGTGCGCAGACTTGGGGACCAACATCATACGTGGAAATAACAGCAGCTTGTATAAATGTTAGGCATGGGAGAGTAAGGGTGTGTTTATGCTACCATGGCGAGGACAGAATCAGCGTTTTCAAACGTTGATTCCAAACGCCGATCGTAAACGCGGTTCTGGGAGTGCTGTTTATGCATAACTTTTCAGAAGCAAAATCACGATTTCCAGCTGGCTTCGCATCATGATTTTCGTTGAGCAGGAAAGCTTTCTGAGTGTTGTTATGGGGAAGGTACGTCGACTGTTATATAAACATCGAACAATGCATGGAGCTTCTTGATATAGCCATATAATTTTCACCATGGTGAGGATGATAGTAAGAAAAAAAAGAATATTAAGTATACAAAATAATAAAATATCTATTTGTTTATGCTACCAGAAGGGGCTTCTGGCGATGTCTCCTCATTATAACTCATGTTCCATTTTTTTTGGGTGTAAATCCCTCAACGTTCATCGTGATGACAAATTGGAAGAGTAATACTCACACATGCAAAACAATTAGGGAGATGAGAGGTAATTCCATGGAGGTAACATGCGACCATAGATCCATGATCAGTGCGACTATTTGCCCGCGGATTTTCATCTCACCGGAAGCATGTACCAAATGACGTCATTTAAACACGTTTACGATCGTAGTTCTGTTTATACTTCCCCAGAAAGCCTGATTCTGGTCAAACAACGTTTACAAACGCACCTTTTTGTGAGTTTACGATCGGCGTTTTGAAATGGCGTTTAAATGAAAGTAACCATGGATGCAACCATGTTTTGGACTAATCACGTTCGGAAACGCTGATTTTGGCCTGAAAAGGGGAAGCATAAACATGGCCTAAGTGTAGTGTCCAGGGGAACAACAAGAATTGATAATACAAGAATAGGAAATTTATAGAATTATGACTTAAATTTGTTGACTGCACATGCACGCATTTCCAGTTTAGCTAGAAGAATCAGCTTCTTTGAGGTTCAAAACTTCACTAGAACCCCACTTGTTCTTAGACAGCTAAAATCTGTAATTCGGAGGAGTTTTTTAACCATTTTTTTATGTTGGGGTGACTATAATTTACACACATTTCAAAAGTTAATTTGAAGTAGATTTTCAATAGAAAATTTCTCACTTCCACAGCTCATACAAAATAAATTAAAATCACAAACCAAACAGAAGGCAAGATCATGAAGTTCATATGGATTATAAAGTAGGTCAAGGGTTTTGCTGGTATTGAAATCTCAAAATTCTGTGGCGATAGACTAGTGCGCGGTCAGCTGAAAAGGTGTCATCAAAAGTGATATAGTTTTGCAAAGCTTTAGAAAAGAAAAGCAGACAGAAGTAAGAATATTATTCAGATGGAGGTTGAAATGCCATTAAATCAGATGTAAACATTTTGCATTACATTTAACTTAATTGTTTCAATTTTAGGTTGTTTTTTCTGTTCTTGTTATCAAAACCTTAAGATATTAATTACTTTTTGAGATAGGCATCTGTGCAAAAAATGTGATGATGCGCGAATTATTGTCACACCACTTTCTCCAGCATGCAAATTTTGCGCATGCAGTGTAAGGGACATACATGTAGGATGCATTGTGTTGCAAACATGAGGGGGGGGGGGTGGCATGGGGGTGATAGTGTACATGTAAATCTTGAGAACAACAACATTTTTACAGGTCCCTTGGTATGACAAAAATTTCATTTGAAGTAGCATCCATTCATTTCAATAGTCTTTTCATGAATGAATTGACCCGTACATGTATATGATGTACACTATGTATGTATAGCCACCAAACCCTTTGATTGTTGATTCTGACAAATGTAATAGTCAAAGGTGAGCTATGCCAGGAAACAAGTGTTTGATCGATAATGGCTTTGGTGTGCTTTAATATAACCTTTGCACTCTGTTTTCTATAGAGATGACACTTTTTGAGGTTTGATTTTATTTTTTGGGGGGAGGGGGGGGGGGGGTCACATCTCAAATATTGATTGAATGTAATCTATTTGAATGAAACAAATCTTGTGTAACAAGGGTTATTATTTTCATGTACGGATTAAAAAATGTAAGTACTCACAATTAGTAATCAATGACATTGGTATGTTCAGTACCAAGTTTTACTATTGATTAGAAGGGTTTTGCAATACATGTAACCTACATGTAGATAAAAAAAGTTAAGCATGATGTCAAGTAGTCAACTTGATGTTTATTCCTATTTGAATAGGAAGTTTTTCATTGTTCATTTTCATATTGAATGCTATTTTTTCCTGACTTTTTATGGTTAAAGTTGATATATGAATACTGTGGTAACTAGATAACATGTGAAATTTGCACTTGGCCTTCTGAAGCTGTTTGGTTGAAATAAATTGGTCCCATATGGTTATTTTCAGAAATGGTATACAACCACAGCTATCTGATGTGTGAAGTAATTTAAAATGTGTTCCTGACTTCAAGCCTCATACTAGTAGTAGTATGATTGCTTGACAGGTTTTCCTATTATCACAGTATATATTTAAAATTTGATTTATTAAACTGCATGTTATTTACACTGTTTAGTCCTTCATGTGAAATATGAATATCAGAATAAAGGGATCAAATTTCAAAATATTATGTTCACTGTATTTTATAACTGGATCAGGGTGGGTACAATAAAAAAAAAAAATAAAAACCCCAAAATATTTGTACACATTTTAAATCACATAATTAGTAAAATTTTCATAGTTCTGTGAGCATTTTGTATATATATCATACTATATATATTGTATATAATGTATATTGTATGATTTATACAGCTTTGCTAATTTTTTTTTTTGAAGACCCAGAGGAGATCATAAAGTGAAATTGACAAATGGGATTGGAAGATATACATGTATTACATAGCACAACAATGCAAGTTTTATGTATATATTTACCACTTGACATTTGGGTATTTTGCTTTTAATAAGAAATACTAAAATCAACAGGTTTTGACAATAGGATTTACACTTATTAAGCTTCTTAACGGGATGAATTACATGACATCACATTGTGTCAGGAGGGTTGTGATTCCATAGATTTCCAGATTATGAATAAATTGATTTTTTTTCAAATTTGGCTTTTGCAGAGGAAAATGGCACTGACAAATTATTCAGTGCTCAAATGGTTGGAAACAACAAATCTTCGTTATACTTTACTGTTAAGCTGTGAAAATGCATATATCAAAACTACATGCACATGTTTATAGGACATTATGTAACAAACACACTTTTAGGTTCATCTTTAATAATGTACAGTATTGCTCGGAATAAAGTTGACACATTACCGCGCTGTACCGCGTAAGTCGACGGGAGATCGGGTACCGCGCGATTACCACCAGCAAATTCCCATCGGCGGGAGTCTCCTGCCAAGAGAAATTACGGCGGTAATTACCACGAGATTTTTTTAATAAAAATCTCGTGTATTCCCGCGGTAATACCGCAGAAGGAGGGACGATCTTATGTTGATAATAAAATGTCACAATTTAGACAACTCACATGGTTCAAATTAGCCCTCCTGACTTGCCGCGATGTCTCTCTCGAAATTACAATACAGCAACTTATTGCCGTAAGATGCCGTCTCGATCTCCTCGAAACCCAAACAAAAATGTCATGGCTTGATGTTTAGCTTTGCGCCAGTGCACAATTTTAATGCACGCTCGTGTCATCGCCCTCAAATTGTCATCTTTCTGAACTTCTTTGAACGAAAGTCGGGTCGAGATGAGATCATGTACTTTCTGGGATAAGTTGTAAATAGTTACAAGAAAAAGGGAGCACCCAATAACGGAGGGACAGAGTCGAGCAAGAGGAGAGAGCGACAGATACGAGAGACGGGGAATGATCAAGAGAGAGGGAGAGAGCATTAGATAATGGATAGGGCGTGGGGGCGGGGTGGTTAGATTGAGCAAGAGACACCGAGGCTGGAAAAAACAGACCTATCGTCTATTTCCTTTAATTTCTTACATTCCTTTATCGTCATTCTCTCACTTGTTCGCAACTATAATTATTTAATTTTAATATTTTCAGTGCATTATTGCCCAACAATCCTCCTGCCGTTATTATGATATAAGGAATGATAAACTACTTTGTTTCTCCCACCACTCGATCAAGTCACAAAAACACAGCACGTACAAGGCATATTAAATGATTGCACCACGAATTGATTACTCATGCTTAATTATAATCAGTGTTGTTTTTCCCTTGTTTCCTCATATTCTATTTTTATCGTTTTTTATGTTGATATATTTCCATTTGACCCATGTCTCACTCATTAAATTTTTACTGAATCAATATCTCAGGTCACTTCTCCCTCGATCCCTATCTTTTTTTCCTCCATTCTTTAATCCTTTTGACTTTTTTGGTGTAATATTGCAAAGCTCTATATTCAATATTATCCGACGTTCAAGCTGGTGTTAATGGATGAACAAAGATAAAATATTTTTAAGTGTCAATTTATTGTCACCGGATCGTCATAATATGCATATATCTTCTTAAAGTTTAATTAATCTTTCATTGTTTGAATGATAGTTTTCAGAATTGTTTTTATATTCTCTCCTCTCACTGATTCACGTCACCTCTGTCATTGTCTGCTGTCATCTCTCTTGCTCGCAGTGGCGTACCTCAGATTTTCCAGCAAGGGGGAGGGCAAATTCGTCCGCCAAAAAAAATTGACAAGCAACCCCAAAAAAAGTCTACAAGAACAAATGAAGGATTTCGTACCAGGAAAAATTTCGGCCAGCCAAAAAGTCTTCAACCACAAATACAGGATTTCGTATCAGAAAAAAAATTTACAAGCAAAAAAAAATAAAATTCAAGACCAAAGTAGCAGGCCATCTGTGTGTCGCTCGTCAGGGGGGGGGCACTCTCTCCCATCTGACCCCCCCCCGCCGTAGGTACGCCAATGCTTGCTTATACCATGGTCACATTTGTTCCACGGCGGCCGTACGGCGAGTCGAAAACAGCCGTTTTATCCATTTTGATTCAAACCACCAATATGTAGTTGGACAAAAAAATGTTAAAACGGCTGTTTTCGACTCGCCGTACGGCCGCCGTGGAACAAATGTGACCATGGCATAATGGCTCGTGAGGTGCTGGTTTGCACAGCAAACCAGCCTGAAAGGTCGAGCGAAGCTTCTGCAGCCTCCGTAGACATAGTCTGCTATGCAGACTCGTTGAATCAGCTGAGGTACACACACTGCTGATGTGGGTCTACATTTTAGACTAATGTTTGCTCGACTCACTTTTCCCTTACCTTATCGTTCCTTAGATACATGTATTTAATTTGATATACAGATATTAGTTTGATTCGTATAATCACAATATTTATCTACCGTCTGTTACCAAGTATTGTTATCTTTGTCTTTTTTTGACTTAGATTTTGACTACATTTTCATGTATTATATGATGATTTATAGTTTTTATGTTTTCCTTTGGTCATTGATGAAAAACAATTTTATGCTGATCTTTTGTACCTGAATGTTCTAATAAACAAATAAAGGTGTATATTTGTCAATAAGTAAATATTTGGTCTTAACTAAGACCCAACGGTGGATCATATTATCCTGAAGGCACAAAGATGAACCACTGAAGTCAGACAATGAATTAAATTGTCCTGATTAACATCATGACAATTAACTGTAAGTATGAATGTCTTCAGTTATGTTTTAGTGCCGGAATAAACATTTGCTTGTGCTTTGTGAAGGCTTGTTTGTGCTTATCCCTCACTCGGCGATATCTGCATTGCGACAACGACAGAGTAAGCCCGAGAGTAAGCATATATGGGTATACGATCAACGTTAGGCCTAATTTAGTAAAGTCTTTTGAAGAAGTGTACAAGGCTAGTACTAAGTAACTACATGTAGCTAGCTACAATCACTGTCAGTGTCACTACGTCAAACCACTAGTACGAGTTTAGTTAGCTGCTACTACTATACGGTACCGGTTACCGTACATTGTGAGCAGAGGCCGAGAAGACAGTGACAGTGCATAATATTCCGATTTTGTCTCTAAAATGGACGTCCATCATTAAAAAATACAATACCTGTATCATTTAACTGAAGAAAATGAGTTTAGGTTCAGTAACAATCACTGGGATAGCACAAAAGCACGAAATACTTTCTATTTGGTGATTTTGTTGTAACTTAGTTCGAGCAATCTGATTTTCTTTCGAGCTCGCTGGTATGGTACGGTATCTGCAAAAGCGCTAACGAGTACTCGCACGAGATGGGTTTTTCTCTTAATTATGGTATGATTTAGGAGTAGACTGAATAGATTATGCCTAATATCACTGAGAAATACGACCAAAAAAAGTTCTAAGAGGCATAGCGAGAGCTTTTAATATAAAGGATGGGAACAATTACTAAGGAAAATGTTTCTGAAATTGAAAATCCCATTTGAAATCGAAACGAACTTCGAGATAAAAAAAAAGTGAATTTGAGCTGTAGAGGAACGGGGGGGGGGGGGGGGGGGTAGCACCCTCCCCCTCTCCATCGAGAACCATTAAAACATTTATTGTGGTAAAATAACGGACATACGTAAGTGACCTGACCCTTGGTTATATGCAGAATTTTTTTCGGGGGGGGGGGGGAGATGCATAAAATAAAAAAAAATTGAAGTGAGAAAAGCGACCGAGCTTGTCATTGCGTGTTTCCGTTCTGTTAAGAATGTTCAGACTTTTCGTGGCATATATTACCTTCATTTGGGAGTGAAACACATTTTTTTTTCAACTTGTAAGATTTTACTGAATAAGCATACCCCCCCCCCCGTTGAAAAAGTTGGATCCACCCCTAAACTTCAATAGTGATGCTGTGATTAAAATGATTGACGGAGCGAATGAGGGAAAACCAAGCAATAAAACAATGGAAACGAGTCAGGAAGTGGCAGTATACATAAATTAAATAAAGAAATATATCCAATGAAGTGACATTAAATTTCGCAGTACGTTTTTCATGAATGTGTAAGAATGAAAAAAATAATTAAAATAAATCAATCAGCTAGAAATGTGGAAAGATAAACTTACCTTATTAATCTAATGCACAACATAGTTATAGTTTGAACATCGGGTATAGTCGAGGACGACCTGGCATCATCATGGGTGAGGGGTAGTTTGCAGGCACAGACCCTCATTGGAACAAGTGTGCCTCCACGCAAAGACTAGCACATACAAAACTTGCTGTTCCAATCCTGAGCGGGAGAGCCTTCAGTACACAAGGCATGAGTAGGCTGCACATTCAGACCCTTATTTCGAGTGAAGGGTTTGCCCAGCAGACTAGGTGAGGGGTGGGTTATTTCTTCAATCATCAGTTCTTCTAATTTATCCATCATTTGATTTCATCAGTCAGTCAGTATCAACCTCTCTTGTAACCACACGTACACATACGCCTGCTATCTATATCTTAATTTCTCTTAATCTCTATTAAGACGATCCCTTTATTTTATTCCTCAATATCAATAGTTCCTGTCCTCTTCTATCGCTCTTAATTTTTGTTGAATATCTTGTCTATCCCCTATTTTATTCACTATCAATTATGATACTTCCAAAAGAACGGCACGATACCAAATTGAAGACAAAAATAAAGAATAGAACATAACATTTTAATAAACGAACATGTTCCGAGGTGTCGCACCTCATCCTCAGCCTGGAAATTATTAACAGAGTCATTGCTATTTATACTGTTAGGATGTCAATTATAAATTTCAAGAATGTAGTTACACAGGATTATAAGGTGTGAATTCAATTGTTCAATGGAATGCAGTAAAAAAAAGTCTATGGATTCATCAGATAGGGGTGGGTTAAATTAAATGGATAACATTATTTGGAAATTGCACACCTGTTGGTTTAGTTGAGGTTGTTTCCATTTGATGAAAAGCCCTTCTTTTCTTTTTAGTTGAAAATCTGTTTGAGCAGGATCGAGAATTTTGAAACAATGGGTATTTCATTCTAACTAGACATGGTAGACAGTGACTGTGTGTAACTACATGTACATTCTTGAAATTTATACTTGACATCCTAACTGTATAAATACCTATGACTCTGTTAATAATTTTCAGGCTGAGGATGAGGTGCGACACCTCGAAACATGTATGTCCTATTCTTTATTTGTGTCTTCACTATCAATTGTTATTGTCTTTGTATTCGTCTACCTTTCTTGTTCAATCTCTTTCAAGCATATAGGCCTATACCCTTAAGTATTTTATTTATTCAGATCATTCTTTCCTCTCTGATCTCGCCTTTTCTTCTCTTTAACTTCAATCGTTTCCATCAGTCACACATATATAATATGACGGTACAAGACTCTTACATTGTTTTGTTTCTTCAGCATCAATAAGATCAGGAATGATGTCCTCGTACATGTATATTAATTCCTCTTGAAACGTGGTTAAATTGAACAACCCTAGCTGTATGTGAACTTAACTGGGGTCAATTAATTACACCGTCTCGCGCATTTTGTGGACAATGAATAGAGGTGTGAAGATTATAGAACAGCTAACAATGAGAAGGCTGTAAGTTACACAATGATCTTTTGTGTAACTGTTTGAATAGAACATGTATTAAGCCAATTAAGTCAATCCCGTTATTTTATTCCTCTATATCAATAGGTCCTGTCCTCTTCTATCGCTCTTAATTTTTGTTGAATATCTTGTCTATGTCTATCCCCTATTTTATTCACTATCAATTATGATACTTCCAAAAGAACGGCACAATACCAAATTGAAGACAAAAATAAAGAATAGAACATAACATTTTAAGAAACGGAACATAGTCATTGCTATTTATACAGTTAGGATGTCAAGTATGTAGTTACACAGGATTACAAGGTGTGAATTCAATTGTTAAATGGAATGCAGTAAAAAATACAAATTCTATGGATTCATCAGATAGGGGTGGGTTAAATTAAATGGATAACATTATTTGGAAATTGCACACCTGTTTGTTTAGTTGAGGTTGTTTCCATTTGATGAAAAGTCCTTCTTTTATTGTTAGTTGAAAATCTGTTTGAGCAGTATCGAGAATTTTGAAACAATGGGTATTGCATTCTAACTAGCATTGGGGTGACGATTGCAAGTGTCTCCAGACATGGTAGACAGTGACTGTGTGTAACTACATGTACATTCTTGAAATTTATACTTGACATCCTAACTGTATAAATACCAATGACTGTTAATAATTTTCAGGCTGAGGACGAGGTGCGACACCTCGAAACATGTATGTTCTATTCTTTATTTTTGTCTTCACTATCAATTGTTATTGTCTTTGTATTCGTCTACCGTTCTTGTTCAATCTCTTTCAAGCCTATAGGCTTGTACCTTTAAATTTAAGTATTTTATTTATTCAGATCATTCTTTCCTTTCTGATCTCGCCTTTTCTTCTGTTTAACTTCAATCGTTTCCATCAGACACACATATAAACCCCTCAAAAAAAGTTTTGCAACTCGTTTTGGGGGTGATATCTTTTTGGTTAATGAAGTATAAAAGATGAAACTGGTATCTTTGGAAAGCTGAATTATTCTTCTTTACAATGACATGCCATTTGCTGTGATTATGTAATCATGGAATATGCAGTCACCCTGAACATCGAGAAAAGTCAGAAGTGAAATGTTGCAAAATGCATTCCAACAAGAGTCTCAATTTCTATAGAATTTCCACCATGCAGGTGACAGTGAATGCACTCGGTCCATCCTCGAAACAATTGGAAATTCGCTATTGCAAACGACGCATTTTGCAACATTTCATGTCTAACATTGCTGCGTATTATCATGTCTGTGTATTTCATGATAACACTAGCATGACAAATGACACATGATTGTAAAGAAGAATAATCATGCTTTCTAAAGATATCACTTTTACACATGATGATGGCACATTAAGAAATTTATTAGCACTAAAACTTGCAGTATGAGTTGCAGAACTCAAACATGACATGGCAACGAATTTTGCAACATTTCATTTTTTACATTGCTGCATATTAATATCATGTCTGTGTATTTCATGATAACTCTGGTATTACAAATGACACATGATCGTAAAGAGGAATAATCATACTTTCCAATGATACCACTTTTACATATGATGATGGCACACTAAGAAATTTATTAGCACTCAAACTTGAGCTGCGGAACTTTTTTGAGGGGTTTATAATATGACGGTACAAGACTCTTACATTGTTTTATTTCTTCAGTATCAATCTTCCCTATCGAATTAACGTGTACATTATTTATATACACAGATAGATAAGATCAGGAATGATGTCCTCGTACATGTATATTAATTACTCTTGAAACGTGGTTGAATTGAACAACCCTAGCTGTATGTGAACTTAACTGGGGTCAATTAATTACACCGTCTCGCGCTTTTTGTGGACAATGAATAGAGGTGTGAAGATTATAGAACAGCAAACAATGAGAAGGCTGTAAGTTACACATCTGATCTTTTGTGTAACTGTTTGAAAAGAACATGTATTAAGACAGTCCATGAATACCCACCCCCAAATTGTCCAATATAGTTGGCATTTTGGGGCCCGGAGTGTTGATGAGGGTGACGATGATGGTCATGAGGATGATATTGAAAATCTATCATATATTTTGGATAAAAATCACCTGTTGTCGATAAAAAGAGAAACAATTGCAATAATTCCTGGTTGTCTGTTCTATATAGACGAACAATACACAGGGCAACATTAAAATGAATATACATAAACATATTAGCAAGAGATAATTGATATGCACATGGATTAAAACGAGTCAATTCATAAAAAGATACCATTGCAACATTTTATTAATATTACTGAAATACATTTATAGGGAATTATGTTTTAAATGTTTTTTTACGTTACAGCTATAACGTAAGTGAAATGTTTTATAGTAATGAGAAAACCAGTTTTATATGATTTTAACATTTCCCATAAACATTTTTATGATATTTTGTCAATGTTTTGTGCCACGGAAAATGGAGTATATTGGTAAAGCAAGAAAACTGGAAGGTAGTGACTTAATTGACCTCAAAAGGAATAGAATTCCCGGATCATATACACACCAATAATATGAGCCTCGGGTAAGTTGAACTGGAGTTATCATGTTGAGAAGGAAAAGTTAACGAATGGACGGACAGACGGACACCGAGTGTGTCCTTCATACGGGCGGGCGTAAAAAGACGATATAGCCTACAGGGGCAGGCTGTTGCTGGAATGATGAACGGGGAGAAAGGGAACAGAGTAACACTAACAGGCATATAAAATATTTAAGGAAGATGCAAGGGGGGGGGGACTGAATAAGATTTTTCAGAAAGTGCTGATGCTAGGCATTTAAAGCAGGGCCACTTGCGGGTTTTCTTTTTCCGGGAAGGGGGGTTCAAGATGGCCGATCGAAGAGAAAAGAGGGAGAAGTAGGAGGAAGAAGACGACGGCGAGGAGAAGGAATGAAGGATAAAGAAGATAAGGATACAAGAGAAGCAACGGATGATATGTTGAATGAACGAATGAAGGTGATAAAGGTAAAGAAAGAAGAAGAACAGGAAGAAAACAAAGTGAAAGACATAAGAATTGAATGAGAATAAATAATATACGAATGATGATATTGAAAAGTAATCTTTTTTGGGTATAAAATCATGTGTTATCGATAGCGATAAAATGAAATATGATGGGAAGTGAATCATCTTTGAATAAAAGACGTAACCGATAAACGTACAGAATTTACAGAAAATGATGGAAATCAAATTTACTAGTTCTTCGAATAAACAACTAATTAAAACACAGAACTGATGAACAGGAAAATGGAAAGCAAATATACTCGTCCTCTGAACGTCGGAATGATGGAAAGTGAATCTACTTGTTCTTGGAATGAACGATGTAACAGATAAAATAAAAATACAGAATCGTTGAATAGAAAAATGAGGGAAAGCGTTTTTTTTTTCTTTAAATAAAAGACGTAACTGATGAAACAATGAAAAGAATTGATGGAACTAAAAAATGATATGAAGGTAATCAACTCGTTCTTGCAGTGAACGATGCAATTAAACTATACAGAATTGAACAGAAAAATGATTGAAAGCGAATGTTCTTTGAATAAAAGACGCAAGTGATTGAATGAAAAAAAAAGACAGAATAAATGAACAGAAAATGATTGAAATCGAATCTTCTTTGAATAAAAGTCGTCAGTAATGGAAAAACACAAAAATATTGATGAACAGAAAATGATAGTTAGCAAATCTAGTAATCTCTGTTCCATTCTGAGTAGATCTCGTATCTCATAGGTTGTTTTGTTTATTTAAATGTATGATTATTCTGACTTAATTCTAAATCTCTATTTCATAACTTCATAATAAAACTCAAATCTGAATTAAACTCGTCCTTTGAATTGACTTCGTAACGATTACATGAAAAAAAGTCAATCAATGAACAGAAAAATAATGGTAATCTAATCGTCCTTTAAATGAACGACGTAACAGAAAAATACAAATACAGAATTCATGAACAGAAAAATGATGGAAAGCGAATCTACTTTGAATAAAAACGTAAGTGATGAAATTAAAAACAAAAAACACAGAATTGATAAACAGAATATGATGGTTAGCAAATCTACTCGTCCTTTAAATAAACGACGTATTACTGATTAAAAAAAAAAAAAAAAACAATGAACAGAAAACGATGAGCATAGGCGGCGGGGGGGGGGACAGATCCCCCTAAATTTGAGGTGGGAGGATGGTTCCCCTCTAAAATTTTAGTTGATAACCTTTTTTTTTTCTTGTCAAATTTTTTAACTGCGTCCATCACAAGATTTCAGGTGGACCCCTCCTATTTTTGTTGGCTTCCGCCGCCTATGATGGGAAGCGAATCTTCTTCTTTGAATGATGAATAGAAAAATGATGAAAATATTCGTTCTTTGAATGAAATACGTACCTGATTAAAATTACAGAATTGAAGAACAGGAGATAAAAATAAAAGACATAAATTATTATCTACTCCTTTTAAACGGAAGACGTCATTGATAACATATACACTGAAAAATAAACCTTTAGCTAGCTTCATAAATAAACAGTGGAAAGGGAATCTACTCGTCCTTTAAGCCAAAGATGTCACAATAACTGGGTCACTCGGTCAGGAACTGGGCACATGGATTTTTAGCGGGAATTTTTCTGATGCGCGCGCTCGAGGCAGTTTTTCAACCTACTGTCTATCGGGTTGATATTTTGAAGTGCAAATGACTGGATGGTAGATTAAAAGAGAATTGAACAAAGTGGGTTTAGCCATAATGTTGTTAGCCCATCTGATAAATAGACCAAGTGACAATAGAACATCCGTCAGTAAACTGACGGGATCGCTTGAGATTGCGTCTTGTTTTTACCAAAAAGTGTCTAGTGTTGAGGCGAAAAGTACATGGACAAATGATGATCAGATCTGACTAAAATCTCGTGTTTGACGTGATAATTGGGCCTCTCTTCAGCCAGCGGCCTGCGGGAATTACCGCGGGAATTTCACACGTGAAATTGGCTGGCGGTAATTTTTTGGTTCACGCCTGTCTCGCGGTAGGTGCGTGACCCCTCGGGAGGGTGTCAACTTTATTCCGAGCAATACTGTAAATTGGGTTTAATAGGGGACTACATACTACAAGTTTACAACAAGCATTTAGATATATCCACATTTTCTTACAATAAGACAATGACTTTCAAGTAAACTGTTTAATAGACAAAGTATAAGATACAACAGGATTGAGATACATTGGCGGTTTAAAAGATGAAGTTTATGATGAGAACAATACGTCCTACACTCAGGTCAGTAAGGGTGCAAATCATTGTTGGCTCAGCCTGAAGCTTGTTTTATCTTTTGATGGTATTTCAAATATTCCATATCCCTATCAGCATGGCAAAGTAATGAACAATCATTTGACCTATGCCTGTAAGGGCCTGTGAACAGTTCTCTTGACAAACCAAAAGATTGTTGCATATTTCAAAGATATGTCATTATCAATATAGTTTCTATCCTGTAATTTTAGCACAAGGAATAACAAAAGGATGTTGTTCTGGAATCTGAATTGCAGTGAATATTTTGATATTTATGAAGACAGATTGACCCCCAATATCATCAGTGATTTTAAGAACTGGCTCAAATCTAATTTTCTGTCAAATTTTCAAAATTTATTCTCTTGCATATTCTGAAAAATAATTATAATGATGATGATTACATTTGCTTACATTTACATTTAGAATACAATGCAATACTAAAGAGGGCGCTGCAATGCCTACATTGTACATGTGCATACATGCATATATGATTTTGTGTCGTTCTAACTACATTTAGTATTATTAGTCAACAATTGTCTAATTATAGATTACTAATTACAATTATCATTATTATAAGCATCTAATTAAGCATGAAAGTGCACTATATAAATTTCTGTGTTATAAATATTCTCATTCTAATACAGTGGAAATCAAGTTGCGCTCATGCGTTGCATTTAAAATACTCCATACATATAACATGAACAACAAAAATAATGATAATAAATCATGATGATGATGATGGTGATGATGGTAATAACTGTGAACTGCTCTGCTAAAGTTTTGTTACAACTGCTGCACACTTTGAAATTTACATGTATTTGGAATTCAAATTTTACTATTCTGTAATTATTGTATTCTTGTCCGTACTAGATCTTTAATTTGAAACTTTGATTTTTTGTATGTGTGTTAATTAATAGGCAGAGGCAGAGGTGAAGAATCTTAACAGTAAACTTATCCTTCTTGAAGAAGACAATGGCAAACAAGAAGAGGCATTAGGAGATACAAGGAGAAGGCTAGAAACAGTTGAAGTAGAAGCAGACGAAAACTTAAGGTAAGAATCAAATGCCATTTTAATGACTTTTTTTCAGTGAAGTTAGGAAGGTGAGGAGATAGGTTATTGACTACATGTATGGGGAAAGTCTTGACACAAGTGTGTACTACATGTACGACAGGTCAAGGGAATTTGTCAAGTTTATTTGATATGTAGGCCCGAGATATAGATCTCATAACATGTGTTTTACATTTGTATAACAATACATGTAATGATTATGCAACATTTTGTAGAAAGCACCTAATATAATATGTTTCTAAATCTATTACCCTGCCTGTTGCACCACTACTTCATCAGTCATTTGATCATTCAAGGAATTTCTTCCTACGGGAACCCATTTGTCACTCCTGGGTGGAGAGGGCAAAAGTACATTAATTAAGATAAATTGCCTTACCAAAGGACATGAGTACTTTGATGGGATTTGAACCCTGGACCTTGTGAGTCTGGTCTTCTCTCAGTTCCAAAATGTGAAACAAAGTGGGGATAGGGCTTATGTTTATGCAGGGCTTTTGCTATGGAATTCCCTTCCACAATATACTGTATATCTGTGATAGCCAGCCTGTTGTAATGAAACTGTTTTAGATGCAACTAAAAACTTACCTATACAATTATTTTTATCAACGATTTGAGTATAATTTTTCTATGTTCCTTTGTCAACTCTGCACCTTGAGCATCTCTACATGTATGAGTTAAATTTTAAGTTCAGAGATTTATCCACTGAGCCACAACATAAGCTGTACACATCTTCTCTATGAAAAACCTACAATACATGTCTGATGGTTTCTTTAAAAAAGGTCAAGGTACATGTACATGTAGGCCTATTTGTCTATCCATATCGTAAATGATGTGATTTGATTTTACTGCTAAATATATAATGTAGTAATGTACCCTTTATATACTTCAAATTCATAAAAATTCACTGCTACACAGTTGCGCTCAGACGCTCAGGATTGTTGACTGATTTGATAGTATCTGACCCTACCAGCAATATTGACACACAAGTTATCTTAAGCTGATGTAATATTGAATGTAAATACAAAGTCACAGTCATGGTGAGAATTAGTGATTTAAAAGAATGCACATACTACATTACAACCAATTTACCCCAGTGACATTATCATTTGCCTTGTATGTTTGAGAGTACTGTACCTTTTCAAAGTACAATGTAGGTCCTACATTAATTATCCTACATGTACATGTTGATAAAGTTGGAACTTGCAATTCCACCACACTGTAGCAAAAGTGTGTTTATATTTTATTTGCTATCTGACTAGATATTCATTGCAGTTGGAGATTAATTATGTACCAGGACCCTGTTACATAAAAATAATTCTTATGGAAACTTTGCCATCCAATGGTAACTTCATGTACCATGGTATGATCAAAGGCCAATCAAAACCACTTGAGGAGTCCATTGAAAACCACTTGAGGAGTCCATTGAAGGTACATGTACCATTGAATGGCAAAGTTACCATGATAGTAACTTTTATTATTAACAGGGCCCAGATCTCCAAATATTGTACTGTATAAACTGTTTTTTCGCAGGGGTTATATTTTGTAATCAGTGCCCCTAAATCTCAATGTCCCCAATAGCAAAGCTTTACTATTGCAAAATTATGCAAACATCCTGTGTGGTGAAGAAATTGATAAATGCACCTATGTATTTAAGTACAAAAAACAAGGTTGAGAAAGTATAAATACTATATGTACATGTACATGAAGTAATTCAAGAAGTTAGCTAAAATTTCACTTTTTAATTTCTCAAACAAAATCAGAGCCTACATTATTTCCTAACATATTTTTATCAATATTTATTCACTCACTGTAATATTACAATGTATTTTCCATGAAATTACTGATTTTATTGTCATCTGATTAACTACATGTATACACTGGTGCATTGGCAGCTATTGGCATAATTATTAATATTTGCAAGTCACATGACCAGAGGCATAAGATTCTGTTCACAAAATTTAACATTTCTGTACTCAAACCAACTTTAAAAAATGAATCTAACAAAACACAACTTCCAAAGATTGTTTTTATAGATCAAACTATGACACGATGAATTTTCAGATCTAAAGATTAAAAAAAAAGGTGAAATTTAAGCCACTTTATGTACAAAAGACACATCAGCATCTTGAGGAGCATATTTTTACACATGTTTTACAATGTTTTTGCTCCTCTGAAATGCTGTGGAAGTGTTTGGTACATCTTACGATCGTGAATTCAACAACTGTAAAAATATCGGAACCCCGCCATTCGCGAAAAAATTATCTACACGGAAATAACAGCTTATTTAGTATTTTAGGTGAGGGTGCATTTCTACTCTCAATACTAAAGATAGTATTGTATCTTGGAATAGTACTGTACTAGGGAACACATCAATGGATAGAAATGTGAAGCATGTACATATTTTCTTTGAATGAGTCAGTAAGGCACTGTCACAAACACAGGGATACCTTCAATACCACACACGTTTCACAGATAACAGGAGAGAAGCCTTTGAAAGAGGGGAGTGGTTTTATCAATACAGCGGCCCAATGTATGCTGATTCATGTGTGCATTGACCATGCATGCCAAAGAGGCTCTATTTAGTAAGCAGTTTACAGTTGGTCTGTCTGTCTAATCCCTATGGCAAAGCGTTGAATATATCGAATTGAAATCCACCTGCTCTTTCTTTCTCTCTTCTCTCCCATCTCGTGTGCTTTCTTATGATCAGTATTAAACCATGGACCTACAATGTAGCCTACATGTACTGTACAAATTTTATGTAGGTCTATGATTTAATTATAATTAATACAGGATTATAAATCTGACAACCTTCATAAAATTTTCTGAAATCTTTTTTTTAATAGTATGTAGTACTTTTCATGGTTATATGAAATTATTATATTTTACACGATTTTCTGAATATTGTTTTATTTTAACTAAATTTATGTCACAAATTTTAAGGCTAAATTCTTCATATTTCAGAACCTTATGTTGGCATACTGGTGAAAAGGCGTACATGTACATGTAGGCCTATGTCTAGTACAATATATTGAGGATAAGACTAGGAGGATTTTCACAATTTCATTTCAGGTACATACACAATTGAATAAGGCCATGTATTTTGCAAAATGTAGGATTCATGAACATTGTCAGTCTGAATATTTTTCTTCCTTATTTGAGTTATTTCTCCTATTGATATTAAAGGGTAACTTCCCAGTATTCATATCCTGCATTGAAGTAATAGGCTGACACAGTATGTGGGTATTATCTTCACATTCATGGTGAGGGCAGGTAGCCTACAGTATGCATTATATTAATGGATGTTTATAGTCATTGGAACCTGTGAATTTCACAGGTATTCACAGGTACAAAGAAGTAGATCATATTTCAAGTACATTCTGTTCATACAGTACATACTGTACATTTACACTAATGTACATGTACGTACCCTCCTGTTCATGCTATACTGTACTGCTGGCTGTACATTTGTATTATGTAGGCCTGCATGTACATATACATGTACACTGTTGGCCTACTTTGTATGAAATTCTTTGCATCAGTGCACTTAACCCTTGACAATGATTTCCAAAAGCCATAAAGATCTCTGTCATCAAAATCATCATGGTAAAGGTACATTGTTGCACCAATTTCACAGAGAGTTTACATTTGGCCTAGAATAACTGCATGTAAATTATTAATTTTCAGGCCCCAAAATACATGATAATTCCTTTTACTGCATTCTCACCTTTCTGAACTTCTTGAACTACATGTACATATTAGCCAGCATAAAGACTTGTATTCATATGATAAAAAGATAAGTGTTTTTTTTTCTTTGTATGTGCCTACATACATCAAAATCTGTTATGATTTTTGTCACACACACTGCATTAATTGTGTTATCTTGGAAGAATCTCTGCTGAGTAATTTTTGAAAAGTAACCATACTCTATTTTTTATAGTATGTAATTCTGGGTATACATGTAACTTTTAGGTATATTCGTTTGATATTTTAAAGTAGGCCTACATGTACTGTACCATTATGTGATTTGTATGTTCTCTATTCTTTATGAGGGGGGGGTAATTATAATTTTATTTAGGAAACTCCTGCGTACATGTACATGTGCATGTATAGTACACATAGTGTTTGGAAGCCTATTGATGCAGATAATGTAGGGCAACATTGCCTGGAAACCATGAACTAATGGTTAATCAAACACAGCCATTCAGGTGTGAACTTTGAGATTGCAACTGGGAATTACATGAAGTTGCTATTTTTTATGGACACTGTAGGCGTACAATGTAGGATTGATTCAGTATTATTAAGTATAGGCCTATGCCGCCTATTAAACTAATAAAATGTATACCACTTTTTATGTGATATGAACACAGGACCAGAATACCATAATAGTGTTGTGCATCTAAGAATGTCCGTACACGTGTACATGTACATGTAGCAGGGCTCGAATTAATCCAAGGCCATCCAAGGCCATGGCCTTAGATGCCCTCAGAAATGGCCTTGATGCCCTTTCAAATATTTGTAGACTTAAGGCCAAAATAACTGCCCTTTTTTGCTGTGGCCTTGGTGCCCTGCGGTAATCCAGTGCATGTGCCCCATTGAAAAGTGCATTTATTATTGATGCCCTTTTTTTGGTGGCCTTGGATGTCCCATAAAGTGAAAACTGCCTGTCATTTCCCTTAAGTGCCCTTTTAAAAAATGGCCTTGCCCCTTTAAATTCTTAATTCGAGCCCTGATGTAGGCCTGTTTTATATGCAAGAGTACTTGTATGACTTATCAAAGATGTGATCTGTAACTACCAAGTTCAATGACCAGCTTTAAGCTTGAGATTTTCTGTTAGATCATAGACATTGCGTAGATGGGGATAAGCTTTGATACAGGCGTGAGATAGAGATTTTGGGAGATGAATAATAGTCCCGAAGGTAGGAGTCTCATGCCCAAAGCATGGACTTGTAAGGTCTGAAACACAATTTTGACGTAAGTCTACATATGTACAAATTATGCATTATTTGATGCAATATCAGAGGCCGCAGAATAGGGGGGGCTAAAAACTGCAAAAATCACAATCAGATGGTCATTTTTATGTTTTTGTACATGGGGGAGCTTCAGCCCCCCCCCATCCGGTTCGGGGGAAGGGGGGGGGGGCTGAATATCAAATAGTTGAAAATGAGATACGATGACACATAATCGTTATTACTGACGAAAAAGCACAATGGAAAGAATGGCATTCATATGATTAGCCACTGTTGGCTTGTATCATTTGTGTGTAAATGTGTGTGTGCAATGTTCTGAGGGCATGGCCTGGAGAGCAGTGTGATATTAGCCAGGATCATATCATTATGGAACTGTTATAGCACAGAGGAGGTGAACATGCAGGATATGCCAGCCAACCAGTTTATTGCTTCTGAATATTTTTCATTAAAATATCAAGGGAGGTAGGGATGGGTGGTGATATAATCCAGCTTACCCTTTATTAGCTGATATTGCTGTGGAGAAGAAAATTTTAATAGAATAAGGTCCAAAATAGTACGACATGTACATGTACATGTAGTCCAGCATGCCAATATTTCTAGATATTACTTTTCAAGGTAACATCTACACTGATAGATTATGTACATATACATGTAGGCATATGCATTTTAAGTGTGGATTTAATTTTACCAAAGCTTGGAGATTACAGATCACAGATCACATGAATTTGAGAAGATTTTGTAAGTGATCAGCAATACAGAGGGAACTGCAGCTAAATGTACATGTACATGTATATTCTATATTTTAATACTATTGTTATTTCCGTAATCATAACAATCTTGAATCTTTGTAATTGTATGTACAGGCCTACACATGTACATGTATATTAAGTGTGTTATAGAAATTGCGAATAGACACAAGTGTGATTGTCTGAGATTTCACATTGAAAGAAAGTTGCTCTATTCAAGGAGGCATAGCCGAGTTGAATAGTGTCCCTTTAATACTGTATGAGATAGGCCTACATGTACATGTATGTTGCACCATTACAAGAATAAGAATATTTGCTATTTGTGTTGTACAACGCCTTGGAAGTTAAAGGGGAATGAAACCTTTGGAACAAATGGTCTTGTGTAGAAACAGAAAAATCAAAAGAATAAGAATAAAGAAAGTTTGAGAAAAATCGGACAAATAATGAGAAAGTTATGAGCATTTGAATATTGCAATCGCTAATGCTATGGAGATCCTCCCATTGGCAATACGACAAGGATGTGTGATGTCACTGATGAACAACTTTCCCTTTGGTGGACTATAAAATACCCTCAAAATGTCTCTTTTTGCTTTTTCTTATGATGATACAAACTCTCTATCCATGATGTATTCTAAAAAAATATGTATTACATGCCCTCATGTAGAAAGAACACATGATCTATGGATAGATGTGATAAAAGAGGCAATTCAAGTGAAATATATACTAAAGTAATGAGGAGAGTTGTTCACAAGTGACATCACACATCCTTGTCGCATTGCCAATGGGAGGATCTCCATAGCATCAGTGATTGCAATATTCAAATGCTCATAACTTTCTCATTATTTGTCCGATTTTTCTCAAACTTTCTTTATTCTTATTCTTTGATTATTCTGCTTCTACACAAGCCTATTTGTTCCAAAGGTTTCAAACAGTGATTTATTGTCCCTATATTTTTCTATGAAAATGAGAAAGAAAATTATTTGAAAGCAAAAACAGAAATCCCTCTAATTTGCTTCTGATCTGCTGCAGCAATATGCATTTTTTTAGCCAGTAATCCCTATGCGTATTGCACTTGCATTTATTTACTGAGCGCAATGAATTGATTTGTATTATGAGGTCAAGATAATGTAATTTTGGATGGTACAAATGTTTGATAATACTCTGACTCCTATTCGCTTTCATACAACAAGCTATATAGGCATTATAATTAGTTTTTGATAGTCAAAGCTGTTTATAAGAAAATAACAATGAAATTGGATATTACATCAGGAAGTCTACTGGCATAAAGCGCATTCATTACGAATATATTCTAGTACACAGTTTTTCAATCTGTGCATCAGGTACCGGTAGTTCCCTTAACATCCATTTGTACATGTAATGTACATGTAGGCTGTTTTGCTGTTTTATATGAAATACATGGTATGTATTCATACTTTGTTAAGAGGTGCAAGTACTGTAATATATGAAGTGAACTTTGATAGTAAGCACTTATCTGATTCAGGTCATTCATTGGAAAATACAGAGATCAAAGGTTTTTTCATTGAGGATTACGAGGTCTTTTTACAGCATTGGGTACATTGCCAGGTCTCTTTATGTACGACCTTATGTCCACATGTCTGGTGTGACTCATTCAATAGTAATTTTGATATGCTACAAATTTGGATGTAATGTTTGACTGATCTTTTGAATTCCACAAATGTATGCTAATGTGTTACTGCATTTCTTATTTTGTTTTCTTTAAAATATGGCACACTAAAGGCCTTCGTGTAGTAGGACTGACTCATCATAAAGCCTTGCTCACACGCTAGGTTTTTGGGATTGCGGATGTTCAGCTGCGGATTGCATGAACGCAGTAAAACGCAGTAAAACAAAATGAAACAAGCTGATGGACTGGTCAATTCTACATGTACATGTAGCTCAGTAGCTTGATTTTTTTTTCAATCATCTTTGTAATTAGTATAGTATGCTGTGTTACAAAGGTGTTAGCCAGGCTTAAGAGATGTGAATGTACAATGAACCTCATGATTAATACTTTAAACATAATAATTACATGTATCAAAGACCTTATTAGGGCTGACATTCTCAAGTAGAAGTGAACCAAGAATTAATGGCATTTATTTTTTCTGTACAAGGTCTCTTGAAATTTTATTGAGGAAGTGCAATGGCATACATGTAGATTGCCAAAGGTGGTGTTCACTCAACCTGAAATGGAATATGTCTAGAGGCATGAGGTACATTATCTTCACACCTGCCCAAATAAAAAAAATCTGGAAATTACAATAACATTTGGATAAGTCCACCCCCCAAAAAATTTGATTTGATTTAAAAAAAAGAAAAAAATCCAACATTAATTGAAAAGCACAGCATGTACTAAATGTTGTTATATCAAAATTTTAGTTTACATTCACATGTACATGTACATTGTAGGTCTGTGAAATATCTATATGCTCCTGCTGCAGTCATGTACCTTGTCTGAAACAACACAAACCACCCTGTATGAGGACCCCACCAGGCTGAGATGCATCCCAGCATATTATGTTCAGTCAAGCCTGTGTACTCAGCATGCTAATATTTGCACCAGCTATATTTAGACTCTGATTTGAAAAATAATACAAAGATGGAAGGGATGAGCTATTATATATCTTCAAAGCTCAGATGATTTTGAAGGAAGACATGTCAAGTCAAACTTTGCAACCAGCGTGAATTATAGATTTGTAGGCCTACATGTACATGTGTGTTTGCTTCCTTTTAGCAGAACATAGCCAACATTTGCTCCGGAAACAATTGCTTCGGGTTTTATTTTGTCTAAGATATAGGGTTAGGGTTGTATAGGGTTTTATGTTAGGTTTAGGGTTACATGGTACATGTAGGTTTAGGATAGGGTATAGTTTTGGTTATTCCTTTTGCGTGTGGAACTTTGATATAGCAGAGCAATTGTCACCAGAGCAAATGTCATGGAACCATACACGTGTATGTTGAGAAGGTAGTTTAATAGCTGTAAGCTAGATGTTTGACTTCAAATAAAATAAACTTCACATTTTTGGTTTATTGTATGAAGAAAAGGTAGGGAATGAAACTAACTTGTACTTCAAGTTCAAAACTTAATGTACATGTACATGTAGGAAATGGTATCCATGGATGGGCACTTACACTGACGAGTGGATACATGTACCTTGCGCGACCAAAAAACACGTAAAAAGGATGTCTTTTTCAAGATAGGGCACGTTACGTACGTAACGTGATGAGGGTGTCAAAGACACAAAAATATTGAAAAAAGGGTATCTATTTTGCTCGGAAAATATACGTGTTTGGGTCAAATATATGCGGGGATGATAAAACAAAATCAAAATGGTTTATAAAGGATGTCCTTTTTGCCCCAACACTACGTGTTTAGAGTCCGATTTGCGTGAGGTGTGGAAGGTGGGGCAGTACTAAACCAAAATAATTGTCTAAAGGTAAAACCGACGACCTGTGACATAACAATAAAATATCTCTGTACCTGTTTAGGGGTTCATTTCAGGGAATACTTGCTAAGAGTATCGTTTTGTTTCCATGAAATGGGTGCATTTTCAGAATATGGAAAATGCATCGCTGTACTTGTTTAGGGGCTCAGTTCTGGGAATACTTGCCAATAGTATTTGTTTCCAATACTTGTTAAGGGTAGGGTTTCACATGCCAATTGTGCATTTTCAGAATATGGAAAATACGTGTTTGGGGAATTTTAGGGTGCTTTTCAAGACCCCGTGGTCGCGCATGGTATCCACTCGTCAATGGAAGTGCCCCCCCCCCCCCCCGGGCATCTGGCAGGAAGCCCTAGACTATAAATCCAGTAATCATCATCGTAAACATCATCATCATCATTATGATTGTGCGTGCAAGCATTTTTCTTTAAATAGTCAATTGCCAGATTGGGCAAGTGGTTGTTTTGAAAATTAGAAAAAATAAAATTTGACAGTAAATTTCATTTCTCTTGACCTTTAGATTTATATGTAATACTGTCATAAAAGAATAAAAAGAGAAAAGAATTGGGCAAGCAGTTTTTTTATCAGGCAAGCAAATTTTTTCATCACTTGCCTAACAGTGCAAGTGATAAAAAAAAATCATGTAGAGGCCTGTTTAAATTGTCATTATTATTAAATTATTATTATCATCATCATCATCATCATCATCATCATTGTTATTATTACAATTGTTATTGTTCTTCCTAGTATTACTATTATTGATTCTGCCATGCAATTTTGAAATTTTTTGTGGTCTTACATCTATCAGACACAAATGAGAAATGTTAGAGCTTAGAATGTTTTCATAAAATGCTACTTTCTTATGTTGTATATTATTATTATCATCACCCTGGACAGCTGATGAAAGAACTTTGTGTTTTATAACTTCAAGATTTAAGATCATTATGGTTAACAGTCAATTTCATTAAACCCTTTGAAATTTTGAAAATATAATACACTTTACTTTATGATCATGGTTTACTTCATTTTCTTATTTTTACAGAGCAAGGAAAGTACTGGAGACACGCAGTGCCTCTGATGACGACAAAGTGAGTATTACATATCATCATCATAAACAAAAAAACAAGTGAATTTTGTTAAATTCTTTTGGTTGAAAAAGTTTTTATTGCAAAATTTATTAAGTTTACAGAGAGGAGTGTATTACAAAAAACACGAAATTACAATTTGACTATTTTCATTCCCTAAATCAGATTTTGTTGATGATGTATATATGAATAAAAAATTTACTTGTATATTTGGATGTAGATTTAATAAATTCTGTTAAATGAGAATTATAATTGGTTATTCATAGCATGCAATTTGTATTCTAATATAACATTAATAATTTCATGTTTTCATAAGTGCAGTCAGAGTGATTCTTGAAAGAAAAGGCATGATTATCCATTTCATTGATGAATTCCTAACCGAGTGTACGTAGCATGGGGTTTTATTGACTGAAAAGAATCTCTTTTGAAAGAGCAAATGCGCAGATCCCATAGGAAACTTGTCCTGAAACAAAGCAAACAACACCTGCGCACATTTTAATAATATGCAAATGCGCGGTCAGTCAAACCGTTGTATCGACAATGCATTGACTTTGTGATACATTTTGACTGACCGCGTGCATTGAAGTCGTGGTCGGGGTTGTTGTATCGGCTATGGTGTTTTTATACAGGGAAAATTGAAATTCTTTAAACCAAAATTTACAAGCATGTAGCTTTTTTGCGATATTTTCTCTGATCCTTGGTTTTGTGTAAAAATAAAGATACCAATATCAAGCTAAATATGGTCTTGGTCTTTCCAACCATGTAGTCTTCTATCAATGAATGTGTTGGAAGGCTGGGGAACTAAGTGAAAATTATAGTCAACTTTGAAGTCGATTTTCTCTGAAATGGGTTTAGCACCGTCGTATGTGTGATATTACTTTTGAGATGACCGCTGACGAAATGTACACCTATAATTATGTTGTTTTATAATGATATGTATGCGATGACCAATTTGCTGTGATCTGTGGCATGCCTCTGAGGTTTCTAGCAATGTGTGTTCCTGCAACCCTCTGTCCTTTTCCTCCCATCTTGACCAATCAATTTATTGGCATCTTTCATTTTAGTGAAATTATATTCATTGAATTGTTTTCTCAATCATTTCATGTCTTTTCTAATTATTGCTCCATCTTCTTCCTCGTTTTGTCTGTATATATGATTTGTCTTTTTCTACCGCATCTTTACTAATTAACACAACTAACTTTTATTAATTATGCTTTAAAAAAACACTCACAAGTTACTGCATCTTTACTAATAAACACAACTAACTTTCATTTTACATAGATATTAACTATGATTTTAAAAAAACACTCACAAGTTACTGCATCTTTACTAATAAACACAACTAACTTTCATTTTACATGAATATTAAGTATGATTTTAAAAATCACAAGTATTTGCCATTGTACTTTGAAACATATAGTGAATAAAAAAAAAATGTGTGTACCTGTCTGTACTTGTAATGCAATAAAACATATGAAATGAATAAAACTTCACATTGTCGCCCCAACGACCTGATATTTCATGATTACAAACTGCTGAATTGGATGATACCTATGTATATATATTTTTTTCTTTAATTCACAGAATTTGCATTTGTGTTTATAATTTTTAGTTTGATACTAATAATACACGTTTGAACTATTTATTCTAACAAGCTTGTTCTTTAATAACTCATAAAATCCATATTTATGAATAAATGTAAAATGAAATTTGTTCATTATTTTATAGAAGGTGGTGATGAATAAGAACAATAGCAATTTATTGACCCAATAATCTCTTATTCTGATTTCATACATGCCTGGAGGCTGACAGGTACATACATGTATATTGACACAAGTATTTTGACACAAGACAACATGTAGTTTTCTAGATTCTTGATAACTCTTTCACATCCTTTCACAGAATATTTCCTTTTTGTTTTCTTTTTTCTCCATCTTCTCTGTTTTTCCCAAATCTTACATGTTGTGTTTCCTGTTGCCTTATTGCCATGTATCCACATTTGCCTCAATTTCCGTTTCACTGACCCCTTCTCTGTACACGTCTATTGTTTGTTTCAACCCATTACTCTGTATTATCATTTGTGTACCATAATGTGTACCCCGTCACACTGTTACCCCACCACTGACACCCAATGCTGACCCCATCCTCACACCTCACTGGCACCTTTAATCCGATGGTGTAAACCCCTTGGTGGACATGCTACAGATCACAGACCTTGAGAGCCAGCTCTCATCATCCAAAACTCTTCAGGAGGAGGCAGATCACAAATACGATGAGGTATTATTTAATGTAACATGGGAGAGCTTTTCATGAAGCAAATATTAGTTTTTCACTGATTAATACACTTTGAGCCAATCAGATCCAAGGATTTCCAGTGGCTTATAAAATTCAGTGAGAATTACAGAGTATTTGTTTCATGAAATAGGTCATCAAGGGAATAGCATTGATCTCTAAAGGAAAGATCTCTGAACACCATCCATCTTGATTTCTCTAGTCACACTTTAATAATGCTCCTCAAAGTATCCTTGAGCAGAATAATTTAGCAAACCATCTGAGAGTTTGATAAGGTCCTGCTTCTTTCTTGAAACCAAGAATTTCCATAAATTTCATCCTTTTCTTTAGAGACGGTGATAGGAGATGGATCTGAGAGATCTTGCCAATTAAGATCAGTGCTAATCAATTGTTGACTTTAAAAAAATTGTTCTAATCATTCCATTTTTCTCCTTGATTGTTTCTGACTCCAAAATCTTTTCTCACAATGATGTGCATGGCTGTGGTTTTCCTCTCTCAAAGATATGTGAATTAGAGCTTCGAAATAAAGACCTTTTACTAAGAAATGAACAACTCGACCAGCTGCAATCAGAGGTATTTTTTTTATCTCTTTGGATTATTTACAAGAACTTATTATTTTTTTGTTGAATCTTATTCATTGTATTCAATTTCAATGCTTTATTACTTTATAAACAATAAAATCAAATATTGCAGTCAGATTCATCGACAAAGTACATATTTTTCAAAAGTTTTATCTCAGAATCAATATTTATCTTTTATTCAAGAAAACAAATGAAATTGATGTCCATTATATCAATGAAATTTGAATTTATTCATTTTACAGAGGTAGTTCTAGGCCCTGTCTTACAAAGAGTTTAATAGATCTGATCAATTACATTTATGGAAAGCGAGTGATACAAATAGCTCAAATGCATATGTTGGTTCAAACAGTATGACTCACACTTTTTACATGCAATTTTTTCTTTGTGCTGTGGTATTTCTATTTAATTCGTAGAAGATGTGTACAATCCTTTCTAAAAATGTTGATGGACCTTTATGATAAATGTCAATTAAAATATATTCTAAGACGGGGTCCCCAGATTGATATACATGTAATACAGGTATGGCAGTTCAAGATTACTTTTTATCTGAGGCCTGCATTTGCCTTGGTAGAACTTTTTTTTTATCTTTTAATGTTTATTGTTATAAATCAAGAAAATAATTACAGATACAAAATTACAAATCATGGAAAAAAGGGTGGAAAAAACAGATCTCAAAGACAATTGTATGCACTAAGCAACCAGGAGTGAAACATTAAAAGAATTAGGTACTCAAAGCAAATCTCCATTTTTGGAAATGGAGAGCAAGTTTATCTCTTTTCTTGGCAAGATAATATTCTATGTCCATGTTACATTTCAATAGAGTGTTGAAATCATCCACACTCAAGGGTTTATTTCAAAATTTACAAATATTTTAACAGGGGAAATATATTCGTTTAAAATGTATCCCTGTACCAAACATTTTCTGAAAAGTGGAAGGTGCAATATTGGTGATTTCTTTTTGATTAATGAATTTATTTCATCCCAAATTAGTTCGCTTCAGGGCATAATGGTCAGGCAAGTATTGAAATTGTAACCTGTTCTTTGAATTTTCTCCACTAGTCCCAGCGTAAGCTTCAGATGACAGAGCAACAGCTCGAGGTTGCTGAAGCCAAAAACACAGAATTGGAAAGGTAGGAAGCTATTGTTAAAAACAAGTTTTATTCGCAAATCTGCAATTGGCATTATAGCAAATTTGTATATTTTGCTCTTGCAAGGCAGCAAGGAGCTAATTATGGAGTCATTAATTGCAAGACTAAGATTGATTTTTTTATCAACTTGTGATAAATTGTAAGTTTCTTGCTATGTTAAGTATTCTGTGAGAAAATTTTATCTTGCCAGTCTTCAGGAAATCATATTCCTACCTGTGATATTGAAATTTACAGTTGAACTTGCCAAGCCTATTTGTGGGAAATTAGAGTAAAAAGCATCATGAATATATCATCATTGCCCAATTATGTTGATTCAGAATCAGAGGTATGAAACATATCTGGTTTAAAACACAGTTACTTTTCTAAAATCCATAAAATTGGTCACAAACTTTAAAAACTTTAAAAATGCATTTCAGATAATAATAATGATAATACATGGTTCATGTATAGCACATAATTCTCATTTTTATTCCATTTCCTGATGTGTTTCCAAAGGGCTTAGATGTTCAGTTTGAATTATGGTTATCTGGGCATGGCTAGAACAAGCTTCTGTGCAAAATCCTAATCTTGTGTCAGATTTAGTGCTGTTTTACAGTCCATTTTGCTGTGAAACCATGTTCATGTATGTGGGGATGTCATGGTCTGGTGATTATCACTAGTGGTTTGTGAATCAGTGGCACCTGGGTTTGAATCCTAGCCATGATGTGTTTTCCTTCAGCAAGAAATTAACTCACATTTTTCTGTACTCAACCCAGGTGAGGTGAACAGGTACCCGGCACGATTAATTCTTTGAGTGCACTGAGTACTAGGAGGCAGTTTGAGCTATTAGTGCACCTTGGAATAGATGATTTCTAGATAGATGGTGCTATATAAATGCATACAAGCATTATCATCAGTTATTTTTATTGTGATATCATGATTTTTGTCTGATTATTTCTCTACAAACAGCAAAGTATCAGGGCTTACTGATGAGATCACCACCTTGAGGAATAACTGCAAATCACTGGAAGCCCAGGATCGTGAATCAACAGAGCGGGAGGAGAAATATGAATGTCAAATCAAGTCATTGAGGGACAGTTTGGATGAGGTTTGATTTCCTTTTATTGTAAGGGGGTAATCCAGGCTGAAAAATAAAGTAATTCATGAATTAAATGGAAAACCAGACTAAGAAAACACTGAAAATTTCATCAAAATCAGACAAAGAATAACAAAGTTATGATATGAAGTTTTTTATAATTATTTTGGTCAAATAGTTTTCTACATATAGATCTTCATGAATAATGCAATGAGCAAGCTGATGTCATACATGTATCTTTACTTAATAATATTTTGTACTTATTATTTGTGGAGCGTTGTGGCCCAGTGGATTAGTCTTTGGACTTTGAAACAGAGGGTCGTGGGTTCGAATCCCATCCATGGCGTAATTTCCTTCAGCAAGAAACTGATCCACAATGTGCTGCACTCAACCCAGGTGAGGTAATTGGGTACCGGTAGGAAGTAATTCCTTAAAAAGCATTAGACATCCAAATGATTCTGCTGAGGTAATGAATTTTCATTGTTGAATGGCGGCAAAAAAAAAATCAAATTACTTAGCGATACTTAAAAAGAATGAAGCACAATATGATCTGCCCAAAATTGGGCAGAAAATCTCATGACATAGTCGCATCATAACGATATCATAAGATGAATATTTTTTTATACTTCATGCATCACCCTGCATGGTTACTAAATCAGGGTCAGTTGAATGTTCTCATTGTGTTTTGACATAGTGAGGAATGTTTTTGAGCTTTGTCCCATAATGCTCTTTTTATATTGTCCATAATAATGTCAAAATGATGAATACATTTTCTTTTGTAATTACAGTTATGATGACTTTTGACATACTGTATCATGTGATGATGTCATGTTGAATTTATTTGTTCCTTGGTGCATTGTTTTGTAGGGAGCATTTAATTGAGCTGCTGAACTAAGCTACGAACCCTCTCTAGAAAAATACCAATTGTCTTTGATAGGCGGTGCTGCACCATCCCAAGTTTGCTCAATCTCGAGATTTGAGCCTGTTCGGCCCACTTCGCGATTAATCTTGAGATTCAAGAAACCCAATCTCCACCGTCGCAAAAAGAACGATTCCTGCTCGAGCGAGGCATCGATGCATTATGGTCTGACGCTGTGAATAAATAATCCCGAGTGCGTCTGCACCTGGGAATTAGCATGATAATTTGTAAAATAGCGCTCTATTTTGCAAATAATCCCAAGTTGACTTAAGATTGCAGTCTTGAGATTAATCCTATGAACTAGCACGATAAATGCGTCTCCATTAAAAATCGGAGAAAAGATTAAAAAAATAATTAAAAAGATCGGAATAATTTGCCGGATCAGAAATAGCGCGCTAATTTGAAAACTTGGGATGGTGCAGACGGACCTATTGAAATTAAGGTACCAGTTCTAATTCAAGCTTGCTATCGTTAATGATGTATGCATTGCCCAAACACCAACACAAATTTTCAAAAACAAAAATATATTGTGTCTGATTACAGACCTCCAACCGTGCTGAGGGAGCTGAAGGCCAAGTCAAGTCTCTACAACATCAAGTAGATAGTCTTGAAGGTAAGACAGGTCTCTCTCTCCTAATCCCACATGAAAACCAATCATAAGGCCCTGTCACATTTTCCTGTGCAAGCCTTGCAGATGAGTTAACCCACAAGTCACACGCAAGGCTTGCATGCAACGATGTGACAGTACTTTTGTATTATCATTACTGTTAATTTTTCTTCTAGACAGCACTATTCTATACATACCACATGTGGTATTTCTCTATTTTTCCCCAGATTTTGTGTCAGTACCTATGTTTCTCTTTAATGGTAATAGAAGCTGCCATAATGATTCGTGAGCGGTTAAATAAAAGCTGCCATCTCTATTGCAGTCAGACTATTCATTAAGTAGAGATCACAGTCCGTTCTTATAAATCCTTTATTATGGCATCCTCACTTTAAAGGGAAATATTGCACACAAGGAAATGTGTGGCAACGGAAACTAGAGAATACTGCATACATTATTTATTCCTATTTCACTTTCATTGACATAGGTTTCCAATTGTATGAAAGCTGTATGATTAACATTAAGAAATTCATTTGAAATTTTTAGCTCTTTGTCTTCTGACACTTTGATTGACATTTCTTATCTGAGAAGAGAAATAATTGGGATGACTGGAGTCAGTTCTGTCAAAACCCTTTTAAAATGATAAAAATGAATTTTTGAATGTCCAATAAATATGCATTGGGATAGATGTTCAAATCACTATAGGGAATAGTGCTGTCTATTTCATTTACCAGCATTGGTAATCTAAGGGAATAAGTGAACCCTTTATAATAGACTTAAAAAATTGATTAATTTTATTTCATTCTCAGCATATAAACCTGTTGGCCATTGTAGGAAGGCACAAATTAAAGCTCAAATGATATCAGTATAAAGCAGGATATTATTGATGTGAGAATGCATTAGAACAAGATTGAAGGAACTGTAATGCAATCTTTGTTGTACATGTAGGTCAAATTATGTGGAAGCTTAGAAGACATATGCACAAAAACCAGATACCACAGAGATTTGAGTGAATTTAATTGGTATTTACATGCAAATTACAAACCTTCTCTCCCCAATTAATGATCAAGACAATTAGTGAATTCAAGCATCTCATTCTAATACATATTTTAACCATGAGATACTGAGTGGAAGTAGCATGTTCTGTTCCTTCAATTTGCACTAACATGCATGAAAGTTAAAGGTGAAAGAAACTACCAATAAAATTTAGACTTTAATCTCACATTATTCTCTCATTTTCAAATGCCTTGTATTTCTGAATATATAATGGTGATTCCGAGTCAAAGTGGTTATTTTCCAACATCTTATATTGGCTTTGTTGCAAATTTGGATCAAGTTTTTTTAATTAAAACTCATGTGCATTTTATAAATACAAATGGGGAT
Organism: Lytechinus variegatus; assembly: GCF_018143015.1. Classification (NCBI taxonomy): domain Eukaryota; kingdom Metazoa; phylum Echinodermata; class Echinoidea; order Temnopleuroida; family Toxopneustidae; genus Lytechinus; species Lytechinus variegatus. The sequence goes on along the minus strand of NC_054744.1, from coordinate 1,254,578 downwards.
CAAATTAGCCAATTAAATCTGTCTTACGCATCTCCTAATAGGAGAATCTGAACCACACAAAAAATGTATGTATGGGACTACACACGCACACACACACACACATATATATATATATTTCAAAACTTAATTTCAACTAAACAGACAACTATTGCTTGCTTTCTAAAACTTGTAGTTGGATAATATGAGGGTCATCATTTCACATCATATGAAAAGAAAATATGCAAATAGAAGTTGTGGGAAGGGTTAAAAAAATATCAAATTTGTAGTGCTGGACAAAGTGTTAAAATGCAACTGACCAGAGTTTATCTACAAAAGAAACTCAAAGATGCTTACCATATTAATGTTTTATTTGAGACTTCCATATGTAAGTAATGTTCTACAAGTAATGATATTGGTAAAAGCATTTTTATTTGAAAGAACTATTAAAAAGTAATCGGTCACTTTTCTCCATGTCATTTTTGCGTAATGCGATGGACTGAGTTTTAGGATGTCATTGCATTCGCATTATACGGCCTACAACCTTTTTGTAGGTACTTTTCAAAAGCCTTGGTTGTCAAGTTAAATTCACAGTATAAACTTGACAGAAAGACTCACCCCTGTAAAATTGACACCACAAAGTAATATAAAAAAGTTTAATGCGACTGACCGCTGAATCGCCTATAAAAATTAAACACACTTAACAAATTTTCCAAAATCGAAACTATTTCATTATTTAGCTCTTGAGTTATCTAATGAAAAAATGTTGTTTGATGGTCTGATTTTGATAAGTTTGTTAATAAAAGTTATGACAACAGAGAACTAGCAAATATAATAGTATTAAAACAATTATGAATTTACTTACTACACTATTAAATGGGATTGGATAAAAAATTGGTGAGGTTCTTTCATTTTACCACTTACATAGACTATTGAAAAAAGTATGTCCACAAGTGTTGTAAATGATAAACTATACTGTCTCTACATGTGGTCTTGTGACACAATTGTACACGTATGTGACATAAAGACGGTATTCTATCTCTCAAAAGCTGTGACAAAGTAAACTGCATCACTCAACAAAATCTATTTTTAATAGCCTATACTTGCACATGTCATTGGGACAGAGAGAGAAACAAAGAGGCACCTCCTTCAATCTGTCCATAATAGCACTTGAAATCAAATTTCTCATAATCTGATCATGTGATTGAAATGAAAACAAACCAGTCTACCATCTTGTTAGAATCAGAAGGGAATTGGCTGGATATTAAAACTGCTATTAGCTTTGTGTCCTTCTTGCTTATTATTTTGAAGTAAAATTAATTGAAGTATCGGTCTGGATCTTAAGTGATTAGAATAATTGTCATTCACTCATTTGCTGAGATATGATTACATATTCAGAATCCAATTTTGCTTATTGAATACATTGTTTCTTATAAACTGTACATTCAGTACAAGTTAAGCTAGTTTTCACTTGGATTTAGGTTTTTCCAGTCTGTCAGATCAATCACATACATATATTGAAAACGTATTGTAAACCAAATTATAAAAAGTAAAAAAAATTATGTTAAACATAATGTAAAAATGTAATAATGTAAACATTTTTTGGTATTGTTCATTACTAATAACTAATACCAGAGTGTGTATGTCTTTGTCTTTGTAAAATGTGTACCTCACTCATGATGAAAAATATATTCATTTCATACCTACTTGTAATGTTTGGAAATAAAACACAAAGGCCCGAATTCACAAAGGTGGATTTGAAAACCCACTGTTGAATCCATGGTTTATGCAGATTCCCTGTGTAAGTTATGCTTAATTTAGCGCGTATCAGGCACGTGTATGAAAAATGTCCAATGCTTATACGCGCTTTTGTCACAGTGCACCAAATTGACGCCTGTTACCATGGTTAGATACGCTATTTTACTGATGAGTCCACCGTTTGAAGAGTGGACTCATGAATAAAAACGGAGGTTAATGTTGTTTTTTTTTCAAACAGAATGCATCCTCTTTCAAATAAATGTGTTTGGAATGATGATTTAAAAAATGATCATGTTTCAAAGCACATTGCTATAGGCAGATATTTTTCTGAACTATTTAAAAAACAAAGTCAAAAGGGGCCTAAGCTTTCGATCCTAGCAGAATCTTTGTAGGAGGGAAAAAAAGTTACCCACAATATTCTCGGTTTTTTAATTTTGTTATTGAGAGCATACAATGATGACAAATATCGGAATAAAGAACCTATACTAGAGCTGACTGAAATAAGTCCGGTTTAAATGAATTCATCTTTAGACACATTTAGAGTTGCACTCCTCCATGTTTCATTGTTTATGGAATAGTTATGTGTTGCATGCAACCAATTTGCTGTTGTATGTACGTTTCCTTGTTTTTTGAAGGTTGCCCCCTTTTTGTTAAATAAATTTTGATGACATGATTCTGTCTTCTCAAGTTGATAGTGGACTATCTTGCCTTTCACTATGCTGTTGGAAAAAGAATTGTCTTGCTGACCATTAATAGTAGATTTAGCCGTGTTTTTTGTGGCATGAAGTTGGTTACATGCACGAGATCCTGTCTATCACACCTCCACTTGCTATACCTCAGTTCTCATTGTGGATCATTACCACCAAGCTAGTGTCCCATTCCTTAGACATGTTTAGCCATGGTTATTGTGGCATTCTAAGTGTTGACACAACAGGGACTATTCTGCAAGCATCAAAGAGATCTTTTTATCACTGCGGAGGGCAGACCATTGAACTGGTAAGGATTGTTGCTGCATGTCTTCTCCACTTAACCGGTTTGTGGATGCATTGAATGAATAGTGTTCAAATATTCATAGAAAACATGGAAGGATATGTAGTAATTCACAGGCCACATTAATGAAGAAATTTAATCTAGTTTGCATGTTGACAATGAAGACTTAACCAGGCTTTTCTGTTTTTTTTTGTGGTAACACCATTTGATATTTCTCCAAGAATAATTTTACTGAACAGTGACTGTTCATGTCTGTAGATAGGTATACATGTAGACTACAGTACATTTTTGCAGGTGTGGTACAAAAACATGTTTTTATAATGCATTTTAAATTGATTTTGCATATTTTTATACATATTTTTAAAATAAAACCCCCTTTTATCACAACCCTAAGAGCAACAATCAAGTTTGCATTAAGTTTAGATGTATAATCTGTACTCTGGCTGACATACTTCCTTTCTATAGCTTAGAATTAACTCTATATTTTCTCGGAATTGAAGATGAACAATGTAATCATATAAAATATTGTAAATTTATAATGCTATCTGTGATTCTTGATAATCTATGGAGAAAGAATCACTCAGATTTTAATAGATAGGCACAAAATCTATATTCTTTCAATGAAATGAGCTTATTCAAACCCTTTGTAATCTGTTTGCTGTTTGGGATTGCTAAATTCTGACATTCTATCCTTGTTTTGCTTTGTTATTGTTTGACAGTGTTGGGTTTTCTGATGTAAAGCCACTCTTATTTCAAAACCTGTTGGTAAAACTGTTTATTTTTGTGATTGTTTGCATGGACATGTATTTGTGGTGATCCTGCTTGCAATATAAACAGACTTCATACTAGTATAAAGGATACTGCTTTGTGAAGACATTAGTCATCTATGTACAGAAAGTCTTAGAATCTTCCACCAGTTGCTCTTCCTGACTCTGTTACATATTAAAGAAATTACTATCATGATAACTTTGGTATTAGTGATAACATCTATGGAATCCTTGATTCTGATTGGCTATTTAGCATTGTTACCATCGATGACAAGGTGATCATTTTCTTTGTATGCTACTTGATCATTAAATTCTTCTAGGACATGTAACTACATGTACATGAAATGACCTTGAGCTGAACAACATCATTCTTAATTTTATCCATCATTTTCCTCTGTCTGAATTGGACTATTTCACCACTACCTATCTTTTTGTTTTATGCAGTTCTTTTTTCTTTAGAACCTGTAGGCAAAAATTAATTTGAGAATCCTTTCTGGTGCTACTTTTATTGAGCTCACTAGCTTAAATTGACAATATTGCATATTACAGTTTACACTGGACTTAATGGGAATTTCAGGGGCAAATTAATTAGCCCAAGCCCACATTTTATTTTTTCTTTGTTTAAAGATATCAAACTGAATGTATCCCCTTCAGAGATGTCATTCATAATCATGTTAACAAGTTATTCTCCCAAATATATTTCACTCAAAAGTATACCATATCCTGCAAATACTCAATGCTTTTACTCTCTCAAAATTTTGAGAATGACATTTATCCTTTTTATTAGTCGTGTATGATGGTATACTGTTGCTTTAATACTGTTTCTGATTTGATAGGATGTATACAGGACGGCTGGAGGTCATTTAGAAACTGACTCAGGGATTGGTATTGGGAATGGGGGGGGGGGGGTGGGTTTCAACAACGCAGGAAATGTATCCTACAATCACTAGGTTCCTGTGATACAAATTTTATCGCAATTGATTTTAAGTCCGTTTTTTATTTGAGTGATTGTTTTGAATATAATGATATTTTGCATTTACCACATGATTGCTGGGTGCGAAAAAATAGCCCCCCAGCAATCGCCCCAATGAAGAAAAAAAGAAGCCCCCAAATTTAAAATTCTTTCCTACCCTGACTGGAGGTAAAATGAAAGGAAAATAAAAAGGGAATGGAAGGAATGGGGGAAAAGAGATACAGAGACAGAATAATTTTGCTTTACAAATTTGAATATAATTTTTTGGTCAGAAGAGAAAAGCTCTCAACTGAGTAATGTACAGTCAGGACTATGCAAAAATATGCTATACAAAAGACTTTATAATGCATAGCAGTCTTTCAAAAATGTGGAGCAAATTGCGATGTGATACCAGGAAAATTATTCCCTGGGAGAGATGAAAACAGTTTTGAAGTAGGATACAATTTTTAAGATATGGACAACATCATTTTGTGAATTGAAATAATAACCAGTGTTATCATAGCTTCTTTGACATGTTAATTGTATGTTTAGAGGCTGGGATTATGTTTATCTATATTGTAATTCATACGATTCACGTAGCTATCTGGCAGTTAAAGATTTTAATCAGGAATGCTAGTGATTAGAAAAGATCTAGGAGATAACAATTAAGTAGGACCCTGGTAACTAATGGATTTCATAATAGTTGCTGAAATGTTGGCATCATTCAAGTATGAACTTCTAACATTTTACCATAGAGGGCGAGCATAGTAAATTGTGTGGTACTGTCTAGCTCTGTTGAAAAGCAGGATGGGCTTGGTTTTTCCAATGCTAACTGGGCAATTGTGGAGCGAATAGTTTCAGTGTGAAAATAAACTTGATTAAGAACTAGCCAATCCTAGACAAACTTGTTAAATATTCATGAGCTGCTATGTGATACTGTAAAAGTGGAAATTTTCGTGGATTTTGCTGCCAGATCGGTAAGCGCGAATTCAAAAACGCGAATTTTTATGCATAGTGTGAATATTCTTGAATTTCCTCACCCCCTTTGGATAAAAATGTAGTGTAGGCTTAAGAAAGACGGTCTGAAACCAAAATAAGATACTGGCATTTTAAATAGGCCTGGGTTAAAAAAACTGAAGTCTCCAAAGCATATTTATGATTGTAGGCAACAAGGAATAAATTTATATACCACACATTTTCATGGTTATTAAATCTCTATCAAAAGAATCTGTTATCCTTAAATAAAGATGAAAATACATATACACCTGTTATAGCCAATGTCAATTTGTTTAATAGTTGACAATTGCAAACCAAAGATATATTTATTTTCTACTGTGCTAGTCTCTCTGTCTTATTTCCCACCTGCAAAACAGGTGTGTCTTTCTGTCATCTTTTGATGTACGTTTCAGGCCCTTGATGAAGTGATATGTACTGTGTAGAGTGTGTATGTAAAAGCTGTACTAATACAAATGTTTTGTGATCTCTTTAGAATTACTGTGTAAAATGAGAGTCGAACGTAACAAAGCATTGGACAAACAGGAACGTCTTGAGACAGAACTCATGGCCATTTAGGCTAGATCTCCTCTTCCTCCTCTAATCCTGATGGAGATGGGTAATTTATGGCACGTGTTACCTGTCGCAGACCTTTCTTTAGTTCTAGTTGTGAAAAAAAAATCATTGTGCTTTGTCATATTTCAATTATGATTTTGATTTTATTTGCTTACTTGTATCTTTTCCAGTTTCTCATTGCCAAATTGAGTTATTCCCTAGTCAATATGAGATATATTTTTTCGCGGTATTTTAAGTTTGATTATTCTCTGCCGTTATATCCAAACACCATTGTTTATATTCATGTAGCAAAGCTGTGTCTTAGTATGAGTTTTGTAATACTACATGTATTTTCTCCTCTGTTGGATGTTAATGAAATAAAAATAGATGTTTAATTGAGTTTCATTGACACATATTTCTAGCCCTGTTGCAGATGGGATTTCATCCCAATAAATTTTCTGATCCACACTTGCACCTTTTTAGTTTGTCATCTCTATTTGTCTCACCTGTTAAATAATGCCTATGTTGTCATCTAATTGTCTACTGTTGTCTTTGTCCTCCTGGATAGTGCATTCAGATTTTGTCATCATTGTCTTGACATTGCAATTTGCAAAGAGAATTCACTTAAATCAGGCTATGATTGTGAAATTACAATTTTGCAAGACTCAAAATGCTCTCAAGATCTTTCATTTAACATATATTTTCTGTTATTATGATATTACACATTCAATGAACAGATTAAGAAAATGTCAAAGTAGCATAGTCATTTACTGTTCACTCTAGAACTGTCCTTCAGGTACAGTTGAAGCCAGAAGTTTACATACACCCAGGAAATTCAAAGAAAAGCTGACATTTGTCAAACGTCATAGAATTTACTGTATCTTATAAAATATTTGTGCTCTTATGACAAATTTGATATCAAATTAATGAGTATGTCATGCCCCTTCATCACATTGCTTTGTCACCAGGAGCTGAAAAATATTTAGGTGAAATTTTTTCCCCAAAAATCTTCATATTTCAGACGAATTGAAAATAAAAACTTGACAAAAACATTTCATATTTGTGCTAGTTACTTCTCATACCAAACATTTCAGATTACACATTTTTGTTCAGTGGTGACATATCATGATAGAATATGTTATAAAAATCATAGATTTGACATTTATGTATTTTTATGAAACGATGTTTGAAAATATTAAAAACTAACAATAGAATACAATGGCATTAATATTACTTTTATTCTTCAAAGAAAATTCCACCTGAAATATACTTTGATCTCAACGGTATTCCAATCATGTGGAAGAGCTTTATATGCTCTTTCATTTGATACCAAATTCTTCATGGTAGTATTTATATTTCTGAAGATATAGTAAATTTGACGATGATTGGCAAGTGAACAAATTTCACTGAATTCCATGGGTGTATGTAAACTTTCGGCCTCAACTGTATGTGCATCACCTGCTTATATTCCAAGAGGAGAAGGGGAGGGTGGGGGGTCACTCACATACTGAATTAAAGGCTCTCAGCACTTTAATCCCTGTGTAATCGTTGGTGTATAATTCTCCCCCTAAATGGCATTAAGTTTACATGAAATGTACCCTTAAATTTTTTTATCGGCTTCAACGCTGCCATTGATCTGAAGTCAGCCGTTATTTGACGCTTTCTTTGCCATTCATGGATACCACATCAATCCATGATTGACCTCCACCCCGCCCTTGAGCTTACATTTATCGTAATAACGCCATTGCTTCAACAAAACTGACTCCATATGAGTAGAAGGTACAGCACAATAGTTTGGATTCATCTGGAATCGGTTCCATGGGTGTTAATATTAAGGAGCCATTGAAATGATTCTCAGTTTACATTCTAGGTACATGTATGTAGTCAAGTCAAAGCAAATGACTGATTAACCTAGACGTAAAACGTTTCATAGGTAATTGGTTATATGCCAGCTTGGCGTTTACCAGCAAAAAATGCTGTCCTGCCGAGTTCCTACGGGAGTTACCACAAACAGAAACAGAAATGAATATTGTGAGGGCTTGAGTACTGAAGAACCCGCAAGAGTAGTGTCTATCACAGCAAACAAATAATAGAATACTGTTCATGACCAGTGAATGATATATTATTCATTGTAATAGTTTGTGATGTACAAGAAATTAGATGTTCCAGCTTGATTTCAAAATATCTCACATGTACAGCTTAAATATTTCAAAGTAAATAACATAACTGATTCAAAACATTACTTTCAGAAATTCTTTTTATAAATAAAATAACAATGCTTGAAAAAAACTAGCATAGTAAAATTTGGAATGAATAAAAAGGATATGTAGTGTAAGGGAGAACTTGTAAGTACTAATAGCATTTAGACTGCCGTTATAGCCATCAACATTTGTTATCATGTGTCATCAAAAGCAAATAAATCATTTGATCAATAATTTAAATCTCACATGCTTGATGCTAGTTTGTATTGACTCCATGCATATATTTATTAGAATATGAGATTAGCAATGTTAAATGTATGCATTATAGGACATATGGCAAAAAACTTTACTTTTGCTCTATCTCAAATTAGGGTTAGAAGTTTTGGGTTAAAATTCATATAGCAGTTGTAAATACAGAGGGGTCTCCTACATACCAGACAAGATTTTGCTGGAAAGGTCTCTCTAATTGAGAATCTGTACCATTGAAAAACAAGAGATGTGTTTACCATGCATCAAATACTACTACTATTGTTTGTGTTTTCTCTAATCATTATTTGTATTCTGTTTTGTGGCATGCAAGTGTGGTGTTTCGTGATAAGAATTGCATATGTTATGAAGTTTGATTCAACATATTGATATTTATATAATTTTGACAGGGATTGTCATTAAGCTGTGCATCAGAAATATTGACTATAGCTAAGATCATTATTGCTCAAGTCAAAGACGAACATAAGTTAGTCTTAGCATGGTCAATGATATTAAATGTGCACTGATCAGTAAGAGTGGAATACATAATATTCATTTTCTAATTGAGTAGTACATGTAAATGCCGGGAAATCAACAAAAGCAGGCAGTACATCCATATGCCAGTGCTTTGCCTGCCCGGTTTTTGCATACATTTGTAAAAGCATGCAAAATACGAATTTTTACTTCTTACTTTAGCTATAATGCCTTGTTTTGGTATTCATTGTTGATACTTTGTTCAAAATATCTACCCCACCCCCCAAAAAATCAGTTCAAGGAATGGAATGAAAGATGAAAAATATTGTGATGTTTATTATGATATATAATGGAATGCAACAGGTTAAACCATTCTCTGAGAAATGTCATTTGATTTATGTCACATGGCATATGGGATAGTTGCTTGCATATGGCATCATACAGTGAAAACCTTAAAATTTCATAAATCTCTTTAAAGTACTGTTACATGGGTTTGTGCCAAACTTTCACTTTTATGTTTCTTTTATATTTCTACATTTATCAAGACCAACATGAGGTTGAACTTTACCTTTAAAGGTTCTCTGAATACAGTATTGATTTATTCTCTTTCATATGATACTTAATTAATGTTCTATTTCTTTTCTTTTTGTCTTTCAGTTGACTTATGTGCTGAGAAAGAGAAATTGCACAGTGTTCAACTAGAATTAGAGGGATGCATGAAGGAGCTTGAAGATTTGTAGAAGACCTCGTTTTTTTTCATCTCGTGTTTTGTTGAAGAAAAATGCAAACTGTTTTTTTATGAGTCCTCGATCATTAACTATTGGTTGGTTGGATGTACATGTGTACTTAGTACTTCGCTGGAGATTAAGATTTGGAATCTATCTTCATTTCTCATTGTTGCACTCTAGTCTTCTCACATATGAAGCATCTAGCATATCACTGTTCTTGAAGTGTTTGATTTTATTGAAGATTAAAATAATGCAAATTAATTCATTGTATCAATGGGAGCGAGCATTGGCAAAACATTGGACCAATTGAATAACACATTCCAATTTTTTTGGGTACTTCGAAAATTCCATGGTTGATAAGAAAAAAAAATGTCCAGTGATTTTTATTCTAGTTTATCTGTTTACTTATCAATACTTGATATGATACCTATAATTTCATATTCCAAACCAATGTCAAGGCTTCTTGCAGTTGTCATTGTATCTATGTGACACTGATTGTGGAATATATGGTTTGAAGTCTTGTCATGAAAATACATATTTAATGTTAATGATCTTGCTGCAAATTTGACAGGTTTTAATTAAAAAGAAACAAAAAACCCCTCAACAAATGAGCGATTGAATCTGTTAAGCACGATGTATCCCTAATCATGTATTACAGTGTAATGGAGATGTGTGTTGCTATCTTAACATTGCATGTAATAATTTATTGTGATACATAGTGAAATATACATTGCTATTCTTTCCTCTCAAGTCAAAATAAATGTAAAACTGTGTGAACCTGTACATATGCTCTTTTGGTAAGTATACTGTAGACATGAGTAGGCAAGTCTGTAGGTATCTGGTTTTTACTGTGCATTCACTAGCAGAGTGACATACAGTGCTGTATGTACTACTGAGAATAATCTTTGTGATGTCATGATATTATGGTGCATTATGTAATCATTCAGGGCGCTGTCAGTTGTGCCCTACATATAAAACATGTATAAGTATAAATAAGTGTTTATATGTGCTTCTCTTTACTCTATGAACATTCAAAAATTAAAGTAGGGCATCTAGTTCATTGATTTTCAATTTACCTTTCCCGTTTTTTTTAAAATTATTTCTGCCTGGGTTTTTGTTGAACTATAATTTTGCCTATTTGCTTTCTTTTCTTTCTTTTATCCTCTTGTTCCTTCCTGATGTGTTGTCCCATATAATGTTTCTCCTTGTCTGTTGTTCCTACGTAATGTTTTGGTTACCTGTACAGAGGAATTGGTTAGTGAGAAGGAAAAGTGCAGACAGATGAACGAGGAGATGGAGCGCTGCTTGCAAGAACTCAACATGGAGGTCTAGACACAGTAGACCTCTTGCTTGCCTATACGTATCCATAGCAACCTTCCTTTATTTTCACTTGTAACCAGTTTTGTCCTCAAAGCCTACTCCTGGCTGAGCCCACACACCATCAAATCTGGACACTATTTATGTTCCTTTATTTTATGTTTCTATGTTTCAAAACTTTGGACAGAGAGAGAGAGGGAGGGAGAGAAATCTTCTCTTCAAATGAGAGAAAGCGGAAGAAATTGTACAAAGTGATTTTTTTCAGTTGTTCGTCTTAGTATAGGAGGCAAGGAAAGTATTGTTCTTTTTAAGATATTTTATTGCAAAAGTTATTTATAGAAGAATTTGTAACTTTTTTATGGCAGGATTGGTTTGGTAATGAATGATGAAAGGAATTGGTTTGATGTTGACTGTTAGGCGCTCTAGACTGTGACAAGGTTGTCAGATCAGTCGCTTCTACATCGGACAAGGATTGATATCATGTGTATATTATTACCCTCCCCCTCCCTTAACCATAACTTACGTATTATTGTTGCTTCTTTCATCAGATTGTTCAATTAATATTTTTTTCTATCAAGAGAAAATTCAGTTTTGATTGTTTCCATGTCATTTCTCTTGATGAAAACTTGTCAGATTGAGCATGAGAAACTGAAAATTTGATTTCTATTTTATTTGCTTCAATGTTTTCTGATCAATATCTTTTCTTCCATGACTGACCTAGTCACTAGCTAAGCATGGTTGTATACTCATATCATCAAAACTCACTGCTTAGTTATGTACATGTATCAATAGTTAAAATGACTACACTATCATTCTCTGTAGGATTACTTAGTCTATGACATATTAAAGCATTAGTAGAAAAGGGAAGATATTTAATAGCTGATATATGTTTGTCTAGTGTATATGATCTGATAACAAGATATTCTTGACAGTTATAAAAGAAATAAAATCATGTATAAAGTATTACTAATTTAATATCTAATTATATATATTATCATTATAGCTGCAGAATACATTAGATCATATGGAATTCTTAGACGAAACAATTGACTTCAAAACTTGATATGTTTTATACACCTATCATTTCTGATTACGCAAGTGTAATTATTAGTGGTTTAGTATTGTCAAATTATGCACTAGAAAATTAAAATGTTTGATTTACAGAACTACAGATGACAAGTCTTTGTATTGTAAATGTTTATATTATTTGCTTATCATCTAGACTGTAATATAGTGAATGATTTTAAGTGTGAGTATTGCATTAATTTCTTGTTACGGATGAATGAACTGGTACTGTATTATGTATATCATCTACTTCTATACCCATTATACTCATACAAGTGCTAACGTAAATTGATTAGCTTTTCTGACAACTAGAAACAAAACACTACATGTTACATTGATTGGTAATTGTCCTGAATATGTAATATTTTGCATGATTTTCTTTTGAAACATTGTCATTGTCAGGTTATAAAATCACCATTGAAAATCATACGCAAACAAACCCAATTGGAACTATGTAGAGGGTTGCATGGTGCATTAAAACACAGCGCTTCATACTCACAAAAAGATTGCCTTTTATTTCATTTTATTTCATTTTACTCTCACTGACTCTCTTCTGTTTTTTTTTTTAACAAAAGCAATCTTATCTTTCATTTCTGATGCTATCGTCTGATTGGCGATTCAGAGTTTGAAATGATTTACCTTGGTCTGATTTTAGCCTCCTTTTGTTTTCATTCTTGTTTTATTCTCTTTCAAAGTAAAGCTTTGAGGTGTGTCATGATTCAGATAAACTGTCCCAAATTCTTGTAAATTATTTTCTGAATTTTGATTCACTTCAAAGAAACTAAAAGAAGAGTTGGATTAAGGGAGTTGAGATGGTAGGAAATGGCTTAGATTCAAGGAATTATGCAAATGGAACTCTCTACATGTGTGGAAGATAATGTATTTGTTCTTAGATTGAGAATACTCCATTGAGAGTTGGGGAACGGCAGGGTCATCCCAACTAGAACCAGTGAAGCAGAATCGCATAGAATGAATAGAAGAAACTTCTAGCAATTCTATCAATCTATAGCACCATTTCAGCTCTTTTAATCTTCACTTCATTTCTCTTGGTCCTTTCCATTTTTTGTAAGCATGGGAAATCCTATATTTTTGCAACTCTCACTGTTTATACATATTAAAGCACATTAAAATGTGGCTTGTTCAAAATTTGAGAGGTTGCCCATATCAAAACTAAACAATGTGATCACATAAAATAAACAATTATTGTTCTTGAACAACTGGAATGTTTTTTGAAAACAGGTTGCCTACTAGAAAGGAATGGGGGGCTAGATCGTGCATGGCATAGGGAAGATCAATTTTTGAAAGAGTAAAAAGATTTTTTTTTAAATGGATGAAAAATTAATTGGTACTTGAGTACTTGACAGAGTCCAAGGAATAAGAGTGTGTAATTTTAGAAGCAGTGCAGTATGCATTGTACCCCTCATCATAGATGAATAAAACACATTTATCTGACGGCAATCATATTGACCATGACAAGTTATTTGAAATATCAGGTAAATATACTAGGTAGATGATTATGGTAGAGGCATGGTATGTAGCTTTATAATCAATAGTGCTACAATGATATTAAGATGAATGTTGGTTGACATGTGTCAGAATGAAAGAATGAGGTAGAGCGCGAGAGAGAGACTGATTTAGGTGAGAGTGGGAGAGAGATGGAAAGATGTTGAGAGAGATATGCTTTTTCAGACTGTAGTAAATTCACGGATCTAAGCTTAGCCGAGCTTAGCCCACTTTGGTTTCACAGACTTCACTTTGAATAACCAAAGTGGACTATCATGGTAAATGGTGTGGTGCTATCCTTCAAAAAAGCAGGATTAGTTTGCTTACTTTGGTGTTAGCTGGGCTGAAGAAATGCGGGGCTATGTGTTCAATGTCAGTTTCCAACTTTAAACGGCAACATGAATCATTGAGTAAATGAGTTAACAAAACACTGATATAATGAGAAACAAAGGGTGTGTTCAATATACTCCATTCCTGGTCGTAAAAGTAAACATCTTTTTCGGAGGAAAATTTAAATGTCGAATAAGATGTGTTTGTAAACGCGATCTGCTCATGTTTTATGACCTTCAGCATCACTGATGCGACATTGAACATGATTGAGTTTTGAAACGTCTTTAAATTTGTTCTCACACTGGAAGCCAACACCAGCAGGTGTCAAATCGACCTTTCTTGTGATGGGTCAAACTGCTGCTCTAAAGAAAGTGGGAAATTTAAAGACGGTCAACAAACAATCAGCTAATCAGTGCACCACTGATCGTGTTTGTGTCCAGGTTTTGTAATTTAGTTTCAATTATGATTCACGTTGCTGTTTGAATTTAAAAATCGACATTGAACACAGACGTTCACCAATAATGTGATGGTGACAAAATCATGAATACTCATGAGCTGTGCAAATCAAGTTAAATTTCTTAACCCCAGCTAAGCAAATTGTATGGGGTTAAGAAGATAGTATAGGTTTAAGGATAGCTCGGGTTCAGAAACTATGCTGAAAAAGTATACTAGAGAACGAGTTTGTCCAGCGAGATTCATCTAGTTTGTTGATTTGATTGTAAGAGATGCATTGTGGGCATAACTTAACTGTAGAGGACATTTGGCATATCAATGGTTGCAATTGAAATGCTAGAAAATTCAAATGAACAATAATTTGGTGAGCATATGCTTTGCAAATATCATAATATGGGATACCGCTTCAATTGACACAGAAAAAAACAGAACAAGATGTAATTTTTGGTTTGTGTTTATTTGGAATGGAAATATCCTCTCCAGTTAAGATATGGCTAGATTGACATTGAGTAAAGCTAAGTGGTCATGTAAAGACAGTGTATCCACAATGTTGGAAATATTGTGATAATTGTGTTTTAAAAAGCAAATGTGTTGAGCACAATCTGCTTGCAGAAATTAAAAAAACAAACTTGTATATCTATATGGACTACATTATAGCTGTTATTATTCAGCATTCCATTCAAGGAGTATGAAGATTTACATGTTATTTTTAAATAGTTGACATATCAACTTGATTAAGACAAGATGTTTTATTCTCCTCATCAAATATAATGAACATCATTTTGCTTGGGCATTAGAATAACTGCCCACACTTGAAACAGTCTAAATGCCTAAAACTATAAGACATTATAGAATTCCATAGTGAGATAACAATAAGCTGTCTACATACAATGACTTACAACAGGAATGATGCAGAAAACAGTGGCATGTGAGAAAGAATAAATCATTCCAAAATATTAATGAATGAGGGACGAAAGGGAAATTGATTATTATGTAAAAATGGAATGAGAAAGGACAGCTGGAGTTTAAGAAAAGAGGAAAAAAAAAGAATCAGGGAATAAAGGTAAAATGGTATAGCTTAAAGGCTAGGGGAAAACTGAATTGGAAAAAAAAGAAAAAAAAGGGGAAGTTAAGAACGCAGCCGACCTGCCCAGGAATAACATTAAAGATTGGGA
Organism: Lytechinus variegatus; assembly: GCF_018143015.1. Classification (NCBI taxonomy): domain Eukaryota; kingdom Metazoa; phylum Echinodermata; class Echinoidea; order Temnopleuroida; family Toxopneustidae; genus Lytechinus; species Lytechinus variegatus. Next base: position 1,239,095 of record NC_054744.1, on the reverse strand, counting down.
TAGTGTGTTTTGTATATACATAAAGGCTTGCTAAATTTCATGCAATTACCGTCGCAATCATGACCAAAAAAACTACTGCACTTTGAAAGATTGTCCTTCATCTTCATTCTTCTCTTACTTTTCCTCTTCTCATTTTCTTTAGTCCTCATCCTTCTCTCCAATCTTTTCTTCATTATTCTTTTTCTTCTTTCTCCTTGTTCTTCTTCATCTTCTCCATCTCTTTTATCTCATTTCATTCTTTTCTTTTTCCATTTGTTATCACATTCCTTCTCTTTCTTCCCTTCACCCTTCACTCCCCCCTTGGATTTCCACCCATGATTAGAGATCAGCATTCATCCTGCATTTAGTTTTTTTAACAGAGGAAGTTTGACATAACATTGTCTACACTGTCTTATATCATTTCCCTTTTCAATAAACTATACTGCTTTTCACTTCTAGTTAGATGGTGCATTTAATAGAGTTTCAACATGTTTAATTAAGAATTGGCTTTAAGATATATTCAGTTGATACAGGAAGAAGCAACTTTCTCATAATGATCATTAATTAACATACATTACAGAAAACGTGGCTCTGACCTACTTTTTTTTTCAACTTCTTTTCGTCTTCAGGTTAAATTTCATGTCATTTCTAAGCAAACAAGCATACAAGACAAATGAATAACTTAATGATGTTGGATGTCTTATGAAATAAATCAATTTCTATGTCACAAGACGATATCTAAATTAGGATTCTTTTTACAATGTAATAGAAATCTCAAATTGGCCTCTTTATGTTCTGATCCTAGTAGCTAAAGCATTTTATCCATCAACTTTTTCACTGATTCATTTTACATTATTCACATTTTGTTTATATATAAATTACTTTCATTTTGCATTCGAAAACATTATACATCTTTAACATGATGGCCAATGCTTTCCTGATTCAACTGAATCTGCAGAGGATAATTTCACTCCCGGATTTCACAACTCAACGTATGTAGTTCAAATTACAAACATTTGAATCACATCATTCATCATTGTAGTGTCTTAATATTTCAGAAGGCTGAGTTTTGCACCCATGCTCCGCGGTTTATCATTTACCCATCTTCATTATTTTTAAAGGGGTACTCCATGCTAAATATCTAAATAAATAGAGTAAAAATCACAAAGAAAATGCTGAAAATTTCATCGAAATCTGATAACAAATAAGAATGTTATTGAATTTTTAAAGTTTAGCAATATTTTGTGAAAACAGTTACAAGTATATGCACATCATCATGATTATTCATTACACGTAGGTGGACTGATGTCACGTCCCTACTTTCCTTTTTCTTATGTTATAATATGAAATCATAATTGTTTCATTATTTCATACATGTGTGAATGATATGTCTCCCTCAATCCAACTATTTCAGTTCTTGGAGGAAGAAAAATGAATAAACTTAATTTCATATGCATCATCAAATTGCTCATTGAATATTCATGAAAACAAGCCTAGAACTATTTCAATGGAATAATGCAAAATTTTAAAATACCATAACTTTGTTATTCCTTGTCCATTTTTAAAAATCTTGTTTGATTTTTATTTATTTGTGCTAATCATATTATCTTCAGCCTGGTGTACCCCTTTAATAATAATAATGATAATAGTCAGTTCTTGTATAGCGCATAACACATGAATAATGTCTCTATGCGCGGCTTCCAATTAAAGGACTTGGATATTATTATCCCGGCTGTAGCTCAAGCAGCCTTCAAGCAGGAATTCCTGCCAGGTACCCATTCACTTCACCTGGGTTGAGTGCAGCACAATGTGGATAAATTTTTTGCTGAAGGAAACTACGCCATGGTTGGGATTTGAACCCACGACCCTCTGTTTCAAAGTCTGGACTAATCCACTGGGCCACTCAACATAACCATCGTACTAATTCTTTTCCAAATAAAATTGCTCTGCCCTTCTCGGGCATTCACAACTAACACCATTGACGTGAAAGATAAAATCTAATCCAATCTTATCCTATGGAGCATGTATGATAGAGTTTATGACAAAAGAGGTTGATTTGAAAGTAATTGATGTTTAAAAAAGCTTGTTGAGTTATTTAATTAATCACAAACAGACTTCGAGAAAGCACTCCATTCCTTTCGGTCTGGAGAAAATTTGTTCAATGGTCCCGGTCAATGCTATTCTCTTCTGTATTGATTGACTGATTGATTTTATTGGTCAAGAATGTCACAGGATGTAATGAAATCACAGTGGACGATTGCTCGATAGATAAAAATAGAGCATATGAAACGCTAATGTAAAGAGTACACAACAGATACATAAACGTTTTCCAACGGATGGCTAGATTCTTTTCTGTTTTACATCCTCTCTACATCCGTAAGTGCAGTGGGACCAAGCTTTTAGATAAAATAAGTGATGTCAAATAATGGATCTTGTCTTTTAGCTATCTATCTGTCCTTTATCTATCTATCTATCTATCTCTCTATCCTTTATCTATCTATTTTTTTTATCTATCTATCTTTTATCTATCTATCTGTCCTTTAACTATCTATCTATCTAATCTATCTATCCTTCTATCTATCCTTTATCTATTTATCTATCTATTCTTTATCTATCTATCTATCTTTTATCTATCTATCTGTCCTTTATCTATCTATCTATCTATCTATCTATCTCTCTATCCTTTATCTATCTATTTTTTATCTATCTATCTATCTTATCTATCTATCTATCTATTTATCCTTTATCTATCTATCTATCTATATATATATCTATCTATTTTTTTTATCTGTCTATCTATCTATCTATCTATCTAATCTATCTATCTATCTATCTATCCATCTATCTATCCTTTATCTATCTATCCTTTATCTATCTATCTATCCTTTATCTATTTATTTATCTATCTTTTATCTATCTATCTCTCCGTCTATCTATCTTATCTATCTATCCTTTATCTATCTATCCTTTATCTATCTATCTATCCTTTATCTATTTATTTATCTATCTATCTTTCCTTCTATCTATCTATCTATCTACATATTCTTCTTTACTTTTTTGGTCTCCTCTTTTAGTCTCTCTGTCCTATTCATCTTGTTCTTGTCAAAATTCTCCTTATCCTCTTATCACTCCTTTTCCTCTTCCTTTATTTTCTTAATCACTTAGAAGAGAGCTGAAATAAGACCAACATTTGGCCAAAAATGAACATTACCATGCCTATGAAAAACAAAACAAGATTTGGTTTAAATCTGGCATGAAGTTTGTTAGTAGGGGAGCTGTGCTAATCACATGGGTTTTTATATGCCAATTTGTCCAATTGTCTATCATTTGGTTTACCATTAGTTCGTCCACTATCCACATGGTCTAATTGCCAATTTGTCCACTCACCATTTTGTTTAATAACCAGTTGGTCCAATAGCCATTTAGTACATATACCATTAGGTCTAATTGGACTAAGTGTTAATTGGGCAAAATGAATAAAAATGAAATAGATATTAGACCAAGTGGTTATGAGAGAAAATGGTCGTAGACAAAATGGTGATTAGACTAAGTGATGATTTGACCAAATGCTTATTGGACCAAATAGTTGTTAGACGAAATGTTGATGGACAGAAAGGCATAAGACTAAATGAAGATAGGCCATGTGGTGAGTGGACGGAGTTGGCAGTAGACAAATTGGCACTTCTCCATCACATGTGTTACTCTCTTAGCAGTGTATTCCTTCTACTTTTGCTCATGTCATGATATAATTATGCGCCCGCTTAGCATATTTCTTTTTGTCTTTGACTGTTCATCCTATATAAACACTTCTTCGCTTGGACTATTTTATTTTTCTTGCTTTACATCTCAACATCCAATGAAGGAGCTTCATTTAATTTTGTATGGAGTTTGAGGGTTACATGCACCATGGACGATGCAATCCCTTTGTCAATGAATGATAATGATGAAGATGTATAATGTTCTTAGATGCGAAGTAAAAGTAATTTATAAATAAACAAAATGTCTGTTGATAATATCCCAGAATGAATCAGTGGATGGACAGAAAGCTTTAGATACCAGGGTCAGTGCATAAAGGGGAGGTGGTCGATTTGAGATTTCTATTATGTTATAAAAGAATCATAATTTAGATATTGTGTTGCGACAGAAAACCTGATTTAATTCAAAAGACATCCAATATCATTCAGTGGTAAGAAAACTTAAATATATATATATATATATGTATGGATTAGGGTCAGTTGGGATAGAGCAAACAATTTTTTTTAAATACGTTACTCATTGAGCTCTATGCCTGGGCTGGGATCTATAGAACATATTGATGACACTGAAATTAGAATTTCTGTCTTGCTACTCTTCAAATGGACGTAATATAGCTTTTAAAAATGGTTCATGAATTTTGCAGTCAATATCACGTATGGGTGTTTCACAAAGATGTAACTTACAGACTTGGAAATCCTGGTGCAAATGGAGTGTACGATTCATGTGTACACTTCGTAATACCATTAAGGTGCTCATGGGCTCTCGCTAGCATGCACGGTCTGCAAAGTTAGCTCTTATGAGAGAGTCTAGGTGCATGCGGTATATCATGTATCACTGCACCGATCTGACCATGCGTATCCATCAATCACATTACAAATAACATGTGCATTTGAATTTCAGTAGGATTCTAAGTCAAACTTAACTCTTAATAAAACCATCTCCAGGGGGAGGTGGTTTTACAAAGATTTCACAAAGATTTTTAAGGAGGACTTAGAGTCGCACTTAAATGTCTAAATGCGCGCAGCAGAAAAGGCATGAAAGCATAGGTCAGATCATGCTAAGATGCATATTGATCAATAAGATTGCGTGTTACATATCATGTACTCATCGGCATTTAAGTGACCCTTCTCAGTCAATCAATCACAACTCACTACATTCTCACAATGAATGAGGAATAACATGTGAATCAATGCCATAATAAGAACACAATCAGACAAAAATACATGACTATAAAATTTCCAACAGCACCATTTAATTGCTCTTTACATATTGAGCACTGGGCTCAATACACTTGCTACTATCATCATTCTCCATATTTCATATTTTTCATAGAAGAACATCAAATTCCTCTCTACACACAGGACTAAAATTGGCTAATCGATCATAATTCTAAAATCCTTTTGGTAAAAATGACATACACACATACATAAATCTATATCATAACTATACTAAAAACAAATTTACAATATCACAAGTGTCACAAAAGTCAAATCACGGAACTTCATTTCAAAACATTAAAAACAAAGAGCAATTACAGTATACTATAAATACCATTTACATCTAAAATGAGATTAAGTTTCGATTGATTTTAATCTCCAGCATCAATTTGTATCATCTTTGATTCAATATAAATCATGGTTAAAAAGTGATTTTAAGAAAAAAAAAATCTACACAAATTTTTCAATTCCACACACAGCCACGGAAAAAGTAAGGTTTGATCTTAATCCAAAAGCTGAATTGGATACATATCAACAAGACCACAGACTTTAGATTACTCATGTTTTTTTGTTGTAAATTCCTTTCCAAATTAGAAAGCATTCCTTTCAAACAAATATGTTTGTTTTGAAGAGGTTCACAACCTACCAGTAAAAAAAAATACTGATTATGTCCACACAAAGATACATGATGAAGTGCCACCTTAGGGTTACATACCGGTAACTATTTGATGGCGATGAGATTATTGCCTCAAGTTGTTAAAAAATATAATTTGATGGTGCTTTTGGAGCGAGGGTAAATTACAACAATTGGCATCCCATGACTGCATTTCTGATTGCAATTTAAGACAAATAAACTTTGCGGAAAGTATAAAAAATATAATCTAAGCAAATAATTGGCTTATGTGTCACCTCACATAGAATTGAACTAATGATTAATTAATGAAACAAGAGAGAAATAGTGTTTGACCCCGTTCTCATACTTTCTAAAACTAGTTTACTGGAAACCAGTTTGCTTTGCTAGCATTCCCATTTGATCACTTGAAAGTGGTTTTCAAAACCGCTTCACATGAAGTGTGCAGTTGTCTTGTTGCTACGGGAACGCTCTCAGTGGGTGACATGTTTTGCATCAAAGACATTCTACACACAGTGTGTGGAGAAGTGCACTCAAAACATGCGAGAATCGCTTCCAGTGTCCTCACGCTTAAACCAGTGTAACAAGGCAAAGTGATCTTAAAACTGGTTTTCTGAACCAGTTTGGAAGATTGCTACAGTGACCGCTTCATTACACGTTATACTAGTTTCCACTAAACTAATTTCCAGTAAACTTGTTTTAAGACGGTAATGAAAATGGGATCTATTATATAGAATTAAAAAGAAAATTGCAAAGCATCTGTTATCTTATTCCAAAATATTGTAATAAGGGATGTAAGGAAATGAAGTAACATACAAATTTTACCGAACAAAAAATTCTTAATAATTATAACAGCAACATGAAAGAGAAAAAAATGTGTGTGAAATAAGGTTATTTATGGCATTGTGAATTTTGGCTCTGTTTCATATGACACTAATATGAACATCTCCAAAGTCCTTGATGCAAGTGAAGGAGCTGATGGATGTCATACACTCAATGTATTTATACTACTAATAGTTGCTTTGATTCCTTATAAACAGTCATGATTATTCATTTATTATTCATTTAAATATTTTTTCAATTCTCATTCTTGACCCATAAGGAAAAGTAGAACTATAATGAACGTAACTGGTGCATTTACATGTATTGTCAAATGCTCAAATTGTTCTCACATCTCAATGTATGGAATTTTTTTGTTCTTTATGATGATAGTTAATTATGGTCAGAAATGGTTTCAAAAGACTGCTGTTTGACAGTAGCACAGGTTGTATCTAATATCACTGCTCAATTAATAAACATCAGTTCCTTCCCCAAATCACTTTTGAGACTTCTTATAAAGTAAGTTGACCACTATATAAAACAAGTAGAATTATTATTGTTATTACAAGTTTGTCATCATGTTGATAGCAACTATCAACCAAAACACATACTAATCCGGAGTTACAAGAAAAATATGATCAATTACAAATCCATTTGGGTGCCCAAATCAATCATATGTCTTAATAGCAAAATTGCAATTAATTGCTTCTTGCAACAATGAATGCAAACTGATTTGATACAGCCAAAATGAATTTTAAAACTTGCAACTGAAATTTGCAACTGACTACAAATATCTTCATGCATTATGCAATAAGAATATCAGTTTGCAAGCAAGTAAGACTATCTACACTCTAACATTTGTTACACTTAAAATAACATATACATAACATTCATTTGTTTGCTCAAACATACAAAACACAACAAAACAATAGACAATGGAATAATAAATATGTACAACGTTAAGGAAAACATGAAGCAATGAAATCAAATTTGATGGATTTTTAGCTTTAAAATATTTTTGATCTTTAAATTGTTGATGTACACATAGCTCAAACACTATTACATGAAACAGATTGAAATAAATGCCACACAATTGAGGACTTAAGAAGAATAATTGAAAGTATCATTCAGTACTACATAGTCATTAAGTCATTTTGGACATTCACATAACATGGCAAGATAGAGGAAAAACAAAATCAAATACAAAGAGAGGGAGAAAAAAAAATCAAAATATACATAAATTAATTACAAATGAAACACATGCCTTTTTCAAGGAGTAACTGTATATATACATTTCAAAGTATAATTGATTGTAAAAAATTAATGAATAAAAATACAATTTGCAAGAGAAGAGGAATAATTACTCTCTATATATGGTTTAATTTTTGAAACTTGAATTGTATTATTTCTGTATTTTTCAACCACATATATTTGACTATTTGCATACTCATTAATCTACAAATAAAATCATAGAATATATAAAGAATGGAGTGATAGAACACTAAAAGTATCAATTATCATAAAGTAATCTCATATGATAAATCATTTTCACAATTACCAGTAAACAAAACTAAATGAGTAGCAATGAAATCCCAAACATTTCATTAATTAAATTCATCTATCAAAAGTGAAAGAGAACATGTAGAAAATTGAATGTTTTTATTTAGGAAATAAATCAAAATTTTGGCAGTAATAGGCAGCTTCAGATTTGTAATGTGGATTCAGTGACATGATTCTTCGGCTGAAACATATTATGAGCTTACACAGAACACTGTCATGCATAACATTACTTTGGCCAGATAAACATGTTGTATTACAAAACTTGAGCAAAACTTGAGCAGCCTCCATTAAACAAGTGGCAATGCAGGTATTAATAATCATGAGCAGATCCATCCGCATTCGAAACAATAGTTTTGGGTCGGGCAGGTCACGCCAAGTGAACAATTTTTTTTTTTTTGGGGGGCCTTATATCAATAGTCAATCCATTTTTTATTCATTCATGGTGGACAAAATTTGTATGAACATGATTTTATATAATTTTTCTTTATTGGTTACTGAAAACTAATTCAAAGGTACATATCGTTGCAGGAACTTCCTTAGCATCATACTTTCGCGCATTGCATGGGTGCAGAAACACTCTTAGTTTAGAAAGTGGTGTGTAATCTTATCATATTTTGCAGCAATAAGATATTCAGATTTATACTTCACCTTTATGAAAGTTAGACTTTTCATTTCTAAATGTATATTAATAATTACATCAGCCTGCTCATTGCACATTAATGAAGACATGCATTGGTATATTTCACCAAAATAATGCATAACTTTAAAACGTTGATACTTATTGTCCAATTTGATGAAATCTTGATGAAATGAGTCTAATTGTGTTCCTGGAAATGATATAAAATAAAATAAATTATCAAGAGTTTTGTTTTTCTGAATGTACTTTAATGTCATCTTGGAGCGTAATCACTAGATGAAATCTGCATAAAACTTTGTCTCAGATCATGGAATCAAACCATATTGGTGAATCAAGGAGATTAGTTTGAAAGTGTATTAGAAAGCTCTTCTTTGCTGAGCACTATCAATGCAAAGATTTACTCTCTGCCGTTAGTCTCAAATTGTCAACTCATTCTATGGTATCACTGCTCAATAAACAATTAAAATCAAGGTTTCAATGTCAATTTTAATAATGACAGAAGGTACCTTCAATTGTGAATTACAATGAAACTAATCATTTTCTAAAGGAGATGGGAATCAAAATGAACCCCTTCTCTTTCCCACCCCAAACTCCTATATCAACATAAAATGAAAGAAACAAATATTTGGGGAAGAGTAAAAAAAAAAAGGAATGTCAAATAACTCTAGCATTGACCAATGAGGGATAGTATGCAATAGAGAATAATTGCAGTAATCAGCCATGCATCACTCAGGAAACATAAACAATTTATCAATCATTTCATACTATTAACAATCTGATTTTAGCAAAAAAAGGATCAACAGTCACGGATACAATACACAATAAAGAAAATTAGGATAATTGCCTAATTAGCCAAGTCACAGGTACACAAACAGCTTGCTGAAACGGTTCTAGGATTGATCTGAAGGCTAGAAGGCTGCATGTGTTTATAAGCACGATTCCTGATTAGGTTTTTTTAATTTATCTATTAAGCATTGAGCCAAGTGGTAGAATCTTAAGAGTGGTATTCTGAGGTCATTTTTATTTCTTAAATATTTTATTTTATCTCATAATGTTGAATAAATATTCTGAGATGACATTTCTGATAAATTTTATCTTTCGTTTCTAAAGATGATACGCTGTGCCTGCATAGACATACCCATCATGTATCTAACCACTGAAGCGCGGATGATGTGCTTGTGCCTAAGTTACTTTGAAGAAAAATTAGAATAACCTTAAAATAGGGTGGGGGCTATTTCATCTTCAAAACATTCATTTCAGTAATTAATAATTAGCTCCAAATGTTGAAATGAAAATGAAAATGAAGACCCTTCTGAAAGTGTCAACTTTCAACAAGAGCAATCCCCCAAATAATCAAGCATTATATACACTAGTCCAGCCCCCTCCATTCCTATTACATTTCTGAACAAAGCCATGATAATGTAAGAAAGTAACAACCTTTCATAGAAAGAAAAAAGAGAGAAAAGCCTTCAGGAAGGCCCAAACTATAAGGGTGGTTAGATGTACATATGCAAGTTCTCCTCATCTAACCTGGATGAAATATTTTCACTCTGAGAAGGCAGGAAACATAGAGATATCTTGGAATTCTTCCACCTGTTGATTGACAGGATAGCCAGTGGTAGTAGGTTGACTCTCTAGCATCCGATAGATGTCTGCTGTAAACTCTTCCTGGACCGGCGGGGCCTGCCCACCTCCGCTGGGGTTCTCAGCTGTAGGAGGGGCAGTGCTGGTTGCTTGTTGCCACTGTTGCTGCTGTGGTGGTTGTTGTGGCTGCTGTTGCTGTTGTTGTTGCTGCCACATGCCATGGTCTCTCCGTCCCATTGAGGAGTCATCACTACGTCCACTGTAAGCCATCTGACCAGCTTGGGAACCTAGTATGAGAAGAATGATTAATCTTAAAACCATTGGTAAGCATTACAAGGGTCTTGTTCATAAACACCTGAACTTTGATGTGTATTGAATTTATGTGTCCATATGGATATAAACACCTACATAGAAAAAATAAGAAGAATTGTGAAAACACTTTCAAGATATCTATAAATGAAAAATCAATTAGATTCTAAATGCATTACATGTCATACAATGAATAGAATTGGGATGGTAATTCCCTTTTTAAAGCAATTATCAATGATTTTCAGGGGCAATTTGCTTGGGGCATAATTTTTACAACATATCACAGACAAAGGATACAAAAAGGACCTTACAACCAATATTAAATAGAAAAAAATGTTATATTTAAAGGGGTGCTACTTGCTTAAAAAGATTATATCTACAAATGTGTTTTGCTTGTTAAAATTCACCAAGCAAAGCACTTGAAACTCCATCAAAATCTTATTACAAATAACGCAATGTCAGAATTTCAAAGTTTATCAATAATTTTTGAAAACAAGACATAAGCACAATGTCATGGATAAGCATAAGATGGGCTGATTATGTCATATCCCAACTTTCCTTTTTCTTCTCTCATATTTTCATACATGCGAGTTTCTTGTATTGCAACAAAATAAGTGGCAGCAATGATTACTTCACACTTAAAATCATTTGTGAATCCAACTACTTTCATTCTGAGTGAACAACATTTTACAAATACACTTTTATATAATAAAACAGAAAAACTAAGTGAGGATTTGACATTATCAGCTTGTTCATTGCATATTAATGAAGACATTGCACAAAACTTTATTTCATAACTATGTTATTTCTTGTATCCCTTTAAATGAGGAAAGCCAAATATGACAAAAACGTCAAACCGAAGATATCAAATTCATCAGCATATATTTAGCACTCATCAATTACATCATTAAGCATATACTGGTAATATTGTTTTTCTCCAGTCTGCTAGTATGGGGAAAAGAGCCAAATAACTTCACAAAAATACAGAGTAAACAGAGATTTTGACATGTTTGGCTTTCCATAATTTCCATGACCACAACCATAGAAATCAATAATGAAAGTTTAACCAGCTCTAGTACACATCAATCATTCAGTCATCTATTATATTAAATTCAGTTGCATCTACTTCCTCATGTATTAAATTGAGAGAAATCTGTAAGACCACAAACCTACATGTACATCTATGAGACTGATTTCTGTATCTTTTAGAAAAAAAAAAATTTAACATACAAAGTAAGATTGATTTTAAGTTCAAAATTATGAATGATGTGAATAATGTTTATCTCTTTCAAAAGATACGATCCCCTATAGTCAGATTAGGAAGGTCAGCACATAAGCATTCAGAAGCATCAACTCTCAATATTTAACCGATTTTTGTATATACCAGAATATGATTTTTTTGTGGTGAAGTATAACCCTGGGAAAAGTATCGATAATTGTTTTATGGGAGATGATCCTACTGCAGCTTCTTCTGATTCCTCAATACAACAAAGTTCCCTCGCAAAGTTCAAACAGAACGTCCATAGAAAATTGCCCAGAGAATAATTGTTCTTGAATTACCCCCAATTGAAGCTCTGTACAACGAGAGATTACTAGCTAAAGTTCAGGCTATCTTAAAAGATCCATCTCACCCTCTACATTGCTATTACAACTTCAATAGGTCCGGTGTTCTCCTCTGTGTCTCCCGTACTAACAGAGTACGTTTTAGGCAGTCATTCGTCCCCATTTCTCAACATGTGTTAAATAGTAGTTATCAGATAGAATGGGGAATGCACTTAGCTTACTATGAAAAGGTAATAACCCTTCCCCTTTCTAATACTCCTTCACCCTTAATTTACCTTCCTCACACTCATTCTACCCCCCCTCTGCCTGCCTGCCTAAGTATTCGGGTTGAAGATGGAATCACAAACCAATTAATACTTGAATAATTAATTAATTTATTCATCTGCAAATGTACTTATTCTATTATATTTTAAATAACATATACAGCGTTTTGTTTTGTGTATGTAATCCCACGGTATTGTAAGTCTATTCATTCTGTGTATGTGCATATGTATTTGTAAGCCCCATGTGAAAGTAATTTCCTACACAGGACACTAAATACATTCAATTCAATTCAATACATATTGAATGCAATAAGCAATTGGGCATTCATCATAAGGTAAATGATCACCTCACTTGAAAATTAGAGCAATAGTCCTAAGTCCCCAAATTCTTGGAGTAAAAACAGCTTATACATACAGCCAGCGGGGCCATTATTATCACCATAATTAAAATGCAAATTTGATTTTATAATAGGATATTCTTATTCTATGAAAAATACCATCAAAATTTTCTGTTAATTAGGTTAAATAAAATAAGAACCCTATATAGTGTTTTTAGAGAGTTGGTGAAATGAAAGAATTTTTTTCTTCAGAGAATCGAATGGCTACAAGAAAGGCAAAGTACAGATGATGGAATGCTGATAAAATAGATTACAGAATTATACTGTTAATGTGGGATTGCCTAATTGCATCTGTTGAGAACTTATTTTGATACTTTAGAAGAATGTAGAATGTATAAATGCCATTGTTCAGGGTAATTACCTTGCAATGTTTTATCTTGTTGGTATCCATAGCCCCGGCCTCCTCCAGACTGTAGTTGGGTGTATGAAGGTGTCGGTGATGATGTCATTGCTCCGCTAGCCCTGGTTGTAAAGGGTACCCCTGACTGACTGCTCACTGGCAAAGCACTCTGGGTATTCTGTTTAGTATGATAAAAAAAGGAAAATGACATGGTAGATATATTAATATAATAGAGAATTTAAAAAATCAAAGTTTTAAAGCAAGTCAAAGATTTGGTTAAGGGTTAGTAATGTTAGTATCATTGAGAACTAAGATATTACAAAAGCATATCTTACCAACCAGAATTTAAATATGGCATTTTCCCTGCCATTAGAAATTCAATTAAATCTAGTGCCCTTTCTCGGTAATGTTTATATTTTTTTATACACAACAGTAATTAAAGCACTTAAAGACGTTCCATAGTTTGTGCGCATCATGATCTGCACGTATTTTACGATATGTGCTTTGACGTCACAAATGATGAATATGTGATTAATCAGCTATAGGTACAAGCGAATTTTTCCCTTTATCTGCATTGTAATGAAATATAAGATGTGTTATTTTATGATGCTAATTAGCTGAACTATCCATCAAACCATTTCTTGAATACCTCTACAATATCAGAATACTTTACTCTTCATTAATGCAAAGTATGACGAATATGACTTTTGAATAAAAGGTAGAGCAGTTTTAGATACTTCCTCACATACATACAAAGAATTTGGGGCAAATTTTGTGTTTTAAAAAGCTCATTCCCTCCAACAAAAGTGCTGATAGTTTAAAAACAAGCATATGAACCCCTACTATTCAATGTTGATACCTCTTATATATACCTTCCACTACAACTTTGCAAATTTTGGCTTTGAAAAAAGTGCAGCATTTATTGTACTTCACAAATTTGTTGCAGAAATTTCAAATTTTTAAGAAAGGTTTTTGTGTTCTATTTGCAACATTCTAACTGAAGGTGTTGCTAGCCATAAACAGCAATCAAATAGCAATATGAATCTTAATTATTAAGTTCTGAATTATAATGTGAAATTTGATGAAATTACATGAAGATTATGACTGAGTAATAGATGTTTAAACTCAATGTAGTAGTGTTTTTCAAGAACTTCAAAGCTCGATAGCAAAAATCAAGCCAATGAACCCATGTTATTTTTTGCATATTTGGAATATTGACGGTGATGAAGTAACTTTGTGCAAAATTTGGTGAAAATGACATGGATTTCATTTCAACTGCAGAATGTCCTTAATAGACAGACTAGTAGAATACAGCTTAGCATCAAATTACAATTTTTTTTTCAAATGACTTAATAAATATTAGAAGGTACCAATACTTACTTTGATCTGAGAGGAATATTGTGATGCTGACCAGCTTGTCTGTCCTGAGCCATAACCCTTTGCAGAGTCTTCCATTACTCCACTGCTACTAGCTCCTCCTAGTGAACTCTTAGTATTACTACTCTCTTCTCCTGCTCCACTACGACCATACAGCTGTGGACCCCTCTGGTGATAGCCAGAAGAGAATCCTGATGCTCCTGCCACATGGCTACTCCGCCCTGCCTTATCACTGCCCATGATATTCTGCTGAGGAGCTTGTTGGGCAGTAAGGAGTCCTCCACCCCCTGCAAACATTCCTCCAGCAGTCGAAGGTTCCTGGTTCATCCGCATACCTGTCATAGATGTATCAGCTTTGGTGCTAGTACTAGCCTTGTCAGGTAGACGGTCTGTCAAGGTATCTGTTGGAGCGGTTGCAGTGGTTGGGTAAGCATCATATGCTGTCATGGTTGCTACAGGTTCACCGGGTGCCTTCAGTTTGGTACTCACTGCCCCATCCATCTCTTGACCAGCATGGGGTTGTTGGATATTTCTAAGTGAAAAAAATAAATTCATTTACATCACATGTTTGCAAAGATCACTGAAATATTACTTAATCAACCATGAAAATTTTATGAATTGACATAAGTCATGAAAATACATGATTTTCTTATTTATGAGATGATCTGATGTATCCATCTACTTATGCGTCTTTAGGCACAAGAGATTTAATATCACCTACGTTCGCGCGCGTTCGGAATGCGCTCTGAACGGGGATTAAAAAAGTAGACAATAGACCCCGTTCGTTCAAGTTCACTCACGTTCAGAATTCTACTGAAGGAGTGAGCCGAGAAGAGTATTGATTTTCATTGTCTTCTCGCACAAAAGGGGGTGTCACTGAACGGCAAAGCGAACGGTCGGATTATTAATGAATGAATACATGCGAACGTGGTGATTAATTCAAGCCTTGATAGAGATTTCTTACTACAACGCTGAGCATTTCCCGAATAAAAAGGGATGATCAAACTTTGAGCACTTCTTAAGTTGGACGAATAAACACGCATCCTTGTATTTATTCATTCATATTGAAAGTTTATTATCAACCTTCCCCTTTTTAATTTCGACGGGCGTATTTGTTCATTGATAACAATTTTGACATTCAGTACAGATCGTTTGTCGAGAATTTTAAGACATTTCCCGTGTATAAAGGAGTGTCCAAACTTTGCGCTTTTTTATTTTGACGGACTATATTTTTTTCATTTATATTTAAAGTCAATAAATCATACATTCCTTACAAATCGTCTAACAATGATTTTAAGACATTTCTCGAGTTAGAAGGGATGTCCAAACTTTGCGCTTTTTAATTTTGACGAACGTATTTCATTTTATTAAAAGTTGATAGTCAGACAACTTAACGATGTCGGCGCTATCTCTGCGACACCAGGTCCGACGAGAAAGTCGGCCGCTAGTTCATCCTTGACATTTTTCTTCCCATGGGTATCATTTATTTCATACCCTGTCATCGTTTACGTGATCATAAAATAGGTTCGGACGTCACACAACTTAACGATGTCGGCGCTATCTCTCCGCCATTAGATCAGGCTCGGAGGTCGTCCGCTAGTTTATTCTTGATATTTTTCTTCCCGTGGGTATCATTTATTTCATACCCTGACATCGTTTACATGATCATAAAATAGGTTCTGGCGTCAGACAACTTAACGATGTCGGCGCTATCTCTCCGCCATTAGATCAGGCGCGGAGGTCGTTCGCTAGTTTTTCCTTGATATTTTTCTTCCCGTGGGTATCATTTATTTCATACTCTGACATCGTTTACGTGATCATAAAATAGGTTCTGACGTCAGACAACTTAACGATGTCAACGCTATCTCTCCGACATTAGATCAGGCTCGGAGGTCGTCCGCTAGTTCTTGATATTTTTCTTCCCGGGGGTACCATTTATTTCATACCCTTACATCGTTTACGTGATCATAAAATAGGTTCTGACGTCAGACAACTTAACGATGTCGGCGCTCTCTCCGACATTAGATCAGGCGCGGAGGTCGTCCGCTAGTTTTTCGTTGATATTTTTATTCCCGTGGGTATCATTTATTTCATACTCTGACATCGTTTACGTGATTATAAAATAGGTTCTGACGTCAGACAAAACGATGTCGGCGCTATCTCTCCGACATTAGATCAGGCTCGGAGGTCGTCCGCTAGTTTATTCTTGATATTTTTCTTCCCGTGGGTACCATTTATTTCATACCCTGACATCGTTTACGTGATCATAAAATAGGTTCTGACGTCAGACAACTTAACGATGTCGGCGCTCTCTCCGATATTAGATCAGGCGCGGAGGTCGTCCGCTAGTTTTTCCTTGATATTTTTATTCCCGAGGGTATCATTTATTTCATACTCTGACATCGTTTACGTGATCATAAAATAGGTTCTGACGTCAGACAACTTAACGATGTCAACGCTATCTCTCCGACATTAGATCAGGCTCGGAGGTCGTCCGCTAGTTTATTCTTGATATTTTTCTTCCGGGGGTACCATTTATTTCATACCCTGACATCGTTTACGTGATCATAAAATAGGTTCTGACGTCAGACAACTTAACGATGTCGGCGCTCTCTCCGACATTAGATCAGGCGCGGAGGTCGTCCGCTAGTTTTTCCTTGATATTTTTATTCCCGTGGGTATCATTTATTTCATACTCTGACATCGTTTACGTGATCATAAAATAGGTTCTGACGTCAGACAACTTAACGATGTCAACGCTATCTCTCCGACATTAGATCAGGCTCGGAGGTCGTCCGCTAGTTTATTCTTGATATTTTTCTTCCCGGGGGTACCATTTATTTCATACCCTGACATCGTTTACGTGATCATAAAATAGGTTCTGACGTCAGACAACTTAACGATGTCGGCGCTCTCTCCGATATTAGATCAGGCGCGGAGGTCGTCCGCTAGTTTTTCCTTGATATTTTTATTCCCGTGGGTATCATTTATTTCATACTCTGACATCGTTTACGTGATTATAAAATAGGTTCTGACGTCAGACAAAACGATGTCGGCGCTATCTCTCCGACATTAGATCAGGAGAACAATATCATACTGCTAAAGGCGACCTCCCCCTTTAACAATTAAGTGCCCAAATCTAGTTACCAAGAATGTGTATAGCTTTTTCATTTATTTGAATGCAGGATAAAAGAACACTGCGGATTAAATGCCTTGCTCACGAACATAGGTGCCGCGGCCGGGGATTTGTAGTGATTCTTAAGGTATAAATGAAATCAAAGTGTATGTTATTGTGAGCGAACATATGAATCTCCTTTGACGCGGATTCGGGTCATAATTGTTTGGGTTTTAACAGAACTTCTAATCCAGTGGGTAGAAGGGGGGGGGGGGGTCGAATATATTTGAGCAGGATAAATCCCACTAATAAGTATACAGAGAAAAGCGAGGGAGTAGGAGATAATGATCACTCATTTATACATAGGCATATCATTGTGACCAATGTTTTTTTCTTGGGATTTTCATAACCATGATCGTTGTTGAATGAAACCATTTCCCCCCAAAACCCTAAAATTCGACATTGCTGTTTTGATAAATTCTTACTCCGACATCGGAGGATATTTTAACGACATGTAATTTGCATTGGGAAATCATAGTCATCTTCCATCCAAATATGAGTCTCGCTTTTTCTCGATCCGACACGGCATGAAAAATGAAGGTTTAACAGTATAGGATATTAAATTCAAAGATGATTGTCTGTGCATAGCGTAATTCTGAATAATGAAATGAGGAAATTATAATTTTGACATAATTGTGTGATTTACTATCTATCCTCCCACAATATACACATATCTCTTCTTCTTGATGCTTCTCGATTAAAAGTTTTAAAACTTAAGTGTAGAATATCGGCCTCACCCCCCCTCCCCGAAATCGTCAAGCTCTCTGACGTCAGAACCTATTTTATGATCACGTACACGATGTCAGGGTGTGAAATAAATGATTACCACGGGAAGAAAAATATCAAGGATAAAGTAGCGGACGACTTACGCGCCTGATCCGATGTCGTAGAGACAGCGCTAATATCGTTAAGTTCTCTGACGTCATAACGATCATGTAAATAATGTCAGAGTATGAAATAAATGATGACCACAGAAAAAAATGAAAAGGATAAAATAGCGGACGACCTCCGCGCCTGATCCGATGTCGTAGAGATAGCGCCAACATCGTGAAATTCTCTGACGTCAAAACCTATTTTATGATCACGTAAACGATGTCAGGGTATGAAATAAAGGATACCCACGGGAAGAAAAATGTCAAGGATAAACTAGCGGACGACCTCCGTGCCTGATCCGATGTCGTAGAGATAGCGCCAACATCGTGAAATTCTCTGACGTCAAAACCTATTTTATGATCACGTAAACGATGTCAGGGTATGAAATAAAGGATACCCACGGGAAGAAAAATGTCAAGGATAAACTAGCGGACGACCTCCGTGCCTGATCCGATGTCGTAGAGATAGCGCCTACATCATTAAGTTGTCTGACGTTAGAACCTATTTTATGATTACGTAAACGTGTCAAAGTATGAAATAAATGATACCCACGGGAAGAAAAATATCAAGGATAAACTAGCGGACGACCTCCGCGTCTGATCCGATGTCGTAGAGAGAGCGCCGACATCGTTAAGTTGTCTGACGTCAAAACCTATTTTATGATCACGTAAACGATGTCAGGGTATGAAATAAAGGATACCACGGGAAGAAAAATGTCAAGGATAAACTAGCGGACGACCTCCGTGCCTGATCCGATGTCGTAGAGATAGCGCCTACATCATTAAGTTGTCTGACGTCAAAACCTATTTTATGATCACGTAAACGATGTTAGGGTGTGAAATAAATGATTACCACGGGAAGAAAAATATCATGGATAAAGTAGCGGACGACCTCCGCGTCTTATCCGATGTCGTAGAGAGAGCGCTAATATCGTTAAGTTATCTGACGTCATAACGATCATGTAAATATTGTCAGAGTATGAAATAAATGATGACCACAGAAAAAAAAATGAAAAGGATGAAATAGCGGACGACCTCCGCGCCTGATCCGATGTCGTAGAGATAGCGCCAACATCGTGAAATTCTCTGACGTCAAAACCTATTTTATGATCACGTAAACGATGTCAGGGTATGAAATAAAGGATACCCACGGGAAGAAAAATGTCAAGGATAAACTAGCGGACGACCTCCGTGCCTGATCCGATGTCGTAGAGATAGCGCCTACATCATTAAGTTGTCTGACGTTAGAACCTATTTTATGATTACGTAAACGTGTCAAAGTATGAAATAAATGATACCCACGGGAAGAAAAATATCAAGGATAAACGAGCGGACGACCTCCGCGTCTGATCCGATGTCGTAGAGAGAGCGCCGACATCGTTAAGTTGTCTGACGTCAAAACCTATTTTATGATCACGTAAACGATGTCAGGGTATGAAATAAAGGATACCCACGGGAAGAAAAATGTCAAGGATAAACTAGCGGACGACCTCCGTGCCTGATCCGATGTCGTAGAGATAGCGCCTACATCATTAAGTTGTCTGACGTCAAAACCTATTTTATGATCACGTAAACGATGTCAGGGTATGAAATAAAGGATACCCACGGGAAGAAAAATGTCAAGGATAAACTAGCGGACGACCTCCGTGCCTGATCCGATGTCGTAGAGATAGCGCCTACATCATTAAGTTGTCTGACGTCAAAACCTATTTTATGATCACGTAAACGATGTTAGGGTGTGAAATAAATGATTACCACGGGAAGAAAAATATCATGGATAAAGTAGCGGACGACCTCCGCGTCTTATCCGATGTCGTAGAGAGAGCGCTAATATCGTTAAGTTATCTGACGTCATAACGATCATGTAAATATTGTCAGAGTATGAAATAAATGATGACCACAAAAAAAAAAAGGATGAAATAGCGGACGACCTCCGCGCCTGATCCGATGTCGTAGAGATAGCGCCAACATCGTGAAATTCTCTGACGTCAAAACCTATTTTATGATCACGTAAACGATGTCAGGGTATGAAATAAAGGATACCCACGGGAAGAAAAATGTCAAGGATAAACTAGCGGACTACCTCCGTGCCTGATCCGATGTCGTAGAGATAGCGCCTACATCATTAAGTTGTCTGACGTTAGAACCTATTTTATGATTACGTAAACGTGTCAAAGTATGAAATAAATGATACCCACGGGAAGAAAAATATCAAGGATAAACGAGCGGACGACCTCCGTGCCTCATCTAATGTCGGAGAGATAGCGCCGACATCGTTTTGTCTGACGTCAGAACCTATTTTATGATCACGAAAACGATGTCAGAGTATGAAATAAATGATACCCACGGGAAGAAAAATGTCAAGGATAAACTAGCGGACGACCTCCTCGCCTTGTCTGATTTCGTAGAGATTTAGCCGACACCGTTAGTTTTCTGACGTCAGAACATATTTAACAATCATGTAAACGATGTCGTGGTATGAAATAAAGGATGACTTAAGGAAGAAAAATGTAAAGGATATTACTAGCGGACGACTTCCACGCTTGATCCGATGTCGAAGAGATAACGCAGACATCGTTAAGTTCTCTGACGATTAACTTTTAATTAAATGAAATACGTTCGTCAAAATTAAAAAGCGCAATGTTTGAACATCCCTTCTGACTCGAGAAATGTTTTAAAATTATTGTTAGACGATTTGTAACGAATGTCTAATTTATTGACTTTCAATATAAATTACAAAAATGTATATATATATCGTCCGTAAAAATTAAAAAGCGCAACGTTTGGACATCCCTTCACACACGGGAAATTTCTTATCATGAACTCAAAACATCTGTAATTGATCACCTTTTAATAAAAATGAAGAAATACGTCCGTCAGAATTAAAATGCGGGAAGTTTTGACTCAGGATATTTCTCAAAATGATCACCAACGATCTGGGGAAAATCCCCCTGGACCCGGCTGTATCTGTTTCTAGCTGAGCAGAACCATTCTCCGTTCTGAACGGAGTACTTAAGCGCTTTCTATTGACTCCTTTGTTATTAGTAATCCTTGCGTTCGTGGGTAACGTGAACGGAGTACTTCAGCGCTTTCTATTGACTTCTTTGTTTACAGTAATCCTTGCGTTCAGGTGTATGCAGGGGGCACTACGAATGCGTTCGTTATGGGGATTAGCAAGACAATAGAGCATTCCGAACGCGCGCGAACTTAGGTGATATTAAATCTCTTGTGCCTTATAATACATGAACTGGCCTTCAAATATAGGTACACAAATTTATTTAACTTCCGGTGAACCATATCCAGGCAGTTCCTAATGCACCAACCCCATGCTAACAAGAGCATCAATGATCCTCTTTATGAGTCCTCACAGCAGTGACATGTTGCCATACAAGGCAAGGGAATGGGAGGAGGGATAGCAGATGGATAGGTCAGATTATCTCATAAATAAGAAAATCAGGTATATTCACGATAAAACACTTCAATGTATCCATCTACTAATGCTAGATCAACCCAGATTAATCCAAAGCACAGAAGAGGCAGAATTACACCTAAGAACAATCAAAGCCTCCAAAGAAAGAGGCCAAACCAAGCTGAAAATCTATAAAAGGTAGCCGAGGAAAAATAATTCATGTCCGGCTGTAATCCTGTAAGGAAAAGCTGAGGAAGGAATTCAGGTTTCGAATGAATTAAAATAAGAGCGATGTCCGAAGCTCCAGCTGTGGAAAAAAAAATATTTAAGTTAATACAAAAGACGAGACAAAATCTAGTGAGGGCATCAAACAATAGCGCTACAGAGATGCCAACTTTTGGAAATCAGAATTAGGGAGGATTTGCAACCGACATCAAATTATGTGCGCATAGCGCACATCTCGAGCGCAGAGCGCTCGACCCTTGCAGCCGGGGTCCAGGGCCCGCCTTAGGGCCCTGGAAGCTCTGGGTTTCTAGATGCTCTCTGGTGCAATCTGACCCTTATTTTGGAGCATTTCACATGTTTTTAAAAAATCATTGTTCCCAATTTTTTAACATAAAAAATATCAAATATGCATTTTTACCTGTAAAAAAATGAGGGGACAATAGAAGAAAAGCACCCATTCAACAATAATAATAAGGAGGAATTATCAGATATACATGTAGGCAGGTTATGTTCCACAATAAATCCAGTAAAGAAAAGCTCAGCGCGGGTAACGTCTACCTGTAAAGATCTTGTCTTCGCAATGTCCGTATGCCGTTTGCTCACAAAGTGCTTCCGAATAGCATCACGACCTCCGTGCTCAACTGAAATGTCCACGCTGCAAATTGTGCAAAATGCATGGTAAATTCCTCTTTCCAACTTCCGAATACACGGGTACTAGAGACTGTATTCAGTCTTATACTTCTGAGACAATTTCTTGGTCTTCTTTTGTTGATTTTCCGCCATTTCGTGTCAATATCAACCCATCAACACGCCGAAATCACACGCTGATATTCCACCGCACGACTCGACAAATCCAGCGGCCGCGAGCGCACACGGCTCACGAAGCTAGCCGGGCCTACCGGCCTGGTGCACAGTGGATTCCCGTTGGGCATATCACATGCACCAGCTTTTCGCTGCTCCTTATTTGTCTGCCTTTCACACAGAATTTAGTAGCAGCGAACGTAATGGAGTTAATACATGCTAAAGTTAGCAGACGATACATGTACTTCCAATCCAATTTGATCAATGCAAAAAAATCGTAATTTCGGGAGGATAAGGATGGTAATCGTAAGGGCGGGAGTTGGGATGAATTTTCGGGAGCCTCCCGATGAAATCGGGAGGGTTGGCATCTCTGGCGCTATCAGGCAAGAGAGAGCACAGAAATACATGTATGGGAGGACTATAAGACCTCTCATAGGCAACATGTACAAAATGAACACAGGATCTGCAATAAAGCAATTTAGAAAATCACTTAAAATACATTTACATTAACATAACTTTGTGAAATCATGAAATTCAACTGAAGCTGAAAAACAATCACAATGAAAATTGCCAATGCAGATATTCACATGTGGGACTTGGTTTTGATATTGCTTGGAAAAAGACCCAAGATATGGTTAGAATACCATCCTAAATTTGCTCTTTTTTGTATTTTATTCAAGCACCATTTATCACACATTTATAACTAGCATTTCACAAGCAGCCAGGTCAGTACCATACTGTCAGGACTTGAGTGTCAGGTTTAATTAGAGGGGTCACTGCCATTGGAGAGTATCATCCTGAAAAATAAACCTACACTGGGATTCAAGGAGTTCTGTGCAAATGCCAGATTTGAAAAATACTCACAATAATGCAGTGTATTCCATTGTAATTCAGAGGGCTTTTTTCCCTAATTTTTTTGGCAAGAAAAAAACCCTCTTCTGTTTTTTTCCCCTCACAGATGCTGTCCGATGGCAATGAGCCCCCCCCTCCCCCCTGCGTAGTGAATTAGGCCTATGCAGATAAAAAAGCTCATGTTCTTTAACCCTAAATCTCCCGGGGTATTTTGATTCTTGTCATTCCCGGGGGGGGGGGCCCATTATGGCCCCCCCTTAAGATCTCGGCCGCCGATCGTGCGAGCGACGCAAAAATTTGCACGCTGGTAGTGTGCGATGTAATCTACAAGGCTGTATGGTAAAATTTTCCAAAATAATGAGATTTTATTTTATATGAATTAATTATGCTAATTTATGCATAAATCATACTTTTTGCTCTAATTCACTAAATAAAGCTCCTAGAATGCTAATTTTTGGTAAAAATTTTCTTTGTAGCATTCTTAACAATCGTAATTCAAAAAAACTTTGGTTTGGAAATAAATTTCTTATGTATTTTATTGGTTTATGAATTTCTTTGTTTTTTTTACTTTTTGTTTTTTATTGTTTTTTCAATGGAAATTGTTCCAGACATAATTCTGATCATAAACAAGGCAAAATTAATGATTAATAAAATGATCTTTTGAATGACATCAAATATGCATTGTGTAAAATTGAGAATTGGGAGAAATTAATGGCCAAACTCAAAATCCCAAACTTTTTTTGCTCGTTTTGCAGCTTTTCAATTCAGACCTCATCCAACACTTTTGAATCCTGCTGATTTTGTGATAGCATGATCATAACAAGCATAATATCATTTTAAAGAGAATTGAATATCTTTTGAATGATTTCAAATATGCATTGTGTAAAATTGGGAATTGGGAGAAATTAATGGCCAAACTCAGATTTCCAAAATTTTTTTTGAGGGGTTTATATATGTATATATCCTCCCTCCTAAGAAGTACCATATTGCACTCCCCAAGACTTGGAGCTAAATAGACTACTTTGGGAAATATATGTTTTGCAAGGTTCTTACTTGATAGCTGTATTGGTGCACACAATGTACTCCACCTCATCAGTGTATGGATTCTGAAAACTGAAACAGCTAGTACGAAGCCAGACCCAGTCACGACTCTTAGACTGGAATCGATACATCAGAGATAACATCTGACCTTTCAACTTTACAGCTGTAAACACAACAACATATTATCATTACTGGTATATTTGTGTTCAGTGATATCAGTCCTGCAAATTTAATGTCAGGAGCTACTCCTGATTGAAGAGTGTTGGATGAAAATATGATTGAGTAAATCTACCTGGGTTTACATCATAGGATAGTTTGCTTTATAAAAAAAGACAATATCTGATAAAATGTGACAATGCAAGTCTACATCATGAGATAGAAGGTAAAGAAAGGAAAATATGGGGTTTTTTTTAATCATTTTTTTTTTTTTTGGGGGGGGGAATTTTCACAATGTACTTCTTAAATCTGAAAAATTGGAAATGATTTAACATTGCAAAGAATGGGTATTTTTCATGGCTAATTTTAATTTTCAATGGCTTTTCTGATCATTTCAAGGGCAAAATTGCCCAAGCTAATGTGTGATATTTTCCTACATTCACCAAACAGAATTCCAATGATTTACCTTGTTCAAAACTGTCTTTGAGATGACTTTGATCTTCATGGTGGTAGAACTCAAAACTAGATTTACCAAGAAGCTCTTGAGGTTGATAACCAAGTACTCCAGTAACTCTAAAAAAAAAAATTAAAGTAAAATATTTCTTTCATGTATGTTTTAAAATATACAGGTGAATTTCATTCCAAGATAATTCAAGACATTGCTTAGTATATCCAAAGCAGAAGCACAGAATGCCAAAAAATCTCAATTCACAGTTAACTGTAGCCAACCAACTATCTAGGCACACAATCTCCTCTGAAAGCAATGAATAGTCCTACCAGGTACCCATTTACTACACCCTGGTCAAGTGCAGCACAATGTGGATACATTTCTTGCTGAAGGCATTAAAGGGGTACTCCAGGCTGAAAACATCTATATCGAAATAAATGGAGCAAAATTCACAGAGCAAAATGCTGACATTTCATCAAAATCGGATAACAAATAATGAAGTTATTGAATTTCAAGGTTAATCATTATTATGTGAAAATAGTTATATGCACGTCATCATGAATATTCATGAGGTGGGCTGATGTCACATCCCCACTTTCCCTTTTCTTATGTTATTACATGAAATCATAATTGTTTCGTTTTTTCATTCATGTGTGAATAATGTGTCTCTCTTTATATGAAATAAGTTGCAGCAAAGGAATATCTAATGCACTAAATCAGTTGTCAATCCAATTTTTTCAGTTCTTAGTAGAAAAAATTTGAATAAACCTAATTTCATATAAAAAAATACAAAAGAACAAGTGGGGATATGACATCATCAATTTGCTCATTAAATATTCATGAAGACATGCCTAGGACTGTTGCACCGGAATAATGCATATATTTAAAATGCCATAGATTTGTTATTCGTTGTCGGATTTGGATAAAATTGTCTGTGTTTTGTTTGTCTGAGTTTTCTTTATCTGTTTAAATCATTTTTCAGGCCAGATCATCCCTTTAACGATATAGTTGGGATTTGAACCCCAAATTCTGTGATTAAAGCTCTAGTGGAATCATCATGGTGTATAGTGTTCTGACTATCAATCAGAGTGTTTGTTGGTCTACACCAGGACTTCATTTCCTTCAGTAAAAAAAAATATCTTTTGGCTACACTTGACTCGGTGAAGTAATTGGGTACCTTGTAGGATCTATTTCTTGAATGCTATATCACCTATATGGTGGTACAGCTACAGCTGGAGTATACAATAGTAGCTGAGCTATATTAATGGACTATAATGACTCACCTCTGATCCACAAAGGTAAACTTTCCATCTATACTATGTCTTGAGATGAATTCATTAGGAGTACCGGCTCCACCAAGGTCAGCACAATTAGGTGTACTAGTCACTTGAAGACGACCAATCGCTACAAGACAGTAGTGATTGCTACTCTGTGCCTCACCTTCTCCTTCTTGTTGTTCCATCACTGGCACCATACCTACAACATCATTACAATATCAAGGCTACCTTTAAAATACATCATTACTTAAATATCAAGGCTACCTTTAAAAATACATCATTACTTAAATATCAAGGCTACCTTTAAAAATACATCATTACTTAAATATCAAGGCTACCTTTAAAAATACATCATTACTTAAATATCAAGGCTACCTTTAAAATACATCATTATAATATCAAGGCTACCTTTAAAAATACATCATTATTTAAATTTCAAGGCTACCTTTAAAAATACATCATTACTTAATAGCATACCAGAGTGTTGAACCCACACTCTACATTCTGAACATGAAAAGATTGCATTCCTGGGGCGGTATTCTGAACATTGTCTTTTCTCCATATTTTTATCTTTTCTCAGAGCTATGACAAAATCAGTATTCTGGTGGATGTCTTGTCATGAATTTGTCTCTTCTCTTTAGCGCGAACCAAAAATATGCGGCTTTAAATGCGCGTAATCCTTTTAAACAAGCAAAAGATATGACAAAAGTTATGCCGATTGCCTGCCGACTGAAGGTCAAGCATATAACGTTATTTAGAATAGATGGTGGTATTAGTTTAACTCATCATCCATGACAATTTTCAAAATTATTTTTTCATGATGTAATTAGTTAGGCCCTACATATAAATTTCTCCTTTTTTACTGTTTTTCCTTGTTTTTCTATTTCTCTTCTAAATCCTTCATAGCTTCCTGTCTATCTTTGTAATTAAGCGCATCAATGTACACGTTGTTGCGCGATGCCAGCAACTTTATTGGGGATACGCCCTGCCTGTCACGGGGACTTCCTATTGGCTAGAAGGGCTCTCAATGGGATCTAACGATGATTTTGATTGGTTTGCTTCCGAAAAGATGGGCGGGAACTTAGGGAGATATGACAGGGAAAAGACAATGTTCAGAATACCGATTGGTGACAATCATAGCGGTGTCACATCTCGGAGAGAAATGACAAAATTTATGACAAAAGTTATGACAGTGTCCCAGAATACCACCCCTGAATTCAATCATCATTCTTAATCTTGAGAGCCTTGTTGAACTAATTTGTACAGTGCACAACTGCAAACTCCAAATTTTAGAGCACAAATGACAAAGTGGCATTCCTGTGTCTTAATTATATGACTGGTAGTGTTTTAGTATTCTTACTACATATTGACTTTGACTATGATTGCTGTATTCAACTTGGCACATCTTATGATGTTCCAACAGTCTATACCTCGTAATATATCATGAATGCATTCCTGTGCATTCTAAATACACTTCATCCTGATTGCAGACCGATATACTGGTTTCAAATCTGATCTGAACAGTGAACCACACCATACTGCTCTAAAAGTATATATTCTATATTCTTTCAAACCTCACATGAAATATATTTCTGAGTTGTAAATACATTCTAAATCTATGATGGTGTCATACCTGCCGATGGTGGCCAATTCTTGATATAACCAGTACAGTGGACCACAGCATACTGTTCTGTATCTTTGGGTGATCCTAGACTGCTTCTATTCCTCAGATGGCAGAAGCGGCTCATAGTCATAGGATCTACCTGGGCATTACCATACTTCATACGACAGATGAACCCACGCCGTGATCCCATGCAGAACCTCATTGAAGCTGCACAAACAATCATTTAGTCCATATTATACACTAAGAATAATTTAGTACATAAACATAAAAATATACATTAAAAATTGCTTGATATGCACTTTGAGCAGTTTATTAAAGCCAGTTTGGCACTTTTATAAGTCATAATATCATAACTTCATTCCATTCTAATACAAAAAAGAGCAAAAACACAACACTCCCTGCCACCAAATAAACAAGTGGAGCACCTCTGGCAGTCTCACCTGCATCACATGATTCAAGTTGACTTTGATCATACGACCTAAGACTTGCCAGTGATACTTGATTACCCCTATATCCACATTTTATAAACTACATGTATATCTATAAACTTAGAAAGTTATGAAGGCAATCTAATCATAACCTCCAAAATGGACAAAGTTCATTGACCTTAAATGACCTTTGACTTTGGTCATATGACCTGAAACTCACATGAGATATTCAGTGATACTTGACTACTCTTATGTCCAAGTTTTATGAAATAGATCCAACCATTTTTGGAGTTATGATGGTTATTAAACAATTCCCCTCCCCAACATGGCCAAAGTTCATTGACCTTTGACCTTGGTCATGTGACCTAAAGCTTGCACAGGATGCTCAGTGATACTTGATTAATCTTATTTCCAAGTTTTATGAACTAGACCAATACACTTACTTACTTACTTGATGGTAATTCAACAAATACCCCCAACTTGGCCAAAGTTAAATGACCTTAAATGACCTTTGACCTTGATCATGTGATCTGAAACTCACACAGGATATTCAGTGATACTTGATTACTCTTATGTCCAAGTTTCATGAATCAGATTTATGAACTTTTGAAGTTATGCTGTTATTTCAAAATGTTGATGCTGCCGCCGCCATCGGAAAAGCAGCGCCTTTAGTCTCACTCTGCTATGGAGGTGAGACAAAAACCATTTGCTGTTGTTGTTGTAACAAATGAAAGGAATTTGCATTTTTGATTGGTAATACCAAATACAGGATGCATAAAGTACTGTATAAGAAAATCAGAGCCACTTATAACATTAAGCAACAGAAACAGAATTCATGATGTAAACAATACTCACATTGATGGCCTTCTTTCTTCACTGTCCCAGCTGGGAAGACAAAGAAAAAACAATTACTTGTGGTTACACATGATATGCCTGGCACAAAGATTTTTAAAGTCGCCACAAACTTATGAACAGACATCAAACATACAATGATAATAATTTTGTTTCTATAATTTGTTAGTATAAACAAATAAACCTGTCTAAATTGGTCTATTTGCTACAAAGCCTCCCAAACATACTCCAAGGCAATGTTTCAATGTCACAGGGATGAAAAAACAAACACATTTTCAGATATTGAGGGAGATTATCGTTCAAAAGAAACCACTCAGAGATTTTTCTAAAAATAGAACGAGAAACTGTCAGCTTGACAGTCTGTGTGTAGCCCCATACATTAATTTCTGAATTCAGTGCAGGTGACTTTCCAGCATTATGTCAAGATATCATTCTCATGATTTCAATAGACAATAGTTTAGGGCAAATATCATCTTGGATGAAATATAAATCCCCTTTCTGAATCACTCTGAATGATTCTTTCATTAATAATATTAACTAGAGCTATCACTAAAGGTGATTAATACCCGTTACCATGGAAAAAGTTTCAAACACATGCAAAAATATGTCTTGCTCATGTTTACCCAAGACCTATGTGTGAGAAGAATATCATGAGAATAGGTTAAAAACTGAGGAAGTAGTTCAATGCGCAAGATTTGCAACGGACCGACTGACCGCCCGACCGTACGCTGATTCCTATATAAAAGCCTGAACTCAATTTCACCTATAACACATTTGCACCAAATTTTATTTGTAAAAAAAACACCCTGAAAAATAAATGGAATATAAAGATAGGTGATTGGTTGACCAATCATACTCACTCTTGAGGTCTAAGATACGCCCACTGTTATGTGGTTCGGAGGTTGATAGCTGCTCACGAACTTTGTCAGCATCATCAGTATGAACAAGATCATAGATAGATCCACCTATCCAATCATTCTATATCAAGATCAAAATATAAAGAGGGAATGAACAAGGTTTTTGATTCAAGGGTAACATGACTTGATTAATTTGATTGGATTAATATCTTCTCAAAAGAGGTAATCTCTCTTTTTTTAAATTCCTTCTCAAAAATTACAAAGAGGAGGTTGCACCCCTAGCACTGACTCTTTATATGCAAATAATTCTTAATATCATTGTGAAGGGACAAAAATCAGACCATTATCAGGTGACCTCTGAGACATTTAACACTGACTCAATCTACATTTTCATGACTACACACAATGCCTCCTCCATTGCCAGATCAAAAAGGTATATACAACTCATTTCCTTAAATTACTAAATAATAATCTTTGTGATATTGGACAATGCTATCCAAAACAGAATCCAAACTCACATATGCATACAAACATGAGCCAAGAATGTAACTGATCCCTTATTGGATGTAAATGTATATAATTACAACAGTGACCTTTGACCTCATGACTTCCAATATAATCTGATCATCATCCCTCCAATATGCACACATGAGCTAAGGTTGAAGTTATCCCTTTCAATGGTTCTTTAGAATGACCATTATATCCCTAAACAGGTTCTCCAGTTATCATGAGATTAATTTTTTTTATGAATTTGACCTAATGATCATAAGAATCTAATCAGATCATCTTCACTCTCATATGCATACGGTACATGAACCAAGTTTGAAGTTCAATCAACAATGGTTCCTTAAATATTGCAAGAACAAAGTGTTTTTCTGGTAAATGACCAGTTACTTCTGACCTCTGACCTTGTTACCCTCTTCCAAACCAAGATCACCATCCTTCCTATATGCATACTTGCACCAAGTTGGTCCATTAAAATTGGTTCTTGAGTTACTACAAAAAAGAAGGGATGGCCAAAAAGCGTAATACTTCTGGCAACCACCCATAGCTTGTGGAGGAGACCTTAAAAATAATCAGATCTCCAATATGCATGCTGAATCAATTTTGAAGATTTGAAGATCAATATTTTACCTGAGGTTGGTTGAGGACTGGAGTAACAGAATCAGAGACGTAAATAATCCTTCCACTCTCACATGAAGTTACAAAGAGGAATCCATCAGCAGCCTACATACAGACAAAGATGAGAAACAGTTATCAAATTAAGTCTTTCCATCATAATATCATGGAAAATCTTGAAAAAATATGGGCACAGTGGTGGAAAAAATGCAAATTGTTGTGCAGAGAATTCAGAATAATTACTTTCACCAATATTTTACAGAGAATATGAAAAAAAATGCACTGCAAAGTTTTGCCCTTCAAATGCCCTAATGTTCATAACAACACAAAATATAGCTGAAAGTGAGTGTGTAGTCCCACCCATGCATTCCTATGTGCAGTGCATGCAAATCTGAGTAGAATCAAGGCATAAGTAATTTTATCATCAGTTTCAAGTCTTCATTCCCTTCTAGGTACATGGAAGTTCATCTCAACTAAAAGTTAGGCTTAATGAAAATAATGAAAAATAAAACATTTATAACACTGAAGATTTCATTAATCAGATGTAAAATAACAAAGTTATGACATTTTTTTAATTTTTGATTATGTATGCACAATAGTGCTATGTTCAATGAGGAGGAATCCAATAATATCATCCAAAGTTAATGCATATTATTATTTGAAATATATCAAAACAAAAGCTTTCATTTTAAGTCCTTATGTAGCATATACAAGTGGAATGCCTCTGGCAATCTTGTCTGCATTATGCAAATGGGCAATTCCACAGGTTGGTGGACATGAGCTTAAAAATTCAAATTCAATATTTTCTTGAATTTTTTAATACTTTAAGTCCTTCATACATGATAGTTTCAGGAACAAGAAATAAAAAGTTTATTTTCATATGTATACTTTGGAAAAAAATGGTCAAAAGTTGTGCTTCCATTGTGTACCAAAATACAAGAAAAATAGTGAAAAATGAAATATGCCTTATTACCATTTTGTTGTTGCAACAACATACCAATTTATATATTTATGAAGTTTAGAAGAGTCAAATTACTTAAAATACACAACCGCTTTTCAAGTAAATTTGTAGTACTCATTCAAAAATAAATATTGCAACTTGTTCAGGTGATGTAACGTGAGTAACCGAAAAAACTGACTTTGTTTTCTGAGAGAAAAATTCTTCACAGTTAATTGGTGGGATTTTAAATTCTCTTCCTTCAAACAATCTTGGACACAGTGATGACTATCAAAATCATTAAAAAGTACAATTTTTTTATAAAATTGATGAAGAAAAACTGTAACATGAGTAACTTTGTAACGTGAGTAACCATCTTGTAATGTGAGTAACCAGTAAAAATTATTCAGTTCGGTAACATTTTCTGTGGGATGTCAAGTTTTAAGTCTCATGGTTAGTTGTGAAGTTTTTTTAGATTAATTAAAAGCAAAATGAGGGTACATCTCTTTGATGCGATTCTTCGTTCATCAAAATATCAGTGGTCATACAATCACACAAAAAAATTGAATATTAGTAGAAGTATTCACAATGCGAGAGTGCATTAGTAAGACTTGGTTTTGATTAACCAAACTTTAAAGAGTGTTTGAACAACACATTGAATGCCCTTACCTGTAACCCTATCTAGGCCGGGGTATTTTGGGAGTTGATATGGCCCGGGGGTGGGGGGAGGGGGGGGGGGACTCCCAGGCCCCCCTTGAGATCTCGGCCATTGGCCGCACGTTGTCTTGGACATAATCTACAATACTATACAGTAATTTATTTCATGCAAATTGGTATTAAGCGATTATGCTAATTTATGCATAATTAGTAAGCGAAATCATACTTTTCCCTCCTACTCCCTAATAAAGCTCCAATTGTTCAAATTTTTGGTATAAAATCTCTTTTAGATGTTCCTAGCAATGAATTTTACACAAATTATTGAATTTTTAATGACACGTGTGTTGTTAACCATACATGGACAAAATGTAACGTGAGTAACCGTAACGTGAGTAACCATATTATCTGCACCCCAAGTAAAAACCATGTGTTCTTTATTTTTTTAATTATATACAAAGTTTGTGTCCCTAATATACTTCTTTGAAATGGATATAATCAACTTTCATAAAAGCCTTGTATGAGGAGACTTTTCACTTATGTTGACTTTTCATTTTATGCATGTCCAAATCATGTAACATGAGTAACCGACACATTCCAAAGATTTGCCAGGAGCATAATAGAATTTCCCAAGTTTTGTTTTTATACGAAGGACAGTCAGACTGTGTACTTTGTTGTGATAAGGAGATGTTTAGTTCCTATCAATAATAATGGAGTTACAGCTCCAAGTATGAGTCAAGGTGTCTCCAAATGTAACGTGAGTAACCGTGGAATAGCCCAATTTAATATAGCCGTATGACCTTGAAAACAACTCCATCACTTATATTAGTTTCAGGACGTTCCCCATGCGCTTTGACGTCACAATTAATGAATAGGTGAGTAATCAGTTACAGGTATCAGCTGATATTTTTCTAGTTATCTGCACTCTAACAGCATATCTTGATGTCTCAATTTTACGAAGCTCTGAGCTGAAAATAATCTAAACGGCTCTATCTTGCAGTACTGCTACATGTACATGTAAATATGATAAATATGACCTCAAGTTCCATTAAATGATACAATTGTGTAGAATTTTTTTTATTTAGGTACAAGCCCTTTGACAATTTTTGTGTTTTTTTAAAGCACATTTGCACCAAGAAAAGTGCTGATAGTTTGAAAACAAGCACATGAAACCCAAATTTTTATTGTTCACACACCTCATTAGTATACCTTTCTCTACAACCATGCAAGATTTGGTGAAAATGAAATGGGTTTTGAATAAAGTGCAGCATACTTTACATAAAGGACCCCATGGAAGTACAGTGGTATTTTGTTAATACTGCTGAAATGGGCCATCTTCCATATTTCATATGATGTATACATTAAATTTGAACATGTATATATTTCATTATTTCTATATGGAAATAAATACAAACAAACAAAACAATAAATAAATTTGATTTTTTAAGATATGTTTTTGTCCTCTTAAACACCCTATTTTCAAAATTGACGGTGCTGCTACTGGTTTGAGGTATTTTTAAAATCTAATTCCCTGATTTTTCCCTGATTGGAAAAAAAAGTATAACAACCTGATTTCCCTAATGAGTGATCAAGGGGTCATTTTTGTAAGAATAATAAAAAACATTACCAATAGAGAGAGAGAGATAGAGAGAAGAAAAAAGAGCACTAAAGATATACTGAAATGGCTCTAGATATGATAATGCCTCTATAGTTATTGGCAATGAATAGGCCAAACTAATTGGAAGGTTCTTCACTCAAAAGGTTCCTTATTCCAAAACATATACATTACATATACCAAACGTTTATTAGTCTGAACAAGTAAAAGGGTTGGTTGATCTGAAAATTTGTGGCACTATTCTGAAGATTCGTTATTCCAAAGGTATTTTAATCCAATTGAAAATAGAGTTTGTTATTTTGAAGGCCTGAAAAGAAATGTGGTTCATTATTTGATAGTCTGAAATGAAGTTTGTTAGAACCCTAATGAACAGTATGAATTTTATTTTATTTTTCAGCCTGCCAAATCAGGATTTAAAAAAAAAAACTGTTGAAACATAACAAACCTTCATACTACCAACCTAACCTTTAGAATAACAAACTATAATTGGATGAAAAGATGACAAGAATACTAACCTCTAGAATAAGATGCTTTAGTTCTTGATCTGTTAAAAATGATGGTTTATATGTTCCCTCTGTGCTTGTATTCCCTGTGCCTAAAAGAAAGAAAGAAATTATCACCTATAATGTATCAGGTCAAACAGAAAAATCATCTGGCATATTTATCAATTTGTGTTATTTTAGCAGGCCACCTTAATTGTTTCCAAGCTACATCAGACCAATGTTTCACATATGCTTTTCTGTGTTAGTGATCTTCAGACTGGACAGTATTTAGATAAGATTCATTATTTTCCAAATGTAAGTTGATGTCAATCTTTCAGATCTAGATCTATGATAATATGGTGACAATTAACCTTGATTTTACAGACTTTTCATGAAATAATTGCTTGTTAAGAATCTAATCTTTTAGTTTAAGTAAAAATTTGCAAATAAATGAGGAAAAAAAAATTAAAAAACACATAGCAGTAAGGCTAACTCATTAAGATTATTCCATTTAATAGAGTAAATGAATGATCTGACTGCATTTCTTAAAACTAATAAAGATATCTTACTCCTATTTTATGCAGAAGGAAATGTACATTTGAAGTGTATTGAAATGATACCTGTACAGTAATATGTACCTATGATATTCAGTAACGTTTCCCAAATTACATTAAGTTAACAATTGGTCTTTCCATGGAGGTAAAATAATTCCATAGTTTTCATTCTGTCTGGTTTAAAGCCCCTGTAAAAAAGATGTTTGTTGACCCTATATTATCTGAGCAATAATTTATGACTTTTATTTACACTTTTTATAGTGAGGAATTCATTTAAAATGGAGATTTATTTGAAAAACAGAAAAAAATAAGAGACAAAAATACATGTAAATCTGAACAAAATAAGATAATAATAAAGATTAAAATGTTGGATCACTAATGGATTTCAAATCGTTGACATACATGAGGGTCATGTTAATGGGAAAGAGAAAATAAACTCATCCATGATGCCAATGCTAAAACACAGTTTGATTATGACCATGAAGAGATAAGATGCTTAAAAAATGCAAATTAAAAATTTGTTTTAGTGATCTCACTTTCAACAGTCAACGTTTACTCCTATCATACAAATCATTTAGTTCCAAGGCTAGATACATATATGAGCAAAATTGCAGAAAGTTCCCCTAAATTTTAATATTGTTTGAACTACTGTAATCATTTCAATGAAACCAGGTTGTTTGAAGTTACATACACATTTCTGAGATTAACATTTCTGTCATCTCAAACAAGAATGACATCCGACCACAGAGCAGAATTCCCCTCATACAATGTGCTTACATGAGGGTCAAATGTCATTACCAGATATAGGTAGACGATGCTCTACTATGTGTTCTCCGGGGAGACAATGGTTGCATGTTTTTAGTTGCTTGCTCAAAGATTATAACTTGTTTTAGCGCCAAGAGCCAAGAGGCTTAATTTTAATCTGCATAATATAAAAATTGAGTATTACATTTTTCAAAAATTAAATTCAAAAACAGAAAGAAAGAGAAACAGAAGAATAGATTTTGCAAATGAGATTTATGGAGGCATGGAAAAAGATACTGAATAAAGAACTGCAAAAAAATAACAAGTTCGAGAACTATACCCTAGAACAATGCATTTAATTTACTTTTTTTCATAGATTAGGGGAACAGTTATTTTTATATTAATACAGACTACACTGATTTTTTTCGGGGGGGGGGGGCTGTTAATAATACCTCTGAGAGACTTCATGTGTGAAACAGCCATACGTAGAATTGTAAGTTTATCTGGTTTACGAGCAAGGGCACTACATGAAGGTACCATGTCAGACAGCTCCGTGATGTAAGCCGTCATCTTATTCCTTCTTCTTCTTTCAATCTCACTATGATTCTCTCTGTCAGGATGAGAACAAATTTTGAAATAAACATCTATTTAATTTGATTTATCATTGAGCTTCATAAAAAACATGTAAACAAAACATATTCACTTGGCAAAATGACTGGTGATACTGATGTGACA
The DNA here is from genome assembly GCF_018143015.1 of Lytechinus variegatus. Classification (NCBI taxonomy): domain Eukaryota; kingdom Metazoa; phylum Echinodermata; class Echinoidea; order Temnopleuroida; family Toxopneustidae; genus Lytechinus; species Lytechinus variegatus. The sequence continues at coordinate 1,201,805 of NC_054744.1, read as the reverse complement.
CTGTCCAAAATTCACCATAAATTCAAATCAATTAAATTCAATTCAATACTAATTCCAATCAATTTATGTTCTAATTTCCAATTCAAATTCAAATTCAAATTCAGATTCAGATTCAAATTCACATTCACATTCAAATAAATTAAATTCAATTTTAGGGCTAAACTTCTTTCATGCATGTTCATAGAGAAAAAATCTGGTAAAAACTGGCAGTGGAAAGTTTTCTTCAAGAAGTCATAACAGTCATAAAATCAGTACAAATTTTCTTGAAAGCAAATGAGAACCAGCAGTCTTTTATACCCTAAATTCTTCAACTACTTAAATCTGGTAAAATTGATAATTCATAATGCAACATTTTGAGCTATGTCTTCTTGTAATATACCTGTAAGCCCATTTCAATAATTATACAATACTTCACTACACATAACATCTATACTGCAAATAACATGTAGCTAACCAAGTAGCTAAACAAGCACTTTCCCCTCTAAAAACATTTTTGTTTCTCAATATTTATTACTAATTTTTTTTCTCTGAACTACTAATTGCTATCTTGGAAAGTATATAAGACTAGCTATTTATAACACACAGTCAATGAGAGACCACACACTGTCATTATTTGCTTCCCCTTTTAAAGAATGAGCAACACTAAATATTTTTAAATAGAATATATTTTTGCTTTACCGGTACAATGCAAACTTATTATCATCAAAGTTATCGGGATTCTGGCGTGGCCACACACAATAATAATTCATGTATAGTAATACATGAATTCATGTATAGCGTATAACACATTATAAATAACGTCTCTATGCGCTTCCAAAGGACTTGGATATTATTACCCTGGCTTTAGCCCCGCAGCCTTTTTTTTAGTGCTGGGGCATTTCAAGGAATACATTCCTGCCAGGTACCCATTCACCTCACCTGGGTTGAGTGCAGCACAATGTGGATAAATTTCTTGCTGAAGGAAACTACGCCATGGCTGGGATTTGAACCCACGACCCTCTGTTTCAAAGTCCGGAGACTAATCCACTGGGCCACAACGCTCCAATGTATGCACTTTCTCCACTCTCTGGAAAGCATTCCAACAAGAGTTCCAAGACTCAATTGCTAGGCATATTATATAAGCTTTCACATCCTACTGGGTACCAATTTAACACCTGGGTGGAGAGTGGCAAAGTATTGACTGATGCCTTGCCAAAGGACGTGAGGCCGTAGTGGGATTTGATTACAAGGCAAGAGTCCCAAAGGCTACACCACGACGCTTCCACATAATCGCTTTAATCTAATCAAACCACTGAAAGATTCTGATTCTTTTAATGGTATTATAATCAACACTGTACTACAAAAATAATCAACTTGAGAAAAAATTATGTCACACTGCATACAAATATTCTTCTTATGTGATGCAAATTGTGATTTTTATTTCAAAAATAGTTTCAATGTGAAGACTGCCGGAAAAATTTCTACTCCTACTGAAAGTTCCCGCGTGAATTATTAAAATTTTCTTATGAAAGGTAAGCTCAGATCTAGATAAAGAGTTTGAAAATTTGGTATTGAAATCAAGCCAAATCTATTTTCACTCTTACCGAGCAAATCGTTCCTTGTCAGGCTTGTCATCTTCCGTCCTAACAATAAAAAGTAAAAATAATAAATATAGTCACTGAAGATTTTGAATTCAATGATCCTAGTATCTATATTGCACCTTAGAAACAATCCGCCCTTTCACACTGTAAAAAAAAAATCATAACTTGAATAATGACAATTTTTTAGTACGTGTGAAACCAAACTACAATGTAGAACATTATTAGAATCACAAACGCTATAGATCACAATCACGAATGCAAATTCTACTCCAGAGGTGATTTCCATGAATAAGTTTCACTCAAATTACGGTATGAATTTTGCATGTGAAAGGCTTGACCTCCAAAACATCTTTTTTTGGGGGCGGAGCTTATGTGACCTTTTAAGCACTTCCGTATAAAATTGTATTAAACTCATTGTAACACTCTTAAGATGTAGCGTGGTAATATGGATGAGTGTTAGCTAGTAGAACAAATGATGAAGCACAGTCATAATACATGTAGTTGGTATTCTGGAACATTTATTATAACAAAGTCATGAAAGTCGGATAAACCCAATATTGACCTCTAACCACATGAGTGGTGGTCTGGGTTTTAGAGGCAGGTCTACACCTGATGAAGGTGGGAAGCAAGATTGATCTTTCCTTGCTTTTCCTGTATGATTTTTATGTAAGTCTCTGTTTATCCAGTTACTATATCTACAGACAGGCTAATTAGCCAGCTGTACCAGTATACATGTATGTTAAGTGTGAATAATATAAAACTTTTATAAAAGAACAGCTTTACTTTATGAGTTGATCTAAAGCTTAATCCTAGTATTATAGCTTTTATCCCCTGAGTATTCAGTGTGGTGTTACTCATTAGTAGTTGATCATTATGTACCACTGAACTCTAACAATATAGTTCACTGGTTTATACTGTACACAGTGTTTACAGGTTGTTCTTAACTTAAAGTGAAATGAATGAATATCTTACTCTTACATTAGATACACCTTCCGAAAAGAAACGTCCTCGTTTCATGATAGAATGTATGAAATTAAACTGATAACAAACTTATATAATAAGATATTGAATATCAGAGCAGTAAAGCAGTATCAATATAAACTTAACCACTAGGCTCTTCCTAAAGGAAATCATAAATCAAAACATATATAAAATTAAACTGAGGGGCCAGGGAGTAACAATGAAATGAAGATTAATATCAGAAAGGTATCCAAAGATATTTCAAGGAGAAAAAAAAATTGAGAATTGTCAAGTTCAGATTTATAATTGGAAATTAAACGTTCGCTGCATCTCTACCAAATAGGAGTCATCGTGAAACAAAACATGATTATTTAAGTCAGTGCTTAAAATGTACTTGATTACCAATGGATTATAATTTTGAACATGAAATGCAAAGTGAATTGTAATGATATCTGTAAGAATTGAGAACCATCTATAATAAAGACAGTATAAAGGTTAATCCACAACATCTCAACACTGAAAGAATTCAATACTGATTTGAGTGATGTAAGTCTGGATGAAAAAGATGCATGACTACAACAGAAGCTGACAACTCCATTATTTGGAGAAAAAAAGTTAAGAAAAGGAGCATGAAACACCTCTTATTTGAAAACTTAATAAATGTCACAATCAAGCAACGACATGCAACTAAATGAAATGATTCCTTAACAAAATACATTACAGTCACTTCAAATGAACACAAATACATTTAGAACTTATAACTTGGTGATTAAACTAACATTACCTACATCTATCAAAATATCATGAATATTAAAAAAAAATAACACATGCATAATATCTCCATGGGTGTTGTGACTATTGTCCTAATAACTTTTTTTTTCGATCAGTGCTGTTTAGGTCAACCTACCAAATAGTAAGCAGGGGACCACACTGTATGAAACAACTTATCAAAATATGAATTGTAGTAAAGTATAAGCCAGGGAGGGGAATTCTTGTACGAAATTGTTTACAAATCTACCAATTCTACTTGCACAGTAAGTGTATAGTCAAATGTACCAGGTTTCTCATCAAAAGGAACTACAGAGCTTAACGATTCAGAAAACTTTTACAAAAAAATCTTTAAAGTTCTCGTGAGCACAAATACAGCAAAGTATCTTAAAACATAGTAAACAAATGTGGAAAATGAAATTAAAAAAAATAAATAATAATGTCTAAGAGATAAGAACACTTTCAAACGTATAAAGAGAAATTAAAGGAAATTCAGATGATACATCTTCATTACAAAGGGGGGGGGATGACTGGAATGGAGACAGGAGCAAACAATTAAGTAGGTGAAAGAAGATGTTCTGGTGGACTTTTAGGAGGATGGTAACCGCCTCCATCATGAGATGGTGTCATGTTTAGGGCCATGTGCGTGCTATGCATCGTTGAAGGAGTTACTAGGACAGGGGATGAAAGAAGTCTGTGAGAAGGCGGAGAACTTGGAGAATGACGTGATATGGAAGAGTGGTCAAGTCCTCTGTGACAAGTTAAGCCCTGATTGAAGAATGGAGGATAAGGAAGATGAGGAATAAGACTGAGAGGAGGAGAGGAAGGAAGTGATGAGTGGTCAGAATGGCTGTCACTTTCATCGTCAGAATCGGCAGACAGACTTTTGAAGATATGAAGTTCATGTGATTGAACAGTCGAGTTAGTTGGTAGGCTAGGGTCAGCACACGTTAGTTTGATTGGTGAAGGAGATGGAGGGGGACTGGGTAGATCATGTACACATTGTGAGATAAGTTCAGAAGGTATTTCCAGGGATGGATTCAGAGTGGTGAGTAGTGTAGATGCACTGGTAGGACATGTAGATTTGGGAGCATCTCGGCACAAATCAGGGATGGGAGGTGTAGGAAGGGAGGATGGATGAGAGATCACGTCACATTTGTGTGGCAAAGAAGATGAAGGGAAAAGGGATGTGCAGTAGGAGTTGCACTCCTGACAGTGAGAGCAGAGGACAGCGATGTCCTTACGCATCCCATGCCAGTAGCACAGCTCATCAAAGAGCTGGGTTGTCTTGGATTTCCCAAAGTGTTGTGCAGATGGAGATGAGTGGAGAATAGAGAGGACAGTGGGTATGAGGGAATGAGGGATGACGAGTTGATATATGATAGTGCCAGAAGGATGCCTCTTTCGGCGGCATAGCAAGCCATCCCTGATCACTAAACGATCAAACTGAGTTCGATACTTGAAGAGACACTCTTCATATCGGGGAATAGTGGATTTTGGGGGCACATGACCAGTACGGACCCATGTAGTCACCTGACGGAGGATAGGGTTTAGATGTTGGGCCTGATGGAGTCGAATGCCTCTATCCATCAATGCACCACACAAGGCGGAAACAGATGTAGGTGGAGCATTCTGAGGTGCAGTAGGCAATGGTGATGATGGTGGAGAGGGATTTTGTCCTCTTTCTACTGTAAACGATGGTGTGGTAGAAAGATCAGAAGAGTTAGAAGAAAAGGGAGGATAAGAGCGAGAGTTCTTCTGCAGGCAAGATTTCTTAGGCACAGAAGAAGGTGGTGGAGGTGAAAAGAGTTTCCTGCTAGGACGAGGAGACTGGTGGTCACGCTCATCGTATCTAGGAGAAATAGGACGAAAATGATAGCTGTGAGAAGAAGACGGAAAATGAGAGCGAGAGGAGCGCCTGTCAAATGAAGGAGAGATAGGAGGGGAGTGATATGGGTGTGAATTATATTCTATGCTGGGAGAATGGGGACGAGGTCGATGTGGCTCGTAATTGTTAGATGAATGGTTGTAGAATGAACGAGAAGTATAAGAGGAATGAGCATGAGAAGAAGAATTATAATAGTGGTGATTGGGGGAAGGGGAGAAAGATCCGTGATAACCAGACTGAGAAGGAGAATAGTCATGAGAAGATGAATACATGGCGAAATAATTCAATAAAGAAAATCAAAAGCTGTACAAACTCAAACAAAAGAATAAAGGAATAAATCCAGTATAATATATGCAAAATACAGGAATAAAGGAAGATATAGTAACTAGTGAAAACAATAGAAAAAACCTCAAATCAAAAAGGAATAAACTTACTTAAGTTGTCGAGAAATTAAATCAAAATAATAAACAATTCAGCAGAAAGTACGAAATGTTCCAAAACGGATCTAAAGGAGAGTGTATCAAGTTCAGTTTGTCAGCATGCAGGCACATCCACGACGAAAAAGAGTATCCAGGAACACAGATCTGTTCACAGTTCAGCCTCCAAATGATAATAGAGATGAAAACAAGGATGAAAATGCTGATGACTCTGAAGATCTTGTCGAGAAAACTGGAAACTGGAATTCCCGGACAACCTAGGGAACGTCGCTATATCAGGATGTGGAGGTCCAGGATAGAAGTAATAAAATGCAGACCACATACACGAGTTCAGTTGAAATTGGTTTGTTGGTAATCCAGGTATGATGAAACAACTCATCCGGCTCCAAACAGCAGGCAAAGTTAAAACAGTTCCATATCGAAATAGTTCAATCCCGAATGACAAAGATTTCCAAAAGAAGTGTCTGGAATATCCAAGATATGTATATATCAGAATATAAAAAGTTGAAGAGTAAGTTATAAATTCTAGCAGTGATGTGGTTGTCCAACGATGAAAAACTTCCAAAATAATATTCAAACTCGATATAAAATGTAAAAAAACAGCAAAATGTCACGATCAGTCGATCAATAAAAACAATATTGATGAATGTTCGAGCGGGATGGCGTACTCCACTTTACGCTGCCACCAATGTAACACTCTTAAGATGTAGCGTGGTAATATGGATGAGTGTTAGCTAGTAGAACAAATGATGAAGCACAGTCATAATACATGTAGTTGGTATTCTGGAACATTTATTATAACAAAGTCATGAAAGTCGGATAAACCCAATATTGACCTCTAACCACATGAGTGGTGGTCTGGGTTTTAGAGGCAGGTCTACACCTGATGAAGGTGGGAAGCAAGATTGATTTTTCCTTGCTTTTCCTGTGTGATTTTATGTAAGTCTCTGTTTATCCAGTTACTATATCTACAGACAGGCTAATTAGCCAGCTGTACCAGTATACATGTATGTTAAGTGTGAATAATATAAAACTTTTATAAAAGAACAGCTTTACTTTATGAGTTGATCTAAAGCTTAATCCTAGTATTATAGCTTTTATCCCCTGAGTATTCAGTGCGGTGTTACTCATTAGTAGTTGATCATTATGTACCACTGAACTCTAACAATATAGTTCACTGGTTTATACTGTACACAGTGTTTACAGGTTGTTCTTAACTTAAAGTGAAATGAATGAATATCTTACTCTTACACTCATCATAGCTCGCTGTGCTTTGATTGACAAGTCACAACGGACACATACTGCCTTCGCTCGGGAATTCAAATTCAGATCACATTTTTCGAGTGAGCATGTGAAAGGTCCAATGATGCTAGATGAATTGCAATCATCACTACAATGATGATTCAAGATTCATATGTGAAAAGGCCCAATATTACTCAGAAACCTTTCTAACAAATATATACATTGCATCATGAACATCAAGGATGACCAATATTGAATAAATTATATGACAGAATCAAACATTATCTTCATGATTTATATCAAATTATATGTGTTTATCATATCATGTAAAATTGATGGGTTGCCAGTTCCTACCAGACTTTATAACTCATAAAAAGGGAGTATTTTTTAAAAACATCAAAGAGTGCACAAACACTGTTTCACTCCATTTGCTTTAATATAGCATTGAATAAAAGATATGGAACACCTTACATTCACACAGCATTCCTCACTAACCTTGATAGCTTAGCTGATGTAGAATCATCATCTTCTCCATCATCACTCCTGGGTAGAGAGAGGCAAACAATAAGAAACAAATTGCATTTTCTTCAAATTGAATGTACTTGTAATGTAATGTAAAATATCTAATGTAAAATATGGAATGGGAATCAGAGACATTAAATTATTAAAAGAAAAAAAACCCACATTGCTAGATGATTAAGATGATACAAGGGGAAGTACCAAAAAGGAACTAAAGTTTTATGTTTTCTGAATTGCCCTTTCTTTGCCGCTACATGTAGACAGTCACCCTAGGTTTCAAATTTCAAGTTTAACCAATCAATAATGAATATCTTTTGGTCTAGGAACATGTTAAAAAGATGTAAATTTGATTTTCACTGCCTTTTGCAAACCTTCAAATGACTGAGTGACAGAGATGTCAAACTTACGTGAAAAAGTATGCTTACAGTTACATGTACACTTAAAAAAACATGTCTTGTTTGTAAATAATTATAATGGATTTTTTTAATCCTATCTAAGCCATGTTAACATGTTAACATACATGTATATCACTCTGGTCTTGGCGGGGGGAGGGGGGGGGGGCTAGTCAAATATATTGCTGTACACACACTTGACCAAAAACAAACACGTTTAAAGGTTTTTTTTCAGTTTTGGATGCGGGCCGAGCGTGCACTCATTAAGGATATAAAAAACACAGATTTTCAAAAAAAGGGAGCAGTTTTGAAAAACTGGTCAATGGTCAATCGCAGGGTCAAACGTATTCAGGGTATTTTTTAAACACTAGCCAAACGTGTTTAGGGTATGCTTTTTTCCCCGGGGTCATATTCTGGCGACAGCTTGTTAAGGGGCCAAAATGTGTAAATAAAGCCAGTAAAAAACATGTTTAGGGGATTATTTTGTACACAGAGAAAAACTCGTTTACGGGGTTTATGGAAATAATTTGGCCACGCGTGCGTAAAGCAATCTATTTGACTGACCCACCAGGGGTCTTGGCACTTTCTTAATCAAGCTTGACATTATCTTATATTGAAAAACGCCCTCAAAATGTGTCATGCAAGTCACAAAAATACATCTACTACTTAAAAAGGCCCTCTACATACCAGTATATCAGATGTAAACCCCTCCATTATGAACACACACCAACAAGTTCATAAACCAAGAAAAACTTTGGGAAAAGGATAATGATTGGAATTTTTTTGGTAAAACTCTTTAGACCCAAGTCATTAGGGGAGACTGGCGTTAGTTGGAACATTTTTGACAAAAATGGCTGTAAAATCCAAATAGATTTTATTCGAGAAACAATCAATATATCAGCTTGAAACATATATCTACGGGCTTCAAATGTTCCCCATAAAATTTTGTTATGGTTACTGAAAAAATCCAACTTGAACAGGACCATTACAAACGTTCCAACTTACCCCAATACGGGGTAAGTTGGAACATGGTATGGGTAAGTTGGAACACTGCATGGTCAATTAAGAATTATACTAAAACTACTTTAAACTGTAATATGGTTTTAGCCTATTTGCTTTATTTTATTCAAGTTCAAAATATTTAAGTGTGGATTCACTGAACTTTATGTTTTCTATTATACAGCCACTCACACAAGCACACTGTGTAGTAGAATTCCGCATATTTGGGTGCATTTGATTTTACATGCAATTTAGTGTAGGCCTACATTATAATTAGAATAAAGTTTTTATGCAGATAACTTGGCAAACACTAGCTACATGTACATGTCAACACTGATTACATGTAGATGGATCCATCTAGATTTTTCACTTTATAATTTACATGAATATGGACATTTTGAAAAATTTACTTTGATTTATATATTGTATTCTTCTTATTTCAATTCAGGGGCCATGATTTTTCCAAATCCTACATGTAAATTCATATCACAGAAACCTGGGAGTCCAAACTCCCAGTAACCTTTATGTCAAACCTATACATGTGTAACCCACAATAAATCTGCAATGTCAAGATTGCCTGCCATGTTTCAGGACAATTTTGTCAAGATTTGAGACAAAATTTCCCAAGAACAGTGTCCAACATATAGGCATATACATGTACATGTACAGTTAAAGCTAAATGCTAACACAAATCCCAGTCAATATTGAAAACCTTCACATCTATATTTTAGCCCTCATATTTCAATGATTCATCTCTGAATTTCATATTGAATTTAGTCAGCCCTTTTCACTATTTGGCTGTACATTTACTCTCTTTATAAGTGTCAAACTCCATGTACAACAATAATACAGGTCTTAACTTTTAAAAATCTTCATAAATTCAAAGCACATGAATTTAGGATTGAGATGTACAGTGAACATGTGTGAGAGATACCAATTGGATCACATGTATACAGTTTTTACCAACAAACAAAAAAATACACAAGGGTCCTAGGTGATTTCGCCCCTGAAATGCTCAAAAGAACCCCTGAAAATGTCAAAACTTAATCAATATTGCAGATTTATGCAGTAGGTTATGAAAAGCACCCCTCTCCCATAAAGAAATAAATGTACTGTACTTGGGCCTAAGCATGTACTGTACAGTACATGTACATGTACATGACAGAGTGTTTGATTTTTTACATGTATTTTTGCATGAAATCCATTATTTTCAAGACCCAGTATATGCATGTATTTACATGTAGATTACATGTATATTCTTGTAGACTGTCTCATATAATATGTACAATCAAATGATTAGCATCCACAGTTGATTGTGGACCTTCCTTTACACCATTACTACAGTTGATATTTGATTTCAATCATCTAATCCACCATCAAAACGAAAATAATACAAACCAAAGAACTATTTTGAAAAAGACTCTAAAAGTGATACACATTTGAATGTGTTCTAAATATATGTGTAACAAAGCATATGAATAGATGACCTTTGAGGTAGATTAGCTCTTTAATGTTGATTTCTATTCATGTGTTGAGTGGTAGCTCAGCTAGTGAGCCGAGCACAGCTCTGAGCTCACAGATACGTGCCTGCGCATAAAAACCAGCACGGTCTTTCTTTGTTTGCCCTGACGGCAACGCTGCCTTGCTGGGGGAGCTTCCTATTATTATTTAATGGATGTAAGGAAGGCAAGCAAAAAAAAAAATGAGAGACAGAGAGCGACAGTATACAAGGACTGTATGTACTATAATACATGTAATAATCATAAAAATTGTGTCCCTTCTTATTAATACTTGGTCATTTTTTATTAGGCCTTTTTATCTCATAACAAATGCTTTATAGAACCTGGAAAAAACTACAATTGGGAGAAGAATAGAATAAAATGGTTTGAAAGATGATGGTATCACTAACAGGTGTTGAAATCAATATAGTCTTGAAGAGCTGAATGCTCATTATGCCATTATACCTCGGAGGGGGGGGGGGGCACTAAACTACATGTATATTCACACATTGACTAAAGGGGGAGTTCATCCTGACAAAAAGTTCATTGTAAAAATAGCAGAAAAGACAATACAAAATATTGCCAAAGGTTTGAGAAAAATCCATCAAAGAATAAAAAGATATTAGAATTCTAAAATTGATTGTGATGTCATAATAATGCAAGCAGCTCTCCTACATATCGCCTGGTGAAAAAAAATCAATGAAATGTCATTTTCTCTGAAAATTGAAAATAGTTTTCACTGCACCTTTTAGTGTATATCAATAGACAAAATCATTTCACACCTGTTCCTAAAAAGAAAAACAAATTATTCATGAATCTTTAAAAAATTGAAATTTATGCATTTTATATTACATGACAATTTGGGGCAGATGCTCGTTTATGATGTCACAAATCAAAAACTATACAGTCTAACAACTTTCTTAAAATCTTGAATGGATTTTCCTCAAACTTTCAATACTTTTTATTTTTTCTGCAACTTTTCTTCAGGGTGAACTTCCCCTTTAATATATCATAGGTGTTGTCCAATATGAAGCAAATTTATGGGTTTAAACAAGGGAATTTATTTTTAATGGAACATGATGAATAAATATATAGATGCAGGTATAAATGAAAGGTTTGATGATATATCCATCGCACAAATTAAGAACATGTTCAATTTTTAAAGGACAAGTCCACCCCAACAAAAAGTTGATTTGAATAAAAAGAGAAAAATCCAACAAGCATTTAAACACTGAAAATTTCATCTACCGTAAATCGGATGTAAAATAAGAAAGTTATGACATTTTAAAGCTTCACTTAATTTCACAAAACAGTTATATTCATATCCTTGTGACCTTGTTGGTATGCAAATGAGGAGACTAATGACATCACTCACTGACACTTTTTTTGGTATTTCTTTATGTGAAATATGAAATATTCCAATTTTCTTTCTTTTGTCGTGTGAAACAACAATTAATTCTTCCCTGAACATTTGCAAAAGGACAAGTCCACCCAAACAAAATATTGATTTGAATAAAAAGAGAAAACTAAAACAAGCATAACACTGAAAACTTCACATACAAATTGCGAATAGGCATGAGTGCGATGGTGCAAGATTTCACGAGGTGAAAGAAAAATGCTCTATTCAACGAGGCATTAGCTGAGTTGAATAGAGTGTCCCTTTCTTTCACTGAATGCAAACTCTCGTAACATTGCACAAAATAAGATTGTACAACGCCTACTTTGCTAGTTGTTCGTGAACAAATGAGAGGCTGAATGTCAAACATTCCTACCGTCTGACATTCTTTTGTATATCTTCTAATTTTCTCCTCATTGACAAGTGAAACAATGATTAATTCCTCCCTGAACATGTGGAAATAGCAATTTAAAAATCCTCCTTCTTAACTTCTTCTTCCTCTTCTTCTTCTAATTCATGAAATACATGTACATAGATCTAAATGCCAGCTCATTTCAATAATGATGCGATTCACTCATTTTACCAAAATTGACTTATAAAACCATTCGGATGACCACCGACGTATGTGTATATACATGTACATGTAAATACCAATAAACAAATTTGACCCCACTGAGACCAATGATGTAGCAACAAGAACTTTCTTTGTAAAACATGAGATTGTGATGAGAACACTCATGATGCAAATCTATAAAATCATTTAATAACAGCTATTTGAGCATCTGGGGATGATACCCCCCACGAGTTCCTGTGTCATTTCCCCCATGAATAATAAATACATGTATGCATAATTTGAACACAAACGTACATATGAGCCTAAACAATGAAACATCTTGTAATATTAACTTGATTTAAAAAAATATTCATAAATAAATGCAGAAGAATAAAATCAGAGAAACTGCTTTTATATTCCATTAGAACACACAGAAGGAAATACACTGTAGGCCTACATCAGGGAATAAATAATGCAGTGTATCTCTGGAACAAAGAGTGTGATAAATGCACTGTAACTGATTGGACAATTTAGATTTATGATAATGAATAAAGTGATATGAAATGTATGAATAAAGAAAGCTTGAGAGGTCATAATGGGAGAAAAGCAGACATCTGGTAGGGATAGATGATGATGGAAGTCAACAGGGGATAAAGAAAGGCACACAATACAGCAATCTGCCAGAAATTGAGATAGTCATAATTGAAATATGCATGCATTTCTAATAATAATGCCTGTGGTCTCTCTCTCTCTCTAGGGCCGTCAGCACCATCCCGAGTTTTCAAATTAGCACGCTATTTTTGATCCGGCAAATTATCCCGATCTGAATAATCTCGAGATTATTTGCAGTGGAGACGCAATTATCGTGCTAGCTCGTAGGATTAATCTTGAGATTCAATCTCAAGTCAACTTGGGATTATTTGCACAATAGCGTGCTATTTTACGAATATATCGCGCTAATTCGTTGGTGCAGACGCACTCGGGTTTATTTATTCACGGCGTCAGACCATAATGCATCGATGCCTCGCTTGAGCAGGAATTGCTCTTCTTGCGATGGTGGAGACGGGTTTCTTGAATCCTAAGATTAATCGCGAAGAGGGCCGATCGGGCTAAAATCTCGAGATTGAGCAAACTCGGGATGGTGCAGCACCGCCTTCTCTCCCTCTCTCTCTCTCTCCCTTCAATCTCCTACATGTATCTCCTTCTAACTCACTGTCTTTACATGATAACATATCATTACATTTCCATACTTTGTCTATTACTTCTTTTTTCATTGAGGGGGGGGGGGTAGTAATGAACAATGACCATTCTCCATAAATCTCTTTTGTTCTCTGTTAAAAGTAACAAGTGAACCAGGGAAGCCAGACAAACTTCTCCTAAGGTATACACTACAGTACATTGTACATGTATGTACATGTACATACTTTTTAAGGTTCATTTTATGTAGCTTCCTTCTTTTCCTGATTGTCTGTTATGAATTACACTATAGATCTACATGTATGTATGTCATATTTCTTTTTATATAAATGTCAATATATTTGGGGGGGATTTTTCTTTTAGTCATCCTCAGGCACTAGTCGGTGGTAATTTCTTCCTCTTGTACATATTCTTTATGTCTTTTGCCTGGAAATAAATTAAAAGTTACCGGCAAAAACTTAAAATTTTAACCCATTTTTTTTAAGATAGCTCCGTAAACTATGAGATTGAATGACTTATTTCCAAAGTTCATTATCAAAAAGCTTTTTAGTTTTGACATTGTAGCGAGATTTTCAAAATACCGTCCTGTTGCACTACTGAGAGCACTTTTCCGCATTCAAAAATTATTATCTCAGTATCAGATACATGTACGATTTAGTGGAGTGCTACTGGCAGTCTTGCTTGCAGACTTTGAAAACAATGAAATAATTATTAAAAAAAATAATATATTCATGTACATGTAATGATAAAAATACTGCATTCAATGACCCTAAATGACATATGACCTTGATCATTTGACCTACATGTACAGGCTTGTGCAAGATGTTCAGTGATATTTGATTACTCCTATGTCCACATTTCAAGAACTATCCAAAAAATTTCAAAGATATGATGGCAAATCAACAATTATCCCCAACTTGGACAAAGTTTATCGACATTAAATGACATTTGACCTTGGTCATGTGACCTGAAACTTGCATGGGATGTTAAGTGATACTTGCTTTACTCTTTACACATGTATGTCCCAGTTTTATGAACTACATGTAGATGGCAATTCAACAAATACCCCAAACATGGCCAAAGTTCACTGACCCTAAATGAACTTTCACCTTGTCACAAGACATGAAAATTGGGCAGAATGTTACTTCATTACCCTTGTGTCTAAGTTTCATGAACTATACTTTCCAAGTTATGATGACATTTCAAAAACTTAACCTTCGGTTAAGATTTCAATGTTGACGCCGCAGCCGCCGTTTCCATAGGAAAGCAGCGCCTATGTTTGTATATTTCCATATAAAAAGATAAAATATATACATGATCAATTTAACATAACATACAGATGGAGGATGGCCCATTTCAGCGGTATCAATAAGATACTCCTGGATGGGGCCCTTAAAGTATCCTTATAGTCTCGCTCTGCTATGCAGGGGAGACAAAGGTGGATATACATTGTATTTTCATAAACTAGAAATTCTGAGCTTTCAGATCATATGGAAAACTCGCAACTAAATTCAATTAAAAGAAATCAGGTTTCAGTTCCATACTTTTGGCTCAAACCCATTGCTTACGTTAAGGCAGAGCTCTATTACTTTTTCTTTTAGTTTAAGGGCTACTTTTTTATCAATTATTCTGACAGAATGATCAATGAGGAATTATTCTGCAGTCTAGATGTACATGTAAACATTTTTTTTCTAAACTTCCTTGAATATTGTTTGTTATTTTTCTAATTTTACCCCAAACATTCCATTTGGCAATTCTAGGGGAGATTTGGGCTTTCTTAAGGGAAAAATCACCTGTAGCATATATGTACCTGAATGTCCTACATGTAAGCTGCTGTGATACATGGAAACTTCAAACAGAGCTGCCAACCTTTAACAGTAAAAGGTAGCTCAAAAGTCATAATTTTGAGATAAGTCAGAATTTCATATGCACCACACAGTATCATAAATTTGTTTTAAAAAAGTATAAAAAATATAAAGAACAGATTCCTTAAAAAGAAATCTCGGGTACTCTCTCATCTGCATAAATCTATAATAAATAAGTGAAACACCTCTGGCAGTCTCGCCTGCATTACGCTAATCAATATACATGTAGCAGCAATACTGACTTTGAAAACAGCTAATAAAATACTATGTCCATTGACCCGAATGATGACCTTTGACCATGATTACCCTTATGTCTACATGCATGTTTCATGAACTAGATCCAAGAACTTCGATAAGTTATTATGCCAATAATTATACACCCCCTCCCCCGACATGACCAAAGTTCATGGACTCTAGTCTAAATGACCATTGACCTTGGTCATGTGACCTAAAACTTGCACTGGATGTTAAGAGAAACTGTATTACTTTTATGTCTAAATTTTATAAACTACCTGTAGCTCCATAAATGTTGCGATGAAAATTCAACAAATACCCATACATGTAACATGCCCGAAGTTCATTGACCCTAACTGACCTTCGTCGACTGACCTGAAGCTCGAGCAGGATGTTCAGTAACACTTCATTACCCTTTATAAGTGTAAGTTTCATGAACTAGGTTCATATACATGTAACATACATGTAAACTTAGGTCAAGATTTCGATATTGATTCCCCCAACATGGTCGAAATTCATTGACCCCTAATGACCTTTGACCTTGGTCATGTGACCTGAAACCAAGGCAGAATATTCAGTAATACTTGATTATTCTTATGTCCAAGTTTCTTTAACTAGGTCCATATATGATGCCATCTCAAAATCTTAACCTTAGGTTAAGATTTGATGTTGATGAAGCAAGAGTGATGATAACATTCAAAGGTATGTTAACAAAGATACACGACTATGTGAATAATAATTGGCCGCCTTCAGATGAGTTCACCTCTGCCTAAATACTATAAAGTATTAAATGATAAAAACATACTTATTTGCCCTCAAAAGAGTAATAATTTAGCTCAAAAGCATAATGGCATAATATGACATGGAAACATTATATTGGACGGCTCAGAATGGAGTACAAGAAATATTCCATGAAATAACGCCATCCAATATAAGCATTATCATCTATCCCCTCCCCCAAAAAGGAGGGAGAAATTAAATCAACAAGTCATATCACTTATCACATTATGCCATTATCACTTCATAGGATGAATTTTGGTCGTTGACGACTTGTATGTAGGTTATTATGTCATCGAGCGTAGTTGTGCTCTATGCTGCGCATCACATTGCTTTCATTGTTGTACGCATCGTATATTTCTCATACATGTACCGGTATTCAATAGCAAATTTTGTACAGGAGCCTATGGGATATTCGTCAGATTTCAGTCCTTTTTAGGGATACGCTCTGTAGTAGTACTGCACAGGCAATTGATGCAAACTAAAATACGCTTTTTTAATGTATCACTAGAACACTCTATATAGATGATAATGACTTTTTCTTAATAGTTCGCAGCTCTGTCAAATGAAAGAATACTACTACTACTAATACAACTTGCAACTAAAACTACTACAAGTATTATGCACTGGTCATTGATGCGCATAAAATTTTCTTATAATTTTAAAACACTGACACTCATCCTTGAAGACACATCAAACGTCTTTGTTTACACCTGCTTGCTGTTAAGCTTAGACAGGGATTATTGAGTCATAATGCTCCGCACGCTCCCATTAATTGCCTTAATACACTCAATAAAGTCAATCAAAGGGAAAACATAGAGGGAAAGAAATGGTCTGCTGTCTGCACAGCCACAAGATTATTTGCAGGCACAAAGGGTTTGTATAGTGCAGAGTCTGATTGTAGAAACTAGAGACTCATGTACTCTGGCAACTCTTTGATACTAGCAGTTGGTTTGGAGTCTAGTCTTTAACCCTGTACAATCATTTCTTTCAGTGTCAATTCTGGGTCTGTGTTGTTATAGTGTCAAATTTGAGTCTGTACTGTTGAAGAGTCAAATTTGAGTCTTTGAGTCACGTACCATCACATGAGGTAGATTTCAGTAAAATCTTGCCAATGAATATTTGTCTCTTATATTTTCCTGCTAAAGAACACATCATGAGGGTGAACTTCCCCTTTAATTTCTTTATTTAGCTTTGCCCAACCCGATTCATAATGTTACACGACATATACATGTACTGAAACTGATATTGTGCTTATTACCTGAATACATGCATGCATCCTCTATTTTGAGTATGAAAGCTTTATTCTGACTAGTGTCTGTCTACAAGTAATTGTCAAAGGGCACATTGCTGAATTTATAAAGCAGTCTCATTCAAATGTTATCATAGAACATCTGAATGATTAAGTGGAATTGTGAAGTAACTTACCCAGCCTTCCTTTTTCTCTGCTGAGGAGGAGGGGGTGGTTGCTGCATCTTATTATAGGAACTGTAAAACAACAACAACAAAAAGATAAATGGAATTTCTTGCAAAGGGAAATCACCCCTGGTTGCTGCATGCCTGCATCCTCATTCAAATTTGATTTTATTCCAAAACAAAATACAAATCTATTCTAATCACCATCAGTGGTTTTAAAAACCAGCTCAAACCTATTTTTTGGGTCAAATTTTCTTAATTTATCATTTTGCACATTCTGAATGCCTGTGATTCACTCTAATGATTTGCCAAATTTCAGATTAAACTTTGTATTATTTAGAGAATAAGAGCATATTTGAATTTCTTACGAATCGGCTCAAACCCTTACTTTGATTTTACGAACTGGCTCAAACCATTCCTTGTGTACTATTAAGTCTCTGGAATGGCGCGCACAGGTCAAAGGCCCGACCTAGATGCTGCGTGTATGAGGTTTGTGCCTCTAAAGAAACATGCGCATTGGATGGCTCAAACCCCCTGTTTTGTCGAAATTAGCAGATTCTAAATTGCATACATATGCGCTTTATTTTAAATATGGAAAGAAAAAATACGAATCGCAGAAATTCGGTATGTAATGTAAAGAATAGAATGCATGCTTTAAATTGGTATGAATAATTGATCTGGTTTCTTTCAAAAAGAGGGAAGTTATGAGCATCTGAAGAAGAACCAAACTTTCAACGCGATTATCTCGAAATCACGTTTTGAAGACCAGCCGAGGTTTGAGCCAGTTCATAAAATCAATGATGATACAATCAACGATATAAAATGATAATTATGATAAAACATGAACATTTTTGTACAATGAGTATATGTGGAAATGGAGTGATTTACTCAACAGAGTAGCTTGTATAATGTGACCCCCCTCCCTAAAAATGAGAGAGAGAGAGAGAGAGGGGGGGGGGGTCCCATTAAAACCACAAAAGATAAATGAATTTTATTGCAAGTGAAATGCATGAGCCAATAGGCCTAAACTTCTCAGCATGCAGGAATAGACTAACAAAAAAATCAGGGAAGGAGGTAATGGGTGGGTGGAGGGAGAGGAAAGGGGGGGGGGGTACAGTCTGCATTTTTTTTGTCAAATACTAACTTGTAATTCAAAAGTACAATTAGTCAGGCAGCATATGTCATGATTTACTGGCTACTTCGACAAATATGCTTAGTCTGATTTTTACATTTTTATGTGATTGATGACATCACAAGGAACAAGCTTCAACTTGGTGACAAATTTCCAATGGTCATCTTGACCATGTTAGGGGTCAAAATGGGGTCAATTTTTTAAATTGCCCCAATTCTGTCGAATGACACATCAAATTGTTTGTCTTGTTATACTGAACAAGAAACTGTACACAAATACTCATGACCTTCTGTTAAAAAGCTATAACCGGAAATGTCAAAAGGTCAACAAACTTTCATTAAATGGCAAATTAGACTGAAGGCCTTAAGAAAGCTAATTTTTTCGGGTTATATTTTCTTTTTTTTGCAAGTGTGTACTTTTTATTTTCGATTTTGATAAGTGTATCTTCAGAAGTCCTTATCCAGAAGATCTAAAGGGTCAAGACAAGGTCAAAATGTTGACAAACTTTCATTGGTAGCCAATATACACTAAAAGTGGTTATAATTTTAGAAGTCTTATTTTTCATGGGTTCTTTATTCTGAAAGACATTATAAAGGGGTCAAATGTGCTCATTTAGGAAAAAAATACATTCAGTGTGGTATCATGGTATTGCAGGAATACCAACGACTTGACAAACCCATATGCTCTTATTCTTATCACCCTGAAAGTTTTGAACAGTGCCCCAGGGGGGGGGGATACTCGACCCAAAAAGTGGTAGGGGTGTGCCGCGGGTGAGACAAAAACGGGGGCTCTGGAGCGGGCTTATTATAAAATGGAGGGTCCTCAGAACAGGCTTCGGAACTACAAATGTTTGTGAAAACGGGGGTCCTTGGAACGGATTGCCTGCGTGTGAGTGCGTATGCATCCCTATGGAACGGGAATATGTGCATGCAGCTAGCCCGGCGGCAAGGGTGCCAGGTACGCTCGCACAGAAGCGATGGTCGAACAGCGCTCTGCGGACACTTTTCACCAAAATTGCAGCTCATTGTAGCTGAACTATGCGACCGGAACGGCGTAACGAAAAATATGCGAAGCTTTGGAGCAGACTCCTTTCTTCTTTTTTCACAATGAGAAGAAAATGCCATGCTTTGGAGTGGCTTTCTTTGTAACGTTGGCGAAGAACAATAGGAAACAAGATGGCGGCATAAACATCGGGCAAGTCTCTTCCGTCTTGTCATGATATTTTCTCATTTTTTTTATGAATTCTTGTTTGAAAATAAAATAGATGGAGAAGAAATGTCAGGAATGAAGTTTTATTCCATGTAAATTAGGGCTAGATCTAGGCCTAGATCTTTTAGAAGGAAAGTAGAATTCTCGGGAGCGAAAGTTTCAGGTTTTGGCAGCCTACACTACAGGCACATAAATAGGCCTATATACAGTAGAGGCGCTGGTCAGAAAATTGGGATCGTCCCAGTTTACAGGGACTGTCTCAGTTTATAAGGATTTCTTCACACAAGAAATCTAGGAATGTTCATTCACCTGTCAAGTGCCGACACCAATCAAGTGTGCTAGTCAATGTAAACATATCAGGTTTCATAACAAGACTATTGGAAGACGGTAAGTCATGAAAAATAGACGGTGAACTGGGGGGAATTGAGGTCACTGAATCTATTTTTAGCACTCTCAATTTCCGTAATTGCTGTCTTTGTCCCATAGGGGGAAGTGAAAAAAAAAACGTCCCCATAAACAAGGACAGTCTCAATTTATCAAGACATGATTTGTCTTGGTTTATGAGGATATCCTTGTTTTCTGGGACAATCCCAATTTTTGGACCAGCGCCTCTACTGATATAATTATAAGAATACCTGGCTTCATTGAGAGCAACCTTACGTCAGTAGGCCTAGGCCTAAATGATTTTTACTCTCTACAAGCCGCCTGGCTATTTGTTATTGTACACAAGTGCGCATACAGTATACAAATCGACGAGTGGTTCCCAAAACCACGATTTGGCCAAAGCATTATTTGATATGATTGAATTCATGAAAAGTGTTCAGTAGGCTAATACTAGGCCTAGTATTAATACGATCAACTAGGCCTACCATCATTTTACTGTACCTTATCTAATTCTAAATAGAGGGTCCAACGTAAGTTGTGTATGCGTCCAAACGACTCTTTAACGAGCAGAGCTCAGCTCAGTCAGAGTATCATCAAGACGAACTTCAATCAGAGTTCAGTCTCTGTTGTTGAGTTGACGTGTTGTTCCGCTGAACTGCGTTGGCTCCACTCAAAAAATGTCAGAAATTAATGTTAAATAAATCCCCAGAAACGGCGGTTGTTCCTGTCTAAGCTTAGAGAGACCTGTGCACTCTTACTTAGTCTTAGGCCTATTACTATTCCGTTCCGTTCTCGAATTTCTCGCGAGTCTCGAAGGTGTACTTGAGAATTAGAACACAAAAGATAAGTAAGAAATCTACTCCTGAACCTATTGCTGTATGCAGTGCTAGAGAAGAATAATTTAAAGTGCTATGTTCAGCTGAAAATACGCTGAGGCGTGGTGTGTTCATCATTGAAATCAGCAACTAATCTACAATCTATGGTAGCTTCTAACACACAAAAGCAAATGACAAAATAGTATGTGTGTGGGCGTGGTGGTGGCTCTCGGGTGGTGGGAGACTGCAGGGGCCGCAATGGGGGGGGGGGGGGAAGTAAAAAGGATTTCTATTTCAAGATAGGGCATGTTACATACGTAACGTACTAAGGGTGTCAAAAAAATGAAAAAAAATCATGTTATGAAAAAAGGGTAAGCCCATGCAAAAGGCCTAGATATTTCGCTAGGAAAATTATCTGTTTACAGTCCAATATGCAAGGGGTTTTAAAAGACTAGAATATATTTTTGCCCCAACACTACGTGTTTAGGGTCCAATTTGAGCGAGGTGTGTGGGGTGATACTAAACTCAGGGGTGGTGGAACGTATTTTCGTTTTTTTTTCTTGGGGCCGGGAGGGGGCATGAAAGCCAAAAAAGGCACCCATGCCAAAAAGAGTATTTGGTTCAAACAGCCTATATTTACACCTAAGATTATCAAGTTGTGTGTTTTGTAGTAATTAAGTTGAGCAAAGATTTTTTTGAAGTGATTTCTGCTCGTACATGTAGGCCTATATATATTTGGAAAAAAATTTCAAATCTGAAGTTGTAAAACTCGCTCTTTGGTAAATTATGGAACTAACTACTGTTAAAAGGGCATTCTTGCGAGATGTTGATGTGAGCGCGAATCACGAGCTCAAACTTTAGAAAATTTCTTGAATTAAGACATGGAAAGTAAACTTTCCGAGCAGTTTTTGTAATTGTGAAAAAAAAAATGTGAATCCAAAAAAAAAATTAACGCGAGCGCAAAGCGCGAGCCAAAATGTTCAATATTCTGATCAAAAAAGAAACCTTTTGAACTTTTGAATTTAGTGACTCATGAATAGGTATGGGCTAAATATCTCACCAATCGAAAAATGCGAGCGCGAAGTGCGAGCTGAAACTTTGTGATATTCTAACCAGAAAACTTGAGATTCTAAGCATTTTATTTAACCAGGAACAGAATGACTACCTTGATAAACAATTATTAGTGCGAGCGCAAAACACGAGCCAAAAAATGTATGATATTCCGAACTGAAAACTGGACATTCTATAAAGCATTTGTGTATGAACATTATGAGTATCTCATATTACTTGCTAGCATGGGCGGAAATCCCAGGGGGACGTGCCCCCCCTACTAAAAATAGTAGGGGGACACAATATCAAATGTCCCCCCTACTATTTTGGGCCTTTGGTGATGCTAAGAAATATGTCACTAAAAATTGGAATAAAACGTGCGTTTTGGGGCGAGATGACCATAAGTTTTAGGTAATAGCCCCTTTTTTTTTGGCTTGTCAAATTTTCCAGACCCTTGTCCCCCCTACCTTTTGGGAGAGATTTCCACCCCTGTTTGCTAGTGAAATATTAGGAACTTTAGTTAGACATTCCAATGATATTATTGGTTTTCATGCAGAAGGAAAATATAATAAACTACAACAATATGCTGACGACACAATTTTACACTTATCGGTTAAAAAAAAGATTTGCAATGGTAATATTAGGTTATTTTGAAAAAAAATGTCGGGCCTCAAGTTCAATATATAAAAATCTAATAGGGAAAAATATATTTTGTGAAAATCAACTTCTTCCTGTGCATAATTTAAATTGGGTATAAGAGGGCTACTTCAGGTACTTGGGTATAGATATTTCTGTTTATCTAGTATGAATGATTGAGCATAACTCTCGGCCCTACTAAAAAAAATAAAGAAATAAAACGTCACAAATTGTCTCTTAATTTGGTCTAAAAGAACTTTAACCGTTCTGGGAAGAATTACTGTAGTAAAATCTTTGTTGGTACCAAAATTAAATTATTTATTGGTTTCATTTCCAGAACCAAGTAAGGCAAAAATGAAAGATATCGTTCATTTTATGCATTTTTGGGGGAAATAAACCTGATATGTGTCAACTGTATAAAGGCAGGGTTAAAATGATAGATATTGTCATACATGCTTAATCTCTGAAGAAGACGATTTTTAAATGATTCTCAAAACACTTTTACCTTTCATAATTGTTCAATGTTTTCTTAAATCAAACACACAACCTTTACTTGTACATGGGCTCACATTTTTACAGAAGATTTGCAGACACGAATTACAATCTATTTTGGAAAGAAGTTTTACTTGCTTTGTCAGACTTGCTTGAATTGTTAATTGATGACATAGCCTGTCAACCTCTCTGGATTGACCCTTGAATAAACATAAAATAACAACCAATCTATTTCAGGTCTTGGGATTTATGAGGAATACATTTTGTTAGTGACATGTTTAGAACAGATGGTACCTTCTTTTCATACTTTGAATTTCAACGTGCTTTTGGTATACAAAGCAATTTTCTACAGTATATACGGTCTTTGTGACGCAATTAGGTCTGGTTTTCCCACAGATTCACATATAATTAAATCTATTGAACCCATCATTCTTTGCACCTTGTTAAGAAAACACGTGTAGGTTGCTCAAATATCGCTCTTTTTTAAAACTTTAAAGTAGAAGAATGAACATGATGAAAGGCTCTTGTTAGCTGGAAAAAGGTCTGTTAGGTTTTCGAGATGACGTTTGGGTTGCTTTTTGTTTGATTCCTAAGTTCATGCAACAATGGCTATAAACATAAAGCAGGGGCGGATCCAGCCATCGCCAATGAGGGGGGGGGTCCGGATTTTTTTTCAGTCATAATTATTATTTGCCCCGATCGGCCGCTCGAAGATGATTTTTTGTTTCTTTGAAGGGGTAGTTATAATAGTCATCTTTTAGCTTTATTATTTTTATTAACATAATTTTCGGAAAATTTTGAGATTTAGACCTTCTATTCATATTTTGTAAATCATGAAAAGGATGAGTAATTGGGACTCTTTCTTACATTAATAATACGAGCGGCGCAAAGCGCGAGCAGAAATTTTTCATATGCGTTTTGAACAGATCGAAAAGGTACCTGTTATAGGACTGTCACTTAGCCATGAAGACGTTACACATTTCAACAATCAAATAATGCGAGCGCGAAGCGTGAGATGAAAAAAATTAATTTCTACATTATAGAATGGAAATTTTTGATCAATTTTTATGATCGTGAACAAGATAGCTGTATAACTAAACAATTGATGCGAGTGCGAAGCGCGAGCAGAAAAAATAGAGAACTAGACCTAAAAACGGGACACTCTACTCATGTTTTGTAAATCATGAAAAGAATGAGTAACAGGGGATCTTTCTACATTTATAATGCGAGCACAAAGCGCGAGCAGAAAATATTTGATATTGTGATCTGAAACGGGATAATGATTTAAATAGAGAACAAGTTAAGTATCGAATAAACATGCGCGCGCGTGTCTCATTATTTAGATCTAGAATATTGGCATTCTAAATAATCTTTTATCGTGAAAATCAAAGCGAGCGCGAAGGGCGAGCTGAAACTATTTTATATTACAATCTGAAAAAAGGAGTCAATTTCAGCTCTATATTTCAAACAATTTGTCGGAAACTTGTGAGGTGGATATGGATCGCATTTGATAAAGAGCTGATATTTTTCACTGTTATTACTTTTATTCACTGTTATTTCCTTTTGACATAGGACCGGCATATCCTTAGGACATGTCATATGAAAATGAAGACTGTCCTCCTATACCTCTTGCTAGGCGCGAGATGAAACAAAAGGGACAATGCAGTTATTAAATTAATATCTTATTCATTAATGCCTAATGAGGGGGCGAAATCTGATGATATGATGGCCTGAAAACTGGACATTTCAAGCACTTTTTTAATTATAACTAGGATGCATCAGTTAATATATAATTAACCGCTAATGCGCAAATTGCGAGCCTAGATGTTTTATACACTGTCATGAAAAGGGGATTTTAAGTAGTTTGTTGTATAATCAATATCGAGACATACATAACTCGCCAATCAAAATGCGAGCGTGCAGCGCTAGCTGATACGTTTTGACAATCAGACCTGAAAATTGATATTTTGAAGACTTTATGGAATACACGAAAATAATTGGTACCTGATAAATAAAATTTGCGAGCGCGTAGCGCGAGCAGAAAATGTCAATATTCAGACCATAAAACTGACATTTTTACAGAGCACTTTTTAAAAATCAATTTGTAAATCACACAAAATAATGAGAGTTCGATTTCCGAAATGAAATATGTTTTTTGTATATTGACTTCCAAACTTGATCTTTAAACTCCATATTGAACAAGATATGTAAATCAACTAAAAGGCAATGCGAGCGTGAAACGCGAGCGAAAAATTTATAGAGACATGGCAGATTTTTCTTAATTATTTTCCAAGTCTTCCCCTCATCTTATTTTATTCACTCATCTTCTTCCTATTATGGTTCCCCTTCTTTTTTCTCCTCTCTCTTCCCATCTTTTTTTTCTTTTTCTTTTTTTGCTCCGCCAATAGGGGGGGGGGGAGGCCCGGGCCCTCGGATCCCCCCTGGATCCGCCTATATGTAAGGTGGTTTCAAATTAAAATTGTAAACAAAATATTGTATATGAATGATTCTCTGTTGAATTTTGTTATAGAAGCAAATGTGAAATGTACTTTTTGTATTGATAATGATGAAACAATTATGAATATATTTTGCCGTTGTACTCATTCTAATGTAATATGGTCGTGAATAAAATCATGGATATTTCAAAATACTCGAGAGGTGATCGTATTAACGAATGAAAACAAATTGTTTGTATTATGATGATCGTAAGAAAAGAGATATATTTAGCAAAATTGAAATATTAGTTACCTTCATTTACCACAATTATGCTCGCTTTAAAACTATATTATGAAATGGAAATATATATATATATAAAGGGTAGATAGCTCTGGGGAACCTTGATTTAAGCTACGCCTACCATTGTTCACTTCATCAATTTCTTTACAATATTTAAATAAAAGAGTTGCCAAAGCTGTTGTACATGTGTAACTTTAGACATTTCATTTTATATAATAAATGTGAAAAATGTCTCTGTCGGGAATCTGCCGATTGCTCTGGGGAACCTTGATTTAAGCTACTCCTTTCCATTGTTCTCTTCATCCATTTCTTTCACAAAATATCTTAATAAAAGAGCTGCCAAAGCTGTTGTACATGCATGATTTCACAATTATATATACATATTTATATATGAGAAATAATACATGTAAAATAACAGCTTTGGCGACTCTAGTTCCTGACGGTCGATCGGATCGAGGTCTCCCCACTAACCCGCCTCTGTGGTCTAGTGGTTAATGCACCGGTGTTCTTAGCTGGGGTTCTGGGTTCGATCCCCGGCAGAGACATTTCTTTGTCCTCACCAACGTTTTTAAAGAGTAGGTAGCTCTGGGGACCCTTCATTTAAGCTACTCCCACAATTGTTCTCTAATTTCATTTTTCAACATCATATTGTCACAAAATGGGTTTTATTTCGTGTTTAGAAAATGATTTTTGGTTGATTTATAATGTTTTTGTCGTAGCTGGCGATATTCCATGCGTGCTTCTACACTTCTCATGACGTAGAAAGGAATATGAAGGTTATGCATGTTTTGTACAGTTTTTGTGAAATGATTATTTCCGAGAGAATCATGTATCTGATTTATCTGGAGCAAAATAAATGCTTTAATTTGATTGATAATCTTGTAGAAATAAGTACCTTGCCTTAAAATTTCATTCTTCTGAAATATTTTTCAGCTATATATAATTTCTACCCCCACACTGAAATAGTCATTGTAAAACCTTTGAAAAAAGCAATGCCAAATGTCACCTTCTTCAGGGAAGATCCGTGAATTCACGAATCTTCCCTATAGAAGGTAGATGTCTACCGAAAATTTGGAGAGTGAATAAAAGAACTTAATTGTTGGCATTGCAAAAACTGCATTACTCGTGAATTTGTTTCGCATTTCTGATATATAAAAGGATGCTATAAATACATCAAGAAACATGGAGATGTAGCCTGGTCTGTGTTTCATCAGATTTAATTACGAGCTTTCGACCATTAAGCCTTCATCAGGTATCTACATGACAAGAGAAACAAGTGGAACGCCTCTGGTAGTCTCGCCGCCTGCATCATGGTTTCCATATAGCAGCATGCTATAGTGCCGACTTTGAAAACAGCTATTGAATAATTATTCACTAAAGAAAACACGCATATGATAATAAAATACTATGTCCATTGACCCAACATGACTTTTGACCATGATCAAATGACCTAAGCCGTGTGCAAAACTTTATTACCCTTATGTCTAGATGTTTCATGAACTAGATCCATAAACTTTATAACTTTATAAGTGATGATGCCAATTCAACAAAGTCCCTGAACACGGCTAAAGTTCATTGACCTTAAATGACCTTTGATCTTGGTCATGTGACCTGAAACGCACACAGGAAATTCGGAGATACATGGTTACTCTTATGTCCAAGTTTCATGAACTAGATCCATCAAGTTTTAAAGTTATGGCAATTTCACAAATACCCTCAATATGGTCAAAGTTTGTTGACCTAAGTGACCTTTTACCAAGGTCATGTGACCTGAAACTCAGGCAGGATCTTTAATGGTATACTATTACCCCAATGTCTAACTTTCATGAACTAGATCCTTAAAACTTTAAAGTTATGATGACATTTCAAAAACTGAATAGGCCGCGGCGGTGGCAGCGTCGTCAACGTTGAAATCTTAACTATTAAATTTTAATCTTAACTATTAAGTTTTTAATCTTAACTATTAAGTTTTCCGACGGCGCGCCGTCGGAAAAGCGGCGCCTAAAAACTCGTTCAGCTATGCAGACGAGACAACAAATATACATAATGTGCAAACAATTCACCAAAAGAGTATAGATTACTACGTTAGCTAAGTATGTCTAAGGGGGTGTGGTAAGAAAGTATTTGCAATCAATCGCAAATATTATGTTGTAATTTTACGATTGATCAACTATAGCAAATCAGATTACACTCCTTGTATCAAGGAAGAGATTAGCAATCAATCATAAATATACAATTAATTACAAGAGATATGATTGATTTATTGATCGAAAATAGACTTGCAATTGATCGCAAGTTTCTTGCAACGCCCCATATGTCATACATAAGTAAGATTAAATTAAAGTTATTGAAGTCAATTACGTTTTGGCAGGCCCTAGACGTCTTGTGAAAATATATAAACATAAATATGTGGGCAGATTCTACGTGAACGATTATGCTATTGTCAGCATATAAACAGGTTACTACGCCTCTGGCAGTCTCGCCTGCATTACGAGATGCTCCCCAGAGCTGTGCTGACTTTGAAAACGAGTAAAGAATAATTATTCACAAAAACACCATTCATAATGATAATGAAATAGTACTATGTTCATTGACCCTAAATGACATTTGACCTTGATCGTGTGACCGAAGACTTGTGCAAGATGAGCAATGATACTTGATTACCATTAATATATCAACATATCATTATTAAGCTAGATCCATAAACTTTCAAAATTATGGCGATGGCAATCCGAAAAATACCTCCAACACGTCCAAAGTTCATTAACCTGTTAATATCCAAATGGTCTAATGCCAATTCGTCCAACTGCCAACTCGTCGACTAATTTAGTCTACCATCAGTTCATCCAATATTCACATGGTCTAATTGCAATTTCGTCTAGTCACCATTTCGTCTAATAACCAGTTGGTCCAATACCAATTTAGTCCATTTTGGTCTAATTTGACAAGTGTTGAGTTGGCGAAATGAATGAAAGGAAAATGGGTATTAGACCAACTGGTTGATAGAAGAAATGGTCATAGACGAACTGGTGATTAGACGAAGTGATTATTGGACGAATTGGTTATCGGACCAAATGGTTGTTAGACGAAATGCTGATGAACGGATTGGCATTAGACAAAATAAAGCTAGCCAAAGTGATGAGCGGACGAATTGGCAATAGACGAATCGGCATTTTACCCATTAACCTTGGTCATGTGACCTAAAACTCACGCAAAATGTTCACTTAATAACTCTTATATGTCTAAGTTTCATTAACCAGATCTATATTCTTTTGAAAATATTTAAAAAAAACGTAATCTTGGTTGAGATTTCGTTTTGATCGATGCCCAACATAATATAAGTTAATTGACCCTAAATTACCTTTGACCTTGCATAGGCGGATCCAGCTTTTGGCGAAAGGGGGGGGGGGGGGGGGCGCACTGCCGAGCGGCGCTCATATTTTTGCACTTCACCGGCGCCATATGTTGAAAAGGGGGTAAAGTCTGACCCTGTCAAATGCTCTTTTCAAAATGTAGGATTTCCAGTCATGCCATTTTGCATGACCTCACGCAGATAATATTTCTGGGAGGGGACGAGACTCGAACAAATTTTCGGAAAAAAAAACGATAGAGTAAACGGACCGAGCTGCTCAATTGGGCGATTATTTTTTTAACAAGTGTAATAAAAGTATTTGATGCACATCTCACATTTGCACATTTTTCATAGTTTTCATGAAATGTTAAGGAAAAAAATGTTTTTACAACAGCTGATCGCGAATTTGCCCCCCTTCCCCCTTGCTGCGTACGATCATTCCCTGAAGTCCAAATAAAAGAAAAAAAAACATCAATTTAAACATAATAATCTTTTTAAAAGATATATAGAGAGAAATTTAAAAACTTATTAAAGGAAGAAACAAGTAGAAAGTTACACAAATTATGCATGTTATGTGCGATTTATCTATATGACTCATGAGATAGAGATACATATCTCACCAACAAATTAATGCAAGCGCGAGCTGAAATTTTTTAGTATACTGACCTGAAAGCAGGAAAAAGGTGGCTGTTTAGGAATGTTTGTAGTAACTCATGAGGAGGATACATATCTCACTACACAGATAATGCGAGTGCCGAGGGCGAGCTGAAATTTTTTATAGTCTGACCAGAAAGCTTGTTATTCTAAGCATTTTTGGTACCAATGACTAAGATGGGTATCTAAAAAAAATTAACATGCGAGCGCGAAGCGCGAGCTTAAAATTTTGATATTTCAATCTGAAAAAAATGACAGTTTAATGGACGTTTTTAATGAAGAACAAGATTATGTCCAACAAAAGATTATTGCAAATCGAAGCGGGAGTTCTTTTAAGGTTTAGAATTGAAAACGGGACATTCTATTCACCTATTTAATCATTAAAAGTATGGGGTTTTGCTACAGAAATGATGCGAGCGCGAAGAGTTAAAACAAAGGTATTGACAAACTGTATTTATACATTGAAAATGATATTTAGTGGTTTAAGGTCTAATTAATGTACGTCTGATTTCGTAATTATACACTCCCGGTATTAGCAACGGGTTTTAGCAAAGTTTTGGACTAGAATATCGAATCATCTTCATGAAACACTACTGTAGCTGTCTTACACTTAAGGCCATGGAGGTGGCACAGTGTGGAATGTGTAAAGAAGAAAAGTGACTGACCTTTTTTTATCAAATCATTGGAAAATAAGATCAAAATTAAAGCATTTACTCTATACGCTTTCGTATGATTCTGGGATTTTTAAGATAAATTAAAGATTTCATGACATCTGTGGGCAACTGCCCCGCCCCAGTCCACTCTGTAAGGGCATGCGATAAGCTGTGTTATGACTATTCAACAAAAAAATGTATAGCCAGGTGCCGCTGATCATTCTTGACCTGTGCCGATCTATATTTGGTTGGCCATGTTGGCAGCGTCGATTTTTCTTTACCGGCGCCGATTTATAAACAGATGGTGCCGATTATTCTTGTCTGGTGCCGATTTAGATTTAGGTGGCGCAGATTATCCTTGATCGGCGCCGGTTAAGATTCTGGCAGTGCCGATTTTTCTTGACTGGCGCCGATTTAGATTAAGGTGGCGCTGATTATTCTTGATTGGCGCCAGTTATATGCAGGCAGCGCACTGCTGATTATTTTTAACTGGCGAAGTTGTTGGGAAAAAGGTAGTTATAAAAGAGAAGATAAGGAAAATGATGTGAATGTGCTTCGCTTGAGGATAGTCTTTCCTTTACTGGTGCTAATATTATATCAGTGTATAATTTTTTTAAGCGGCGCCTTTTCTTTTCTTCCCTTTATTTTTATTTTCGGCGCCGCTCAAATATTAGGGGGGGGGGGCGCCCTTTGCGCCACCCCCTGGATCCGCCACTGACTTGGTCATGTGACCTGAAACTCACAAAGAATGTTCAGTGATATTTGATAACTCTTATATTCAAGTTTAAAGAATCAGAAATCAACAAATACCCCCAACGTGACCAAAGTTCATTGACCCTAAATTAACTTTTACCTTAATCATGTGACCTAAAACTCGGGCAGGATGTTCATTAATACTTGATTCTTTTATGTCGAAGTTCCATGAGCTAGGTCCAATTGCTTTTTAAGTTATGATGACATTTCAAAAACTTAACTTCGTTTGAGATTGTGATATTGATGCCCGCAACATGGTCTAAGTTCATTGACACTAATCCCTAAATGACATATAACCTTGCTCATGTGACATTAACTCAGGCAGGATGTTTTACTTGATAACCATTATTTCCAAGTTTCATGAAATATGTTTATACACTTTCTAAATTATGATGACATTTCAAAAACTTAAAAGCTTCTGTAATGTTAGCCAGGAGCTTGGCCAAGAAGTGATTTTGTCTACAAAGATCTTGAATGCTATTCTCTGCCGTATTGGTATAAGGTAGGTGTTTCATTTTTGGTGTCATACGTGTATATTTTGCACAACCAAATAGAAGCCTTACACAGGTACTTTAAACCCTGTGGAGTTTCAATAATCGAGAGTCAGGGATCCCATACAGTAGACTATTACAGTAATCAAGCTTGTATGTGATGCATGATCTCTTTTGTAACATCAATATTTAAATATTTTCGAATACGTCGAATGATATAGACCATGTGATATGCCGATTACAAACAGTAGCTATAGGTGATATATGTTCTCTCATTTTCAACTGTGCGTCAAACTGTACACCGAGATTGTATCAGAGATCGAGTCTCCAACTGAAACACCATTTAAGTTAATTTCATATGTTTGCTTAGATGTGCCAACTATCATCAACTATCATCATTGACACAAATTAGAGAACAGGTATTGTCAAATGGCCTTGTCAAACAACCAAGAAGTCTTTGTCGAAATTGATTAATCAAAACAGCAGTCCTGTCCCGGACTCTCGGGACAAACGACATAATTCCATTGTCATTTGACAGGCATTCACTTCTTGAATATCCGCCGTGTTTGTGAAAAACTACCTTATAAACCGAAAAGAGCGCATGGCTCTTCAGGTCAACTGGCTTTATTCGATTAGTGTTGTGCTTCACAAATACATTCTAGACGTTGATAAACTTATACTGCCATTTTGTCTCATTTTGTTCAATCTTTCTGGATGGATAGGTGCCATAAGACTATTAGATTGTTGTTACTTCATGTATTGACAGGATACAGACGGCTTCGCTTGCAGGATGATACCCTTGTTAATATGGCACGGAACTCCTCTAAACGAACCCAATAAATGAGCACATCGGATATCCAACTAAAGAGGAAAAACAGCTCGCTGACCAGGTAGAGAAACGCCAAAAGAACATCGTCCTTGAGGAATACTCTTAGAGCAACAATAGAACCACCTATCCATCCAGCAGTGGTCGTTATGTAGATGATCAGGAATGTCTTCAGTACTTTCTTGTTCTCCTTCAAACGTTGAGCCATGTCAATCCCGTCACTGCGGAGCGTACTTAAAGTTGAGATGCCGCGGTACACAAGAAGATTTAATATCCCCGCCAGGATCGCGAAGAGAAGAAAAAAAGAGGAGACCATGATAACGAAACTGGCTTCGGTCAAGAAGGGTGATGATACTGCGACGACTCCGATAGTAACGACCCACGATCCAACACCAACCACGGCACATCGTGCAGTGGTGACGAGTTGACGATTGCCGAAAGGATCGAGTACGATATTGAAGTAACGATAGAGAGCCACCAGTACGATGCTTTCGTAGGAGACCAACATGTAGGTACATTGCAAAGCATATGCCAAGACGGACTGTATAAACAGAAAAAAAAAGATAAAAGAGAAAACTCTTAATAGAAAAATTGTATTGTAATTATTAAAAATCAACATGATTGTTATAAGAAAATGTCGGCTTGCATCAGGTAATGGCCATGATCAATATCATCGCAGAATGAACCGAGAAAATGGTGAGTTCACCTAAGAAGGAAGGAGAAAATCTTAAACGTATACAGCCAAGGCAGTGGGTGTCGGAGGGGGTGCAAAAAAATAATCTACCCGCGAAGTGCAAACTGAAAACTTTTGATATGAATACTGAAAATAAAAATGAGAGTAACTTTTAATCTGTTTCTCATAATTAAGGGTAGGACATTTTTTTGAATTTCAAATTAAATGCGAGCGCGCAGTGCTAGCTGATACGTTTTGACCATAGAGTTATATAAACCTAACTCTATGGTTTTGACAATATAAACCTAACTCTATGGTTTTGACAATCAGACCTGAAAAGGGATATTTTTTTAGAACTTTATTGAATAATAGAGGGCGCTTTGTACGGACAAGACGTAAATTTCAGAGTTATCAGAAATAGGAGTAAAAATCTTCGAAAATCACCGTTTTTGATAGACATCGCCTGATTAGGATAGCTCATTTTGGTTTATATTACCAATTTCTCTATATCTGTGACATTTTTGTGGAGTGAATTTATTTCATACAAGTTTTTTGAGGATTGATCTTATATACGTTTTCGACAACTATATGTTCTACACTCTAAATTACAGGGATTTAAAATAAGTCCAGCTGGACTGTAGTTAGGGACCAGTCGATTTCTGGATTTAGTTTTAGTCCTAAAGACTTGAATTTAAATCTCAAATGATTTAAATTTAAAACTTTCGAGATCTAAAAATGAATCTTATGGATTCAAACTAAATCCGGAATTCGATTGGTCCCTAACTACAGTCCATGTGGACTTAATTTCAATCCCTGTAATTTAGAGTGTATATACATGTATCCATGCATGTATACTGCTATGGAAGAACGAATGCACATTGTGGATACTTGCTATTTCGTCTGAACGTATAATTTTTCTTCAGGTTTGTACTTTCTACAACTTTATCTGCGTTCCTTGTAAGTTTATCTGCTATTTGTCGATGTTACGTGATTTTGGATCATTCTTTTATATCTAATTCTCTTCTACGGAAAGACAACATGTCTCCTAAATCAAAATCACTTCGAACTGATAGATATAAAGGCGTTCCGGGAATGACAGGATTTAAATTTAAACTAGCTAAATGCATCACAACGGACAGTCTCTCATTTATTGTTAAAATATTACAAATTGCAAATTCATCAAATGATCAATCTGAAAATGACATAAATTCTACTGTTCATAGTGTACTGAAAGTATACCCCGACATAAACTCCGAGATTGCCCGCCATTTTGTGCTTAAAGGTGATTCAACTTCGATTACTACAAAAGACAACAGTCATGTCGAGGATAATGGTACCATCGAAGGTATAAACGAGTCGCACAATGGATCATTACATTCAAACCAATCGATGATTTCTGAAGTCTCTATCCCTATTGTTGATGATAATCCGAGTAGTTCGGACAATAGATGCATTATCTGTGATTTGAAGAGTCAAGATCGCATCTGTATGAAATGTAAATGTATGTCAATGTAGTGATATGAATAACAGGTGCAGGCATAACTCTTGGAAATAGAGCCTGAAGTGAATGATGGAAAGTTACAGGTCAGCCTGTATTGTATGCCTGCACCTGTATGCCTGCACCTTGTAGGCAAGGTGCTTAGAATGAATAGAAACAATTTTTGGTTTGGTTGCTAGGGTGTGTCCTGCATGAACAGGACCATTGATGCATGTATTATTGAGAGAGGAGACAACATTTTTACCATGCTAAGAAACCTGGCAGTTGACTCTTCATGCTCTTCAACCTTGTACATGTACATGTAGTTTGTCTGAGAGCTGAGTATTTGTGAATTCTGAAGATCATTTAAAAGTTAAAAGCTGAATAAAGTGAATATCCAAATGATTTTCTGCTTTCTACACCTGCATCATTATTTTGTACCCTGTATGTTTCATCAATACGAATTGATCAAATTGCCTTAGATGTTAAAAGAATAAAAAAAAGATCGTCGATTCTATTCAGAATTCTTCGGCAAAAAAATCCGAATCTTCGGATCCACTTATGTCAATTAATGAAGAACAGCGTCCAAACAATAGACTACCAGCTCGAGATAATCCCCCTCGTCAGTCGAAGAGTTCCGACACGGCGCAAAATCAGCTTAATACAGGTCAAGCTAATCGCGTACCGAGATACGGGAAAGACGCTTCTCGTTCCGGTTATCCAACACGCGGATATCCGTCACAGCAGTACCCGCCTCCGCCGTGGTACTTATACCCGACTGAGCGTCCCACTTCATATCGGCAGTGGATTAAAAGACTTATAATGGGAGAGCCAAAAAAGAAATGGAAACAATAATTCAGATACTTAGCACACCAGTGGCGTACCGTGGGTCACGGCATTGGGGGGGGGGGGCACCAGCAAAAATTTCGGGTCACTTAGGGAGCGCGCGAAGCGCGCTCAGTTGTCAGGTATACTGACCTAATAGAGATATTTTAAGGACATGTAGTGCCATCAAACGAATATGTATTAAATATGATTAAATAATGCGAGCGCGAAGCGCGAGCTGAAAATTTTTGATATTGAGGGCTAAAAATTGACATTATAAGCAAATTGTTTTGTGATCATGATACTTAAATGTCTCGTTAAACAAACAATGCGAGCGCGAAGCGCGAGCTAAAACTTTTGTATATACTGACCCTAAACAAGGAAATTTTAAGGATTATATTTTAGAATCCATTAAGAGTATAAATATCTCACCATAGTCATCAAATGCTAGTGCCATCCTTTGCTGATTTTGTTAGAATTACATCTAAACACAGTCATGAAGCACCTTTTGTAGTCATGTAATCATGATTATCATACGTATCTTACTAATCAAATACTGCAAGCGCGAAAACGCGAGCTGAAAATTTAGGAAATATAGACCTGAAGAGGGGCATTGTAAGAGTTGTTTGTAGGAATTCTCTAAGACCCTACGTATTTGACTAACCAAATGATGCGAGCGCGAAGCGCGAGCTGAAATTTTTGTATATATTGACCCCAAACATGGATATTTTAAGGACTATAGTTACAAATCCATTAAGTCAGAGTATACATATCTCACCATAGTAATCTAATGCGAGTGCCAAGCGCTTGCTGATTTTGTTAGAATTACATCTAAACACATGGAACACTTTTTGAAGTCATTTTCACGATTATCATACGCATCTCACTAATGAAACACTGCGAGCGCGAAGCGCGAGCTAAAATTTTTTGATATTCAGATCAGAAAAATTGACATTTTAAGGACTGATTTCAGGAGTTCATGAAGAGCAGAAATCTCACCAATCCACTAGTAATGCGAACGTTAGCACGGACAGGAAATGTTTCATATCAAGACCTTAAAATAGGGCAATAACTTTCAGTAGTCATGAAAAAGAAGAATGTATCACTACTTAAAACAATAATGACTCTAATTACGAGGAAATATATTATTTCGTTGTATATTGATTTGAAAACCGGATGCTTTAGTACAGCAGTTTTATATATCTCGTTAAAAAGTCTATGTGAGCACCAGGAACAATGAAGACACAATTAAGCAAATAAAGTTGTGAAAAAATGCTTCTTATGTTATATAACATAATATAACACTTTGATAAGTAACAATTTCTTCTTTCCCCCACTATACGTTTCTTTTCCTTTTTCCCTCTTTTTCTCCTTTTCCTCGTTTTTTTTTTGGCAGCCGATTGGGGGGGGGGGGGGGGGCACGTGCCCCCCATGCCCCCCGTAGTTACGCCACTTAGCACACGATATGGGAGGATTGCTAATTTTTTTTAGTAACCTCACAATGAATTTGATAGGATTTGAACTGCCAGAATTTTATACAGAAATGTTAGATGTATGGTTCAATAAGAAATTGTTTTTACTTAAAGAAGAGAAGAATAAAAGAAATGAGATCATTTAGATTAAGTCTATCTCGACCTTTCAAAAAATGGGTTTGGATCGTTTTGAAATAGAAAAGATACTCGAAATTTTTAATAACATTCCATACTTTTGGAAGGACTCGCTGAAAAAAGGGGGTCAAAGTTCCATAGATAGTGAGTTAATTTTGGATTTTCAATTAAAAGGCAGGACTTTTGACTTGCAAGACATCACATCAAAAAGAATATATGATATTCTTGTAAGTATGAAATCGGATATACCCCAAGCATTTAAAAAACTTGAGGAAAAATATAATATAACAAACAAAAATATCTGATATTTTTCTAAGACCACGAAAATCGACTCTGATGAACAGCAGACTCAGAGAATTTCAATTTAAAATATTACACAATAATACTATACACAAAAAATATTTATGTTTATTTAAAATGACAACAGATGATTTATGTTCATTCTGCAGTAAAGAAGAAGAAACATATGATCATATATTTTTTTCATGTGATAAAATAAAAACTATATGGATAGAATGTGGGAACATGCTTCAACTCCCTATATCATTACAAATATAGATAAAAAAGGTGTACACGTAGGCGTGGAAGGGTCAACTAAGGGAGAGGCTCAATTATTAAATCACATAATAATCCTCATAAAGTATATGATTTAAAAAAAAAAGTAGAAACACAAAAGATCCACCGACCCTTAACCATATTAAGGAAAAAATACAAGAAGATAGACTTGAAGAAAGAAAACTAGCTGAACAGAGAGGTCTATTAACAAACCATTTCAGAAAATGGGACAAGTTTATTTTCTAGGGATGCTGAGGCTAAGAAAGTTCAACCATACAGTTAGACTGAAATGGAGGGTAGGGTTGAGGGGAGGGAAGCAGGTCGCGCTTCCTGGGCTTGGATGGGATGTGGGGGGGGGGGGGCAGTTGGGATGGGAGGGCTTTACTTTGTTTACTCATTCAGTTCAATTGCGTCACTATAAATTATTTTGTTATAACTATTTTGTTCCTGATGACTCGAATGTTATATTCTGTATTTTTTTTTACAATTCTTTTTTGTATTATGAATAATTGTTTATTTGACTTTGTGAACAATGT
This sequence comes from Lytechinus variegatus, assembly GCF_018143015.1. NCBI lineage: Eukaryota > Metazoa > Echinodermata > Echinoidea > Temnopleuroida > Toxopneustidae > Lytechinus > Lytechinus variegatus. Next base: position 1,163,227 of record NC_054744.1, on the reverse strand, counting down.
TTTGTTAATTTACAATTGTATGTGTAATTTTGAACTGAATGTTTAAATAAATACTACTTCAAAAAAAAACCATGTATGACCATAGACCGGGTCCATGGCACGATGGACGTCAGATGCCCCCTCCTCCCCTTCCCCAATGGCCGCCATCGTCATTTCGCTCCTATGCCTCAGTGACAAGAACCAATGCACCCTCTGGTCCAAACTGTTCTTTTTGTTGTGAACCTAATCACGGGTCCCATCGGTGCCTGCAGACATGGATTCGAACTTAAATGTCACCACTGTGGTCAACTAGGACACAAATTTTGAAATCGTGTCCTCTCTATTAGGCCAAGAAGATAGTGCCACTTGTGAAAGAAATGATAGAAATGTAAAAGAGCTGTCTCATGAATCCGTCTTAGATTTCCCTATTCCCCCAGCCGCGTTTCCCCTGTTGATGCGAGATCGGTGGAAAATGATCAGAATATATCAAGAGTAAAATAATTTCCTTGCAGCATGGATTAATCCCAAACTTTGACAAAGGCATTCCACTGTGTTTTTTAAACGTTAGAGGTCTTGTAAATAAATTTGATGATTTTGAATATGTTTTTTCAAGGGCACTGTCTGATGTTGGAATAATTGGACTTAATATATACATGTATATATATATATATATATATATATATATAAATATATATATCTAATGACAATATTTCCTTAAAGGATTTTCAAATCTTTCGCAAGGATCGCAACAGTCGAGGCGGTGGTGTATTAGTTTACGTGTCAGCCGCGCTATCGGTATCTCGTAAAGTTGATCTTGAATGTGAAGACTTAGAAATTATTTACCTTGAAGTCCGACCAAAATTTTATTCACCTTTTATGTATATTTGTTTATATCGACCGCCAAATGCTACGAGGGACTTTTTCCACAAACTTGACAATGTTCTTAATAAAATGCCAGACAATATTGAGGTAGTTCTTATGGGTGATTTAAATTGCAATTTTGATAAAGATATCCAGAAACACGCGCTCTGGAAGCACTGAATGAAACTCATCAATTTGTTTAAATGACTGACACTCCTACAAGGGTGACGCAATCAACAAGTAGTATTATTAATGTACTACAGTGTACGAAACCAGAATTATTTACGGAATATAAGTGGTGTGATAACCTCATCTATCAGTGATCATTTTATGATTTTTGGAATTTTGTGTGGTAAAAAGATTAAGAAAGAATCCAAATGTATCACTTATAGATCATTTAAAAAGATAAATGAGAATAGTTTTAAGCATGATTTATGCAATGTAGATTGGAGTTTTTTAAATAGTGACGAAGGTATTGATTTTTTATGGCAAAAATGGAAGCAATCTTTATTGAATGTCGTAAATGCTCATTTGCCTATTAAGTCACGGAGAGTTAAAAGAAAAACATACACCATGGATAAAACGTGATATACGAGATGTTATGATGCAACGATATAAAAATTAAAGAAATTTATGAAATCAAAATCAGAAGAACACTGGGTCATGAATTGTATAAACAAAGTAGAAATACAATTAATATTATGGTCAAATCTAATAAAAAGAAATATTTTCATGAGAAAATTTTTTGTTGTAAAAATAACAGCAGCGAATTATGGAAATATATTAAAGAATTATTACCTTCAAAACATAAATCTTTCTTGAATAAGATTGTTTTTGATGGAAATGAATATGATGATCCACTGAATATTGCCAACCATTTTAATGATTATTTTGTGTCTGTTACCAAAGACTTGATTGAAGATTTTAGTGATGTCACTGATATTAATTCTTCACCACATGAAACTTATCATCCAAACTCATCCCAAGAAGATTTTCTTTTTAACTTTCCGATAGTAAATTCCGATCAAGTCATAAAGGCTATTAAAACTTTAAATACAATTCGTCTTGTGGCCTTGATGGAATAAGTTGTAAAATAATTAAATTATGTGGTCACGTTTTGATTCCTTCTTTAGTATCTTTGATAAACAATTCTTTTTCATCCTGCTCTTTTCCAAAGGAATGGAAGGAAGCTAAATATTTTCCCCTTCATAAAAAGGGTAGTACTGAAGAAATTAGTAATTATAGGCCGATTTCAGTGTTAAGTATTGTTTCCAAGATTGTAGAAAAGATTATCAATACAGAACTAGATTCATTTCTGAATGTTTCTGGATTATTATGTGAAAGCCAATTCGGGTTTAGAAACTGCATTAGTATATATGGTTAATGATTGGTATACAAGTATTAATAATGGGACAATGGTCGGTGTAATTTTCATTGATTTGAAAAGGCCTTCGATTTAGTAGATTTGGATTTGTTGTTATTAAAATTGAAAAAAATATGGTTTCTCATCAGACTCAATCAAATGGTTTAATTCTTAACTATTTAATATATCACAACATGTTAATGTGAATGGAGTACTTTCTGAAACTTAAGAGATGCGGAGAGGAGTACCGCAGGGATCCATATTGGGCCCAAAATTATTTTCCATATTCATAAATGATATGCCTAATGTATTGAAACACTCCAAAATAGCTATGTACGCAGACGATACATCTATTTATGCCGAAGGTGATAGTTTAGCTGAAATACAAAATAAATCACAATTGGACTGAGAAAATGTAGCCTGCTGGTTAGAAGATAACCGTGTGATGATGAATTATGAAAAAACAAAATGTATGATTATTGGTACACGTGTTCGACTTGCAAACTCTATTCATTCCAATGAATCTCAGTTAAAAATAATTTGTAATGGTCACCAGATTATACAAGTCCAATCCTTTTAATGTTTAGGTATACTTATTGATAATGAATTATCATGGAAAGAACATGTATCTAAACTAGCCAATAACGTTAGCAGGAAGTTGGGTTATCCTACGAAGGTTGTGTCAATGAAAATACTTATATACTCACTTTATATAATGCTATGGTTTTGCCAATTCTAGATTATTGTTGTATTGTCTGGGGGATAAATTCAAAGAAGATACCGAAAGATTGAATAAGTTACACAAAAGAGCTGCAAGGATTATTTTAAATGCCCATTTTTTGACCCCTTCGGAAAATCTATTTGCCCTCTAAGACTGGAAAAGATTTGAAGATAGAGTTCGTATTTTTGGATTTATTTTAATGGTCAAATGTATGAAAAGTATTGCTCCCACATGTCTGTCCAAAATATTTACTTTAAGGAAAGAAATTTATTCACACTGTACAAGAAGTTCCTCACAAAATAAGTTACACTTCCCAAAATGTCATATTGAATCATTCAAACACCCATTTCATTATCAAGCCGTCTCATTATGAAATAGTCTTCAACCTGAATCTCAAAACATAAATTCCCTCTCAATTTTTAAGAAATATTTAAAAGATAACCTTTAAATCCAGTTGCAGTTTTTTTCCAATAGTAGATAATATATCCGCGTCAATTTCGATTATATGTTCTATGTACATTCCCTTCTTTCAAATGATGTGCGTAGTTAATAGTTATTTATTTCCACAAACTGGCAATGTTCTTAATAAAATGCCAGACAATATTGAGGTAGTTCTATATGGGTGATTTAAATTGCAATTTTGATAAAGATATCCAGAAACACGCGCTCTGGAAGCACTGAATGAAACTCATCAATTTGTTTAAATGATTGACACTCCTACAAGGGTGACGCAATCAACAAGTAGTATTATTAATGTACTACAGTGTACGAAACCAGAATTATTTACGGAATATGGTGTGATAACCTCATCTATCAGTGATCATTTTATGATCTTTGGAATTTTGTGTGGTAAAAAGATTAAGAAAGAATCCAAATGTATCACTTATAGATCATTTAAAAAGTTAAATGAGAATAGTTTTAAGCATGATTTATGCAATGTAGATTGGAGTTTTTTAAATAGTAACGAAGGTATTGATTTTTATGGCAAAAATGGAAGCAATCTTTATTGAATGTCGTAAATGCTCATTTGCCTATTAAGTCACGGAGAGTTAAAGAAAAACACACACCATGGATAACAAGCGATATACGAGATGTTATGATACAACGAGATAAAAAATTATAGAAATTTATGACATCAAAATCAGAAGAACACTGGGTCATGTAAAAACGTACTTTAGATGATTTCATTATCCTATAACAACCATCGTTCTATAATATCTAATAAAATTGCAAAAAATACTGGTATTCTTTTTAAACTTAGTAGCTTCTTGCCACAGAAAGAGTTGTTTATGATTTATAATAGTCTTACCTTACCTTATCTTTAATATTGCAATAATTTTTGGGCAAATACTGGAACAAAATTGGAACCCTTTCATAAATTGCAAGAATATGTACGAATTACCCTTTTAAATCTCATTCACGCCCTTAATTTTCCGTCTTAAAACTTTAAATATATATGACATTCATAAATTTCAGATTGCATCTGTGATGTTCCGAACAGTTAGTAACATATATAATCCCTTCTAACATCTCCCCAATGTTTATCATAAATTGTTCAGTTCATTCTCATAATACTCGGTCAAACAATAACTTTCATTATCCCCAAGTTAGATCCCAAATTCTACTTAATTCATTAAGGCATCGTGGCCCTCGTATATGGAACAAGCTTTCTGATAATATTAAGTGTTCAACTACATTAACTTCATTTAAAGCCAAGTTAAAAAACGTGTATATAAGTGAATATTCAAAATAATTTCTTTCTTCTACCTAATTCTACACTTTATACCCCGGTTGTCCCCATCCCCCCTGTATGTATGCTGGTGATTGCTGATGCTGTGTGTATATTTTTCATTTGATTTTCATGTATTTTACCTTGTTTTGCTGGGAACTACAACTCACAAGTTCTTATGAACTTTTCAGTATTTTCCGTTTTTCTCTGATGTAATTTTCATTCTTGTACATATTGTACATTGTTTTTTATATTGTTGAGAAAATAATTTGAACTTGAACTTGTATAAACAAAGTAGAAATACAGTTAATATTATGGTCAAATCTAATAAAAAGAAATATTTTCATAAGAATTTTTTTTATTGTAAAAATAACAGCAGCGAATTATGGAAATGTATTAAAGAATTATTACCTTCAAAACATAAATCTTTCTTGAATAAGATTGTCTTTGATGGAAATGAATATGATGATCCACTGAATATTGCCAACCATTTTAATGATTATTTTGTGTCTGTTACAAAAGACTTGATTGAAGATTTTAGTGATGTCACTGATATTAATTCTTCACCACATGAAACTTATCATCCAAACTCATCCCAAGAAGATTTTCTTTTTAACTTACCGATAGTAAATTCCGATCAAGTCATAAAGGCTATTAAAACTTTAAATACAATTCGTCTTGTGGCCTTGATGGAATAAGTTGTAAAATAATTAAATTATGTGGTCACGTTTTGATTCCTTCTTTAGTATCTTTGATAAACAATTCTTTTTCATCCTGCTCTTTTCCAAAGGAATGGAAGGAAGCTAAATATTTTCCCCTTCATAAAAAGGGTAGTACTGAAGAAATTAGTAATTATAGGCCGATTTCAGTGTTAAGTATTGTTTCCAAGATTGTAGAAAAGATTATCAATACAGAACTAGATTCATTTCTGAATGTTTCTGGATTATTATGTGAAAGCCAATTCGGGTTTAGAAACTGCATTAGTATATATGGTTAATGATTGGTATACAAGTATTAATAATGGGACAATGGTCGGTGTAATTTTCATTGATTTGAAAAGGCCTTCGATTTAGTAGATTTGGATTTGTTGCTATTAAAATTGAAAAAAATATGGTTTCTCATCAGACTCAATCAAATGGTTTAATTCTTAACTATTTAATAGATCACAACGTGTTAATATAAATGGGGTACTTTCTGAAACTAAAGAGATGCGGAAAGGAGTACCGCAGGGATCCATATTGGGCCCAAAATTATTTTCCATATTTATAAATGATATGCCTAATGTATTGAAACACTCCAAAATAGCTATGTACGCAGACGATACATCTATTTATGCCGAAGGTGATAGTTTAGCTGAAATACAAAATAAATCACAATTGGATTGAGAAATATAGCCTGCTGGTTAGAAGATAACCGTGTGATGATGAATTATGAAAAAACAAAATGTATGATTATTGGTACACGTGTTCGACTTGCAAACTCTATTCATTCCAATGAATCTCAGTTAAAAATAATTTGTAATGGTCACCAGATTATACAAGTCCAATCCTTTTAATGTTTAGGTATACTTATTGATAATGAATTATCATGGAAAGAACATGTATCTAAACTAGCCAATAACGTTAGCAGGAAGTTGGGTTATCCTACGAAGGTTGTGTCAATGAAAATACTTTACTCACTTTATATAATGCTATGGTTTTGCCAATTCTAGATTATTGTTGTATTGTCTGGGGGATAAATTCAAAGAAGATACCGAAAGATTGAATAAGTTACACAAAAGAGCTGCAAGGATTATTTTAAATGCCCATTTTTTGACCCCTTCGGAAAATCTATTTGCCCTCTAAGACTGGAAAAGATTTGAAGATAGAGTTCGTATTTTTGGATTTATTTTAATGGTCAAATGTATGAAAAGTATTGCTCCCACATGTCTGTCCAAAATATTTACTTTAAAGGGGAATGAAACCTTTGGAACAAATAGGCTTGTGTAGAAACAGAAAAATCAAAGAATAAGAATAAAGAAAGTTTGAGAAAAATCGGACAATAAATGAGAAAGTTATGAGCATTTAAATATTGCAATCACTAATGCTATGGAGATCCTCCCATTGGCAATGCGACAAGGATGTGTGATGTCACTGATGAACAATTTTCCTTTTGGTGGACTATAAAATACCCTCAAAATGTCTCTTTTTGCTTTTTCTTATGATGATACAAACTCTTTATCCATGATGTATTTTAAAAAAATATGTATTACATGCCCTCATGTAGAAAGAACACATGATCTATGGATAGATGTGATAAAAGAGGCAATTCAAGTGAAATATATACTAAAGTAATGGGGAGAGTTGTTCATCAGTGACATCACACATCCTTGTCGCATTGCCAATGGGAGGATCTCCATAGCATTAGTGATTGCAATATTTAAATGCTCATAACTTTCTCATTTATTGTCCGATTTTTCTCAAACTTTTGTTGATCTGTTTCTTTGATTTTTCTGTTTTCACACAAGCTATCTTGTTCCAATGGTTTCATTCTCCTTCACCGCACTACTTAGGAAAGAAATTTACTCACACTGTACATGCTGTACAAGAAGTTCCTCACAAAATAAGTTACACTTCCCAAAATGTCATATTGAATCATTCAAACACCCATTTCATTATCAAGCCGTCTCATTATGAAATAGTCTTCAACCTGAATCTCAAAACATAAATTCCCTCTCAATTTTTAAGAAATATTTAAAAGATAACCTTTAAATCCAGTTTCAGCTTTTTTTTCCAATAGTAGATATATCCGCGTCAATTTCGATTATTATGTTCTATGTACATTGCCTTCTTTCAAATGATGTGCGTAGTTAATATAGTTATTTATAGTTTCGTTTATATCTGACTTCAACTATTATGTTCTATCATAATGTATGTACATTTTCTCATGTTAATTTTACTGTGTATAACAAGATATATTGTGATTGTTTTTAAATATGCAGGACCCCAAGGGAGAGCAATTTTTATATTGATTGGGTATCCTGTTAAAATATTGTTCATAAATGAATAAATAAATAAATACATGATGAGAATAGGTACTTGACAAATCAAATAATGCGAACGCGCAGCGCTAGTTGAAAATGATGATATTCAGACAATGAAACGCAAATTTTACAAAGCACCTTTTTTCAAATTGATTTGTAAATAATGAAAGCTCGATATCCGAGATGAAATATGTTTTGTATAATGACTTCAAACTTGATATTTGAAGCTGTATATCAGCCTATTAAGTAAGATATGTATCATATCAGTCAGACGATTCAATATTTCAAAGTCTTCCCCTCATCTTATCTTATTCAATCGATCTTCCTTCCCTTATTTTCCTTTCCCTTTTCTCCTCTTTTTTTCCTTCATTTTTTTTCTCTCTATTTTCTTCCCCTTTTTTCTTTTCGTGCTCCGCCAGTAGTGGCGGGGGGGGGCCCTGGATCCGCTTATGGTAATGTGTTTACACAGTGACTCGGCCCGGGGTTCGACAGGCGAGCCGTGATCAACACGGCAATTTTATGCTGTGTAAACGCTATCCGTGTGATCCGCGAGCCGTGTCGAACACTGTTTTTTCGTGTGTAAACTGAAAGTCGTTTCGTATGACCCGTATGACCTAGACGCGTCCGGGACTAGGTCAAATGTATTTGTGACGTCTATTTTACTTCCGTTCGTGATCCGCGTGCCATGTCGAAGACGAACTCGCCCATTTTGTATCAGTCTAATCGCGATCACATGCACTTGCCCTCTTCACAGCGTTCGACTCTGCTTGAGGATCGATTCAACACTCAAGCCGAATCGTGTGTAAACACGGTATTTAAATATTTCAATGTAGATACTCATATAAAGTCTTGGTTCTTATAACATTCTCCATAGGCGGATCCAGGGGCCCCCATTGGCTTAGCAACAAAAAAGAAGAAAAAAGGCGAAAGAAAGAAAAAAAGGAGGGAACAGGGAGAAAATAAGATGAGGGGACGACTTGGAAAATAAAAAACAATCTTTCACCAGTGGCATAGCTACGGGGGTGGGGCCTGGGGGGCACGTGCCCCCCCCCCCATTTGCCCCCTAAAAAAATTGGTGGAGCAAAAAAAGGGAGAAAGAAGAAAAGAGAAAAAAAGGGGAAAGACACAAGGAAAAAAAGATCAGAAAAATAAGAATGGGAATCCGAGTGAATATAATAATGTTGGGGGAATACTCGCAAAAAAATCTTTCATGTTACTAAATAGAATTTTCGCTCGAGCTTCGCGTTTGAATTGTCTGTTCAATGAGATTCATATCTTGATCAATAGGCTGATATGGAGCTTAAAATATGTTTTGAAGTCAATATACAAAACATATTTCAGATCGGACATCGAGCTTTCATTATTTTTTTTTAATTTACAAATTTAAGTGCTATGTAAAATGTCCGTTAATATGGTCTATAAACATTTTAAGCTCATGCTGCGTGGTCGCATTATTTGATTTGCCAAGTTCCTATTGTCTTCGTGTATTCCATAAAGTTCTCAAAATATCAATTTTCAGATGTGACTGTCAAAATCCAGGCCTATAGTTAAAAGTTAGCGCTGCACGCTCGCATTTTGATTTGTAAGTACTCTATATCAATTCTATACAGTGCGTATCAAAAAAAGTTTACACTTAAAAAAATCCTGTAAAATTATACATTTTGTGATATCCTAAATACTTTTCCACATTTTAACATTGGTACACATCCATTTAAGCAAATGACGATATAACTGTCGAAAAATATTTCCGCTTGAGTGAGCACCACTTTTGACAAGTTAGTGGAAAATGATTTGCGCAGAACCTTGAAATAGTTATGCGAATAAAAGTTGACCTTAATCATGAAGAACACAAGGAATTTAGCTAGTAAAATTGATTGAAGATATCTTTTACCTTTTAAAACTTGTTTCCTTGCCCAAAACACTTCGAAGAGTGCATTGCACCCCACCCACTCCTCCACACACACTGTGAAAAAATTGGGCAATATTTTACCCAATATTTTGCCCAACGTTGGGCCGATAGTCAACCCTACCAACTACTGGGCAATATTTTACCCAACGTTGTTGGGGCATTAATGTGCCCAACTGTTGGGTAATATTTTGAACTACATTTTGGGGGACATTAATTTGCCCAACTTTTTAATAAAGTTATTAACCCAACATCTGGGCAAGGCCTTTAATAATCACCAAGAAAAATGGCATAATTTTACTAAGTTGTTGAGTTATTATGATCCCTCCCTGCAATCAATGATACTATTTGTTGGGCATTTTTCATTTGCTTTACACAACAAATGGTCATTACTTGACTGGGGTTTTGATGTCGATCCGGAGACCTTATCCGAAAGTGCTTTGCATGCACAATAACGCTGCATACAAGTGCAAGTGCATATCTCAAGTGAGTGAAGCAAAAACAAAACAGCGTCAGATATATGTCATGTGTGTAGGCCTATTCTGACAAATTCCTTACAAATTATGCTTAACGTAAAGTCCAAAATAAAAAAATTAAAAAAACGTTTAAGCAACTCATCTATGAAAGATTCAGCGAGGCTCCCCAGCCCCCAGTCATCTAGAAGCTCCTCCATATCTTATCGACCGTGTGTAGCATGCTGCAAGCGCAACTCGTGATCGTAAAGTTTCGCAACATTTACCACTCAGCAGGGCAATTACTAGCCCAACAATTGGACATCTGTATTTTGGCAGCGGCAGAGTAAAAATTTGCCTAAGTATTGGGCACATAATGCCCAACAAAACAATAACCAACGTATATATTACCCAACAAAAAAATGACCAACGTAAATTTACTCTTTTTTTTCACAGTGCACCGAGGCCATTGTGACGATATTTAATTGCTTTACACTGAGCTGTGATTTACAAATGTCTTGATTTTCATTTTGTTAATCACTGTCAAGCTTTGAAAAAGTGTGGAGAAACAAGTATTGAATAAAAAATGAAATGTAAATTCACTTTTAATGATAAAAACTTAGTGAAAAAAAAAATGCTGAAGATGTCTGATATAAACTTTTCTTCAGTTTCAGTTGGCACAAAAAGGGTAAAGGATGTGCTACTAAGTGTTGAAATTTCAATTTGGGTGGCAAAATTGTTACAGAATGCTTGAATGTATCCGTTTTATTTCAACTGACTACAAGTGCAAGGAAAATGTATGAAAAATATTTCGGAGAGTAAGTTTGATTTCACCCTTTCCCTTGACACAGGGTGAAAACGAGCATTTCTGCGCAAACAGATATCTGCGAGTTTTACAAAAATGGACAGTGCTCACTCAAGTGTAACATTCTGTCAAAACTTTTGCTTTCATTGGATAAATGAGACCCAAACCAAGAGTATAAGTGAAAAAATCACCCATGCCCAGGGCATTTTCAAAGTGTAAACTTTTTTTTGATACGCACTGTATAGGCAAACAAAAACCCAAAGCCTTTTCATTACATTTTATTATAAAAATTCAGCTCGATTTGCGCTCGCATTATTGTTAAAAATGTATTAACCACTGTAATGCGTATTCATAATTACAAAATGCTTAAAATTTCTAGTTTTCAAGCCTTAAAAACAACAACTTCCACGCTCTCATTACGCATATTAGATTAACAAATAAGAAAATAACTTTTACATGAATTCCTAATATAACTAAATAGGGTCTTTTCAGAATGGAATTTCGACAAGCTTAGGAATATTAGAAAGATAACTGTTAACATGAATTCCTAATATAACTAAATAGGGTCTTTTCAGAATGGAATTTCGACAAGCTTAGGAATAATAGAAAGATAATCATCATTTTCATATGACGACAAAATGTCATTAAAATGTCCCGGTCTTTTAATGAAATAATAACAATAAATATCATCTCGTATACACATCTTGTTCATGCAGGATCACAAACATTGACCAGAATGTTCACATTTTAGGACAAACTACATAAAATGGAAAAAATAGCCCTCGCTTCGCACTCGCGCTATTTAAATAAGGATTGTGAGATTATTGTATATTTATGTTGATTTATAAGAATAACCCTAAGAAGTGACTAATATAGGACAAAAAAAAATCAACTTCGAGCGGCCGATCGGGGAAAATATGGCTGAAAATTTTCTGCCCCCTCCCCCCATTGGCAAAGGCAGGATCTGCCCCTGCTCTGGTAGTACTCGAGGATCACCTTTAGTTACTGGAATATTTTTGTTTTACTTGTCGAAAACCTGTCAAAATGATCTCTGATTGTCCCATACGACACGTATGGAATCACCCTTTACTAGTTTGCTGATTTTGATATCTTTGTTTCTTTCAATCTAGTTGATTGCAAGATTTTCTGCAATTAATGTTAATCATGGAGTAGCTCAGATTGGCCTGTTGGCTTTTTGCAACTCCCTCACATCCCATTCGCTGCCTTATAATAATTAACATTTACAAAACCATTGCACATTTCATCTGGCAAACAACCCAAGCAGCTCCTCCATTAAAGGGGCATAAAGCTCTGCTGTATATGTTGGAGAATGGCCGCAGTTTTTAGCATGCCCTGGAAGATACTTTCATATTTCTCTTTGATGTTGGCTATGCCACTGCGTTAAGTTGATTTAGAGCCAGCAAGACTAATCTCTTGGTCGACTTTTCACTAAGTAACAGTTTAAATTTAGAAATATATTATTTCTTTGTTGAATATTCATGATCAAAACGGAATATTATGTAGTTTACTTTGAAGCCGGAAATTATGAATTAACTTTGGTGAAGTAATTGGGGGCTAGCTGTTTTCCAGATTAGTTTCTAAGTTCTTGCAAAGTGCAAAAAAGATTTAATCTTATTTAAGTCAAGCATTTCTTATCAATATGTAGTTGCTCAATTTTGCTTTTTAAAATACGAATTATGATATCATTAGACACATAAATGTATTTACAACGGTACTTTTTTATTATTAATTAGCGGAAATCACATTTCGTTAATCTTTGAAAACATAATTTCCTTTTCAAATCAATACATAGTTATAACAAGTGGAATGCCTCTGGCCGTCTCACCTGCATCACGCGGTTCAATATAGCAGCAGTGCTGACTTTGCATACTACTCTAACTCGCACAAGATGTTCAGTGATACATGGTTACTCTTATGTCCTCTTTTTATGAACTAGACCAATAAACTTACAGAGATATGATGGTTATTCAACAAAAAACCCCAACATGGCCAAAGTTCATTGACCTTACATGACCTTTGACCTTGATCATGTGACCTGAAACTGGAACAGGATGTTCAGTGATACTTGATTACTCTTATGTACAAGTTTCATGAATCAGATCCATAAACTTTCAAAGTTATGATGGTAATTCAACAGATACACCCAATTCGGCTAAAGTTCATTGACCTTTGACCTTGGACATGTGACCTGAAACACGCACAGGATGTTCAGTGATACTTGGTTACTCTAATGTCCAAGTTTAACGAACTAGACCAATAAACTTTCAAAGTTATGATGGTAATTCAACAGATACCCCCGATTCGGCCAAAGTTCATTGACCCTAAATGACCTTTGACCTTAATCATGAGACCTGAAACTTGCACAAAATGTTCAGTGATGCTTGATTACTATTATGTCCAAGTTTCATGAATCAGATCCATAAACTTTCAAAGTTATGATGGGAATTCAACAGATATCCCCAATTCGGCCACAGTTCATTGACCCTAAATGACCTTTGACCTTGATCATGTGACCTGAAACTTGCACAAAATGTTCAGTGATGCTTGATTACTATTATGTCCAAGTTTCATGAATCAGATCCATAAACTTTCAAAGTTATGATGGGAATTCAACAGATATCCCCAATTCGTCCAAAGTTCATTGACCCTAAATGACCTTTGACCTTGATCATGTGACCTGAAACTTGCACAAAATGTTCAGTGATGCTTGATTACTATTATGTCCAAGTTTCATGAATCAGATCCATAAACTTTCAAAGTTATGATGGGAATTCAACAGATATCCCCAATTCGTCCAAAGTTCATTGACCCTAAATGACCTTTGACCTTGGTCATGTGACGTGAAACTCATGCAGGATGTTCATTGATACTTGATTAACCGTATGTCCAAGTTTCATGAACTAGGTCCATATATTTTCTAAGTTATGATGACATTTCAAAAACTTAACCTCAGGTTAAGATTTCGATGTTGATTCCTCCAACATGGTCTAAGTTCATTGACCCTAAATGACCTTTGACCTTGGTCATGTGACATGAAACTCTAATAGGATGTTCAGTAATACTTGATTAACCTTATGGCCAAGTTTTATTAACTAGGTCCATATACTTTCTAAGTTATGATGTCATTTCAAAAACTTAACCTCAGGTTAAGATTTGATGTTGACGCCGCCGCCGCCGCCGCCGCCGTCGCCGTCGCCGTCGCCGTCGGAAAAGCGGCGCCTATAGTCTCACTTTGCTTCGCAGGTGAGACAAAAACCTTACCCAATATTGGATAAAATGGGAACATGTATGTTGGTTGGGTAAACAGATATCAAATATTTTGTATATTTTACACCATCTTTGCATTGAAATTTACCATTTAAAAATGCATTTTGCCCAATATGCATGGGGCAACCCTCCCCCAGCAAAAAAATACATGTTGTCTTTTTAACCAATATTGGGTAAAATTTTACCCAGTGTTTTTAGAGTGTTACACGACTTATGAATACAATAACTAAAGACAAAACCTACCCTGTGGTATATGGCTCCATCGACGAGCAGGGCATAGTTTAAGATGGCCATCATATCGGCCAGAGCGATGTTGAAAGGGAAAATGTTATGTTGCTGTCTGAGTTTCTTGTTGAAAATAAAGACAAAAACGGTGATAAAAGATATCACAAGAGCGGGAGCGGTGATCACCCATTTCACTCGAGTTAAAATCGAATCAATATAAGCTGCAAGAATTTCATGATCAGACAGTACTGTGCCAATCAAAGAAGACTCGGTAGAATTAGAAACATCCATCATTTCAAAATCGAACCCCTCGAAATCATCTAGAATTAGTCAGACGTCCGTTTTGTTGACGCAAATGTTCTGAGCTTAAAATCAATTGATTTATTTTTCGTTGAAATGAAAGTAACTTATGCGTGTGAACAATCGACAGCAACAGCAAATGGGAAAGATGTCGAAAGAAGAGACAGCTACTATACAGATAATTAATATTAAATCTAGTCGGAAAACACCTAGATGAAACTTTCTCATATTGATGAAGTGCGCATACAGGAATTGAGATTTCAAAGTAACCTGCCCATATATAAGGAGACTGGAATTCAATTGCGCATGCGCGATCAGAAAATAAGCTCTTAGCCTCTGTCAAATTCTTTCTACGATTTCCTGTTAAGCTTCGATCTGATTGATTTTCTTCTCTTTTTCTTGTGAAATAGAGTTTTATTCCTCCCTGAACATCTGGAATTACTATTGTTTTAACATTTCCTGGTTCAATAAAGTTGATAATCAATGTCAAATCTGTAAAATATTGTGTCATTCAAACAATAAAACAAGGCAAAAGCAAATTTGTGTCTCACCCATGTATCGAAACTTCATTGTGAAATGACTGGGATGGAACAACACTTGTCACAAGAGCCTTGCATGTAAACTTTAATGTTGACCTTAAAATAACCTTTGACCTTACCATGTGACCTCCGACTGCAGCCTAACATGCAGGTCCCCCAAGTCCATCCACCATCCAAGTTTGGTTGAAAAGCGACTTACGGTTGCGGAGTTAGGTGTCATAAGCGAGTCTTGAATGTAAACTTTAACGTTGACCTGAAAATGTAATTTCAGTGTCTGATGGCTTGCTCTGGTTGCTATTTTTCATATGCCACAGGAGAAGGGTATTGACTTACCTCAAAATGTTGGCCTAGTTGTTTTTTTTCTATACACAATATAATTAATTTTAATTTTGCTACTTGACTTAACAAAAAACTAAAGGAATAAAAAAAGCTGCTGCCTGACGGTAAATACACACCTCCCTTAAACGGAAGGGTAAATGCAAGTTAATGGCACTATTAATATCACAAACGAGACGTTTCTTTTATATCTGTAGAGCTTTCAATAATCATTATTCACGTCAACAAAACTGTTCAATGCGAATTTTATTGCTGTGGAACCGAAGCATATGGATAATTTGAAATTTATCATATTCCAAAGTATAAATACGTGTTTTTAGTAAAGCCAGATATCCCATCCAAATTATCACAGCTGATTGATTTGCTTAACACGTTCTATCATGAGAAAAAAGATCTTATTACGTTTTTCATTGGTCGTATTACGGAATCTCTAAGGACACACAATAGCTTTCAGAAAGATACTTTAAATTGATATGGTGATAAAAAACCTGGGTGAAAACGATTTTCATTTCAAGAAAACATCTATTCATTATTATCCCCGTGATGCAGATTTAGATTCATGTCATTTACTCATTCATTTTGTTATATACATTCATCCAGTTATGTTTTCATTGAACAATACTTTATAAAATCACATACCAGTTCATTAATTCTTAATTAATTTATCTTTCCATGCATTATTTTTATTCATCAACGTATATTCACTTATTCATTAATTCAATTAAGTATCATAGTTAATCTTTATGCTTCATAGGCTAGTAAAGATTAATTGAAATGACTACAGACCCCAATATAATATGGAACAGACAGATGATAAGACATTACAATATATTCTAAAACAAGCCAAAATTAAGAAATAAAGTATATGACAAAAAGAGACTGTAAATGATATAACATTACTACGGATATGTAGAGCATATAAAATATATGTATAAAAACAAACATACCAAAATATGTATCATTTCATGCCATTGGTGATAAATTAATTATTATAATATATGACCATATAACTCTCGGGATTTCTCTTTATAATTCATTTATAGTTGTGTATGAACTCATCGCAGAGTAATGACAAAAAGGGGGCGCTTAGAAAGCATATAGCAAAGATGGACCAGTGTAACGATGATATCCAGACATGCCAGATAATTGACAAAATTTTTGAAAGCACACAAACTATCATTTTGATATACTGAGGTAGAGCTCTATGTCCCTTCTTAAAAATAGTTGCAAGTGATTCGATCATCCTCAACTATATGAATATCAGTAGCAAGGGCGCCGGAAGCGGGGGGGGGGGGCAGGGGGGCAAGTAAATTTTTTGGGGGCAAAACGAGATTTTGCCCCCCCCCCCAATGTGCCCCCCTAAAAGTAGAAAAATTATATTATTTAAAGACAAAAGTAAACGATGAAGGCACTTTTCTGCCTAAGAATTGTCATTTCTTTTGTCAAAAATGAAAAAAAAAATTCGCCCCTGACGGGGCAATTACACATCATAGTAAGCCTTGCGTCTTTTGACGAACATGTCCCTCTGTGAAACATACCTTTGATAAGCCCCTTTTCCATCTTATTACAGTGTGATAAACCCCCATTCCACAGAGAACAAGACCGCTGAAAGACCTTTGAAAGACCATGAATTTGGTTGATCTTTCAGAGGTCTCTCAATGAACCTACAATGGTCTTTGAGGTCTTACACGAGTCCTGACCAATCTTTCAGTGGTCTTCGTGGTCTTCATGGGCTCCAAAACTTTTTGAAACGGTTCAAAACAGTCTTACAACGGTCTTACAGGAAAATTGTCTTTCAGTGGTCTTTCAGCAGTCTTTCAGCGGTCTTTCGATGAACTTTCAAAGGTCTTCATAGTCTTTCATTGATCTTTCAGCAGTCTCTCAAGATTTTTGCGGAGATCACTGTAAGACTCATGAGAGATCATTGAAAGATCATTGAAAGACCATTGAAAGACCAGGCAAAGTCCATGGAAAGAATTCTGAAAGATCACTTATTGCATAAAAGATCTCTGAAAGACCATTGAAAGATCTCGAGAGGACTAGTCTAGACCAGTACGACAAGAAATATCCAACAGTCTTTCAGAGTTCTTTGAGGGGTCTTTCTGAGCCATTCCACAGAGACGACAAATTTCATTGATCTTGAAGACCGCTGTAAGACCTCACCAATTTTAAGTCTTTCAGTGGTCTTTCAATGGTCTCCGTTCTGTGGAATGGGGGCCTATTAGTATTAATGAATACATTTCAGACTAAAACCGAATGGCAAATTTGCATGCTGGCTGTGTCGGCTAACAAACGCGCGGTCGCCCAGAAACGCTCAGACCGGGGTGGTGTTTCATCAATATTTTCGTCCGACAAGTTGTAAGATCTGACAACTTTCCTGTATTCTGATTGGTTGAGAAGCATTGTTACCATAGTAACTGTCGGATAAAACGTCCTACAAGTCCTTTCATGAAACGCTCCCCGGACCTGGGGAGTGTTTCATCAACATTTTCATCCGACAAGTTGTCAGATCTGACATCTTTCTCAGATGTTGATTGGCTGAGAGGTACTGTTACTATGGTAACTGTCGGATGAAATGGGACTTTTCGGATAAAACGTCCGACAAGTCCTTTCATGAACCCCCCCCCCGATATCACCAACGCGCGTGAACGCTAGTAACCCGAGCAACATATGGAATCTGAAAATAGCTGTAAAACCGAAAAGTTTAAAGAGTTATAGAGGATTGAGTATAAATGGGAAGATGCTAGCTTGATTCGGCGAATGGAGTGCAGAGCAGGAGTACTCATCTATCAACTAATCAAGCCTCTTCTTCAACCTTTTCTGGTTTACTGTCTTTATCAGGACTACGCTCATTTGAACAAAACATTACTCGACTATCAACTGTCTACTTCCTGCTATCAATTTCACTTCTTCCTCTATCCACTTTTTTTTTTCGAAAACTCCACATGGTGTACCCTAAACCACATCCGCTGTTGGAATGTAATTGTTTCTTCTAAATAATGTTACATAATGTACATTATGAACTGCCGTAGTTTGTTAGTTCATGATTATTTACAAATGAATATTTCCAGGAATTTGATATTCATCATTTCCTAGTTATGGTCACATTTTCCCCAGAAAGTATGTAAAGAAAAAAGAAGATTTTGAAGGGGTCATCCAAAAGTGCTTCCCAGCCATACAAAACATGCCAAAGGAAACACATAAATCGAGTAATGTTTTAAATTTTCAGAAAAGTTTTAAATTGTTAGACAATAATTAAGCAGGTCATATTTCTTTTTCCTCCAGTTACAAAATATGAAACATTTTGCCTATGTATGGATAATCAGGGACTCTCTCCAATGCTGAGGTCAGAAATGATTTAAATAGAATGGGTATTTAAGCGCTTATCGTCGTCTGCCACGTCAGAACAGCATGACATTTTGAATTTAAAGATATTCATTATGTATTTTGTTTCTGTTGTTACGCTTCTTCTGCTTAATACACTCCTTGAAACTTATGATAATTGTGCTCTCTCGCGTCGTCCGTGTATGTAAATGTACATAAATAAATATTTCTGAAAGGATATTGCATGAAAAATGTAATTTCTGGTATTTTGAGTCAATTTAAGCGAATTACGTTATTTAATTGATTATACACGAAAACCACATTCCGAATTAAGCGATCGTTTTGCGCGTAGATTTCATAGGTTCTCATAGTGAATTCTATGTTTAATTCTCAAGAAATTTATTTTTGAATTCTCTTAGAAACGTAACTTTTAAACTCCATTTTTACACAAAGTCCTTACCGTGGGGGGGGGGGGGTCCCACGCCCTCTCCCGCTCGATCGCTTCGGTATCTCACGCTGTCAAAAATATTGTGCCCCCTTCGGGATTTTGCCCCCCCCCCAAAAAAAAAAAAAAATGAAAGTGTTCCGGCGCGCCTGATCAGTAGATGTCATAATTTTTCCTGTAGAAAAATTGCATAATGTCCCTTGTAAACAAAAAAGGACTGTATTATCTTTTAATTACAGATTCTAACTCAGTCTTTACAATTGAAAAGGATGACTGCATCCCATTCACGCTAAATAAATTCCTCGCGATAGATGACATAAAGATTAGACAAGAAGGTGTTCTGATCGAAGCTTCTCAAAAACTTAGACACTAGTAAAGCTGCTGGTCCTGACGAGATCACTGTCAGGATTCTAAAAGAATCAGCAGAGGAATTAGCTCCCGTTCTGACATAACTGTTCTAAAACTCCCTGGACACAGGGATTCTCCCAGACGACTGGCTCTTGGCAAACATAACATCAATCTTCAAGAAAGGTTCTAGATAATTATCCTGAAAACTACCGTCCTGTCTCCCTCACATCAATTATCCTTTACTCCCAGATTAGCAAACACCTTGATAAGCATACAACACTTTGCAACTTGGTTTCCGAAAGGGACAGTTTATACAAGTTGTCAGTGACTGGACGGAAGGAATCAACAACTCACAACAAATCGATGCTGCAATTTTGGATTTCGCCAAAGCCATCTACTGCTTACACCATGATGGCATTAGAAATAAAGTTCGAGAATATAGACAAATAATAATACTGTCCTAAAAGTCTTCACGGGCCAGGAGTGAGATCCCTCATACCCGGCCATCATAGTTTGTGGATTTTTTTTTCGCTTTCCAGATAACAAATTTGGCAATGTTTGGAAATGCTTTATTTTTTTGCTCGAATCATAATGGACACGGCTCTATTTGTCCATGCAAAAACGGCAAAGTTTCTAAATAACGATCAGGGGCGTAACAGAGGTTGGTGGTTGGCGAGGGGGGGGGGGGGGGGCAAGAGCGAAAAATATCACGGTCGAAAGGTATGAACATGATTTTGTAATCATTGTGTGCGAGCATTAGAGCAAAGCTTTATGCGGCACTATCGTGATGAGAAGAATAAAAAAAGGGGTACAGCATAGCGCGTGTGGCACAAAGTTGCTTGATATATGTTCCAACAAAATTACCTTATCATGAGATTCTAGCTTTGAGGTAGATTTAGACACGATATTCAGAGAATAACATCATATCTTACACTTTCCATTTCCTTTTCTTTCCTTCCTCCTTTTCTTTTTGGTTCTTGATTGTCGAACTTTTGGGGGGCCATGGCCCATACCCTTCCATTTGTACGCCAGTGCTATACGGGTGGGGTCCGGTAGCCCCCGGAACCTCTTCATTTTAATTATTTCAAACCTTACAGATGGCCGCTATTTTTAATCAAATCCCGTGTATTATCTTTTACATAACACATTACTTCAACTCAGACCATGTGTAATAAACCAAATATTTTGAGGGGGCACAACATAGCAAATGTAGGGATATTTGTATTTTGTTGTAAGAAAGAAATGGCCTTTGAAATAAAATTCTTATTATTACTTGTGATAGATTTTAACATCATATTCAGCAAGTAACACTTAATTGTTTCATTTTTTAGATTCATTTCCTGTCGTTGTCATCTTCAGCCCCCCCCCCCCTACACGCTCGCGCTAAACCTAAAGCTTAATACAGGAAGGGTCCATACATACAGGCGCCCCGTTATAACGTTATATATACTGCATAGGGCCTAAGGCAAAGCCTCCGATAGGGGATACGGTAAAAGGTATTTAAGGACTGCTCCCACTGACGCATTCATAAAGGACACAGCGGACGAGAAACTTTCGGGGTGGCTCTATCCATTTTCATCCGCTACAGAAATGGACAAAATTAGCACAATTTTGCGAAAACATGACGTAAAACAATGGACGTGGGCAGGGGCCTCGTTCCATTTTTCAGATGGGAGGGGGGGATCATGAATCAACGTTCCAAAGGCGCTCCACAATAAGAACTCACACACGCACACACTCTCACACACACACACATTTTCCCTAAAACTTGAACATTTCTACATAAAGAATGGAAAATTCTAATCAATTTTTTAATTATGAACATGATAGCTATAACTAAACAATTGATGCGAGCGCGAAGCGCGAGCGGAAAAAGTCTAGTTTTAGACCTAGAATGGGACACTCTATTCATGTTTTGTAAATCAGGAAAAAGGATGAGTAAGATGGGATCTTCCTACATTAATAACGCGAGCGCAAAGAGCGAGCAGAAAATGTTTGTACACGTTTTAAAATGATCGAAAGGTGCCTTTTAATGACTACTCACACTTAGCCATGAAGACGTTACATATTTCAACAATCAAATAATGCGAGCGCGAAGCTCGAGCTGAAATTTTTTTACATCTCTACATAAAGAATGGAAAACTTCAATAAATTTTTGTAATCATGAACAGGATAGCTATATAACTAAACAATTGATGCGAGCGCGAAGCGCGAGCGGAAAAAATCTAGTTTTAGACCTAGAACTGGACACTCAATGTTTTGTAAATCATGAACGGGAAGAGAAAAGGGGGTCTTCCTACAGTACTAATTCAAGCAAAAAGGGCGAGCAGAAAATTTTTGATATTGTGATCTGAAACTGGATAACTGAATGCACATGCGCGAGCGTGTTTCAGATTTAGACCTACAATTTAGGCATTCTATAAATACATCTTTTATCATGAAAATAAAAGCGAGCGCGAAGCGCGAGCTTAAAATATTTGATATTCCGATCTGAAAAAGGGGGTTAATTTCAGCTTTATATTTCAAGCACTTAGTAGGAAAATTGTAAGGTGCAATCGCATTTGATAAAGAGCTGATATTTTTCATTATTACTTTGAGTTTGAGACATAGGACCGTGACATCCTTATGACATGTTATCGTATGAATATTATGACTATATATCTTCGTATCTATCTTGCTAAGCGCGAGATTAAACAAAGGGTCAATTTATTTATTAAATTGATATCTTCTTTATTAATGCATAATGAGGGCGCGGAATCTGATGATAACATGGCATGAACATTGCACATTTTAAGCACTTTTTTTATTATGAATAGGATGCATCAGTTAATATATTTTTAACCATCAATGCGGGCGCAAATCGCGAGCAAATTTTTGATAAACTGTCATGAAAAGGGGATTTAAACTAGTTTGTTATATAATCAATATTGAGACATACATAACCCGCCATTCAAAATGCAAGCATTGCAGCGCTAGCTGATACGTTTTTGCAATCAGACCAGAAAAGGGATATTTTGAAAAGTTTATGGAATACATGAAAATAATAGGTACCTGATGAATGAAAATATTCACACCATAAAACGGAATTTTTACAGAGCACTTTTTAAAAATCAATTTGTAAATCACACAAATTAATGAAAGTTCGGATTTCCGAGGAGAAATATGTTTTGTATATTGACTTCCAAACTTGATATTTACGCTCCATGTTGAACAAGGTATGTGAATCACTTAACGGGCAATGCGAACGCGAAGCGCGAGCGAAATTTTTATATAGTGACATGAAATGTTTTTTTCCAAGTCTTCCCCTCATCTTATTCACTCGTCTTCCTCCTCTTCTTTTTTCTCTTTTCTTTTCCTTCCTTTTTTCGTTTTTTGCTCCGCTTTGCTCCGCCAATAGGGGGGGGGGGGCGGCCCCCACCTGGATCGGCCTATGCAAATGACCTACCATTGTAAAGCTTATAATCTCCTCTTTCATCTGAAATTACTTATTTCTCATTCACGCATGAGTCAGCAAAAGCAATTATTTTAAGAGGGGATACCAATAAGTCATTTGGCGGGCTGTATCTGGGTTTCAAAAAGAAAACCACATTTTAAAAAAGTTCAATATCTGCTCTTTAATTTGATACCACAATAACAGAAAATGGTCAAGAAATAACAAAGTTCTGGTTATTTAAAATAAGGCTTGAATTTCAATAATTTCATAAAATTAAGAGGTTTTACAGGCTAGTATTCAAACTTGACACTCCGTTTTGTTGACGATCAGCCATATATTTATTTATTGATTCATATTTCACCAGGGTAACTCATTCAACAAAAGTTGATCTTCCATGAGGCCCTGGATAACTACTGTATACATGGGCGGAAATCTGTCCCGAAAGGTAGGGGGACAACAGGGGCTGATCCAGCCTTCGGTAATGGAGGGGGGGGGGGGGGTGAAACCATTTTCAGCCATATGTTAATCCCCGATATCGGCCGCTCGAAGGTAATAATTTGTCTGTTTCATTGAAGAAGTAGTCCTCATGGTCACTTCTTGAATATCATTGTCCATATTTATATAATGCGAGCGCGAAGCGCGAGCAAATTTTTTTTGGAAAATCTATGTATTTTTTTCATAAAATGTGAACATTCTGGGCAATGTTTGTTATCCTGAAAGATGTATGTACAACTAAATATTTACTACGACCGCAAAGTGCGAGCAGAGGTTAACTGATGGAAAAGGTACCTGTTAGAGACTGCTTGTAATTAGCCATGAAGACGTTACATATTCCAACAATCAAATAATGCGAGCGCGAAGAGCGAGCTGAAATTTTTACCTAAAGACAGGAAATTCTAAGCACTTTTTGTAACTCAAACATTTGGTATTTTTTTTTCAATACAATTCATCTTTATTTCAGGTATATAATTAAATAATTGATGCGAACGCGAAGCGCGAGCGAAAAGTTTTGAGATTTAGACCTGACAACGAGACACTCTTTTTCATGTTTTGTAAATCATGAAAAGGATGAGTAATTGGGGGTCTTTCTTACACCCGGTCCTTACAAAATGTTTATATACGTTTAATTTGAATTGATCGAAAGGTACTTGTTAAGGACTGCTTGCACTTAGCCATGAAGACGTTACATATTTCATCAATGCTATAGCGCGAATCGCGAGCTGAAAATTTTTGACATTAAAAAAAAAGAATCGAAAATTTTAATCAATTTTTGTAATCGTGAATGCAGGGTAGCTATATAACTAAACAATTGATGCAAGCGTAGCATGAGCAGAAAAATTCGAGATTTAGACCTAAAAACGGGACACTCTACTCATGATTTGTAAATCATAAAAAGGATGAGCAATAGGGGATCTTCTACATTAATAATGCGAGCACAAAGCGTGAGCAGAAAATTCTTGATATTGTGATCTGAAACTAGATAATGATTTAAATAGAGAACAAATTGAATATCTGAATAAACATGAGAGTGTTTCAGATTACGACCTAGAATCTCGGCATTTTACACATCTACCAGCGAGCGCGAGCTGAAACTATTTGATTTTCCGACCTGAAAACAAGAGTCAATTTCAACTATAAATTTCAAGCACTTTGTAGGAAAATTGTGAGGTGGATATGGATCACACTTAATAAAGAGCTGATATTTTTCATTACTATTTGAGTTTTGACATAGGATAAGGACATCCTTAGGACTATATGAAAATGATGACTATCTTCCTATTCCTCTCGCTAAGCGCGAGATGAAACAAAAGGGACAATTTAATCATTAAAAATTGATATATTATTTTTGCAGGAGTTTCTGCATTTATTGTAAAGTCAAAATAAATTTTACAGTACATAAAACATAATCGTAATATGACATGAAAGTACATTGTAATGTGACAGATTTATAGTAGTATCATAATAAAATTTAGACATGAATACAATTAAAGGATAAGACAAAGTAATTAAAAAAAATAAATGCAGTGGCAAACTATATAATGCTAAGTTCACACCAACGGCGAATGCCACGCTTTAGATCGGCGATCAATTCGGCGTCATTTTTTTTTTACTTTAAAAAAAATCTCACGATCTCATCAGATATGTTATGCTCTGATAAGCTCTGATACGCTCTGATACGAAGTTCGTTCCCGCTTTGTGCGACATATTATATCCCGAATCGCTACGGCTTCTCACGCTATGATGCCGATTGATCAGGATCTATACGCTTTAAATCACGCTTTGATATGCTTTATTACTCTTTGATAAGCTTTGATAAGCTTATCAGGCTTTAAATGACGCTTTGATACGATTATCAAGATCTCTTGTGCATTGATATGGTATGTCAAGCTCTGTTACGCAATGACAAAATTCGAGATTCTGATTGCATCCCGCCTCTGATCCAGAGTATATAAAGATGCAGCAGATCGATACTCGAAATCATTATACATCTTTGGCAGAAAAACAAGATATGGAAGTTCAATATGAACCAGACTATGAACCATCTTATGATGTAGACATGACCTTTGTCTCCCTGCTATATAACTAAATCATAGCCCTCGGAGCAGAGGAGAGAGAAAGAACAGCAAAGACAAGAGGAGATTGAACTACCAGCAGGAGGGAGAAGACCATTCATCAGGTGCTGCTGGACCAGGCCATGGCTCACCGAAGAAAGACAGCAGTATGGCCAGTACAATATTCTCTTAGACACACAACCACGGTTAGAGGACCCTGTTGCCTTCACAATGTTCACCAGAGTAACCTCTGAGGTGTTCGATGAGATCCCTGCGAGAGCTGCACCAGTCATCCAGAAGCAAGAGACTAACTACAGGCACCCTTTGTCCGCTGGCCTGGCAATCACCTTGAGACATCTGGCGACTGGGGACAAATACAGATCACTGGCATATGGTTTCAGATGTGGTATCTCAACCATATCAGAGTTGATTCCAGGAGTGTGCAGGGCCATTGTAGAGGCGTACAAAGATGAGGTCTCCAACATACCTACCACCCCTGAAGCATGGAGCACCCTTGCCCAGCAGTTTGAACAGAGATGGAATATCCCCCATGCAATAATAATTATTGGTACCTTGGATGGAAAGCGAACAGTCATTAAGAAGCCAGCAATCACAGACAGTCTCTACTACAACTATAACAACTATAAGGGCTTCTTCTCTATACCTCTGCTGGCATTGGTAGATGCAGAGTACAAGTTCATCTGGATTGAGCTGGGAGGTAAATGACACATGTCTGACTCTGAGCTTTTCGAATGCCTAGAAGATGGGTCCATAGGGCTGCCCCCATCATGCCCCCTCCCTGGAGAAAATCATCTTGATATTCCTTACTTCATCCTGGGTGACGATGCTTTTGCCCCGAAGAGCTACATGATGAAGCCATACAGCAGAAGAGGGGTGACAGATGAACAGAGGATCTGCAACTACAGGATCTCAATGGCGAAAAGAGTGGTGGAGAATGCCTTTGGCATCATGACCAACAGGTTCAGGTGCCTGTTGGGAATACTGGAACAGAAGGTAGATAACGTCACAGAGTTGGTGGAGACTGCTGTGGTGCTCCACAACCTGCTGAGGAAGAGGGTGGCGCTGGCAGTCAATGCGGTGGACCACGAAGATGAAGAGCACAGCTTCGCACTAGGGGCCAGGAGAGGTGGACCTCACTGGGAAGACGTTCCGCAACCACCTGCGAGGGGAAACCTCGCCAATGTGGATGCCAGACATCAGAGAGATAATCTCAGAGAATACTCTCAAGTGGGTGCTGTTGACTGGCAACAAGTGAATGGCTGGCGTGGTACTTCCTGATTGAGTCAAGAAAGGAGTGGCTCAGATATCGTTAGAAGCAATTGATGAAGATAAAGACTTTCGTGTCTGGAAATAAGAACATAATCCCATATGCAAACTTCGTTTATTTTTAATACAAGTTTCAAATAATTTTGTATTGTGCGTACTTGTGAAGATGCAATTATAATTATTGATGTTATTGTTGTCATGTATTTCATCTGCTTGTAAAAATATGAATACAGACTTTATTGATTTCTTACCCATGAAAAATCAGATAATACTACTATTGTAAATCAGGAGTGAAAATTCAAAGGAATCAAGTTGCAGAATTCGAAATTTAGATATGTGCGATTAAAAATTTTTAAATTACGCATTTTTTTTTAATTATTATAAATTTAATTTCTTACTAATTAAAAAATAAGTAAGAAAATCAATTTTACATGTGAGATAAATAACCCTTATTGTAAAAGAGAAAATAAAACAAAGGAAATAAAATATAAAACATTATAGAATTAAAAAATGAAATATACATGTAATTAAAAAAATAGAAAAAAAACTTTGTGGAAAACTTGGAGTTTTAAACAGAGTTTTTCTATTTATTCATTTTTTTATTCTATTGCCTTTTCTATTTTATTATGTTGTGTCCCATTAAAAAATGCCCGGAACACTTCTGGTCGTTTTTTTTTTATTTTTTGTTTCATTGAAAAGACCAACTCTTCATTTAGTAACTGATCCACAAATACCAAAATCACAGTCAGTGGTTTTTGTGTTAAAGTACTTCTTGCAAAGGTCTGTAAGCGGTAAAAATCGGGCTGAACGAATCCTTAACTGTAGGGCCTATGGGCAAAGTATCAAAAGTGGGGTCACCGCTTTGAACCAAGCTCTCTTAAACTCTGTTAAGCTTTCCTACGACTTTGTTAAGCTTTGATAAGCTTTAATACGCTCTCCCCGCTTTTCTCAATCCGTGACAGATCGCCTCAAATTTTTAAACAGTTTAAAAAATTTTGGCGCTCTTGCCGAATGTCCCGAATTGCTCAAAGCTTTCTCATGCTCTATTACGGTCTTTACGCTTTAATGAAGCTTTGTTACGCTTTGCCGCCGCTTTGCACGCCGCTTTAAAGCGCCATCAAAGCGGCGTTGGTGTGAACCTAGCATAAGCAAAAAAAAAAATGTTTGAGCAATAGCAGCCAAAGGGGGAAAGCGCTACACGGAAACCTATGATTTTATAGGTCCGGGTCTGGAAGAAAATGATATCTTACTTATTAATGCATAATGCGGGCGGGAAATCTAATGATATTATGGCCTGAAACCTGGACATTTCAAGCATTTTTGTAATTAGGAATAGAATGCATCAGTTAAACTATTTTTAACCATCAATGCGAGCGCAAATCGCGAGCCAAAATCTTTGATAAACTGTCATGGAAATCAATATTGAGACATACATAAATCGCCAATCAAAATGCGAGTAGCACTATCTGCTACGTTTTGACAACCAGACTTGAAAAGGGATATTTTCAAACTAAATAATAGATACTGAATAAATCGAATTTTGCAAGCGCTCAGTGCAAATAGAAAATGTCAATATTCAGACCATAAAGCTGTAACTTTTACAGATCACTTTTTTTTTGTAAATCACACAAAATAATGAAAGTTCTATTTCTGAGGTGAAATGTATAATGTATATTGACTTTTAAGCTCAATATAGAAAAATCACAGGTAATGCGAGCGCGAAGCGCGAGCGAAATTTTTTTATAGTGACATGAAAGATTCTTTTTATTTTCCAAGTTTTCCCCTCATGTTATTTTATTCACTCTGGAAAATTTGACAAGCAAAAAAACAAGACAAAGGTTTTTACCCAAAATGTAAGGTCATTTAGTCCAAAATACATGTATTATTTCGAATGTGAATGTTGCATTTTTCTCCATCATAGACCAAAAATAGTAGGGGGACATTTGATATTGTGTCCCCCCTACTATTTTTGGTAGGGGGGGCACGTCCCCCCTGGGATTTCCGCCCATGACTGTATATACAATTAAGAACAGTCAATGGTGATAATATACAATTATCAGTTCGTATGATATTGTTAAACTACAAACATATAAAGTGATAATGTTCAGTATTATATAAAGTAATACATCAAAAAAGAGACAATAGTTAAAAGCATCAGCCCTGAAAGGGGAATGGTATTGCATCCCAGTTGATCGACCTCGGTAAGAATGAGGAAATGTCTTGTAACAGAGATTTTGAAATTGAGTGTTTTAACATTTTTAACACTTTGGGGGAGACTATTCCATAGAACCCAGCCATCATAATATACAGTGCGTCCCACAAAAAAATGAAACCGAGATTTATCGATGATTTATCATAACTTAATCATAAATACAATAGACAAATGACCTACCAATGGAAAGCTTAGAATCTCCTCTTCCATCTGAAATTACTTAGATTATTTCTCATTCACGCATGAGTGAGCAAAAACAATTTGAAAGGAGATACCAAAAAGTCACTTGGCGGGCCGTATCTGGGTTTTAAAAAGAAAACATTTTCAAACAGTTCAATATCTGGTCTTTAATTTGATACCTCAATTACAGAGAATGGTCAAGAAATAACAAAGTTCTGGTTATTTGAAATAAGGCTTGAATTTCAATAATTTCATAAAATGAAGAGGTTTTACAGGCTAGAGTTTAAACTCACTCGACACTCCGTTTTGTTGACGATCGGCCATGCATTAAGTCTTTTGTTACCGTGCGATAGCTCCTGTGGGAAACCGGTGAAAACACGTTCGTTTAATGAAATTATGGAAATACAAGCATTGTTTCGAGGGATCATAACTTTTTTACTTCTTGATCATTTTCTGTGATTAAGGTATCAAAGAAAAGAGCAGATATTGAACGTTTTAGTTATGTGATTTTCTTTTTGAAATTCAGATAGTTCCCGCCAACTGAGTTTTTGACATCCCTTCTTCGAATTGTTTTTGCTCACTCATGTGTGAATGAGGAATAATTTAAGTAATACCAGATGAAAGAGGAGATTCTAAGCTTTACATTGGTAGGTCATTTGTCATTTGTCTATTTTATTTATGATTAAGTTATGATAAATCATCGCTAATTCTCGCTTTCTTTTTTTTTGGGACGCACTGTTTAATATAAAGCAGTTTTATAATAATCTGTACGGCATTTACCTATAGTAGAGCGGATAAGCCGAACAATATTATGCAAATTATGACTAAAGCATGTAACTTTCACAAGCATTAGTATATGCTGGAAGATTTATTTTAGGGAAGATGGGAGGTAAACTTATAAATGCCATTTTTAGCCGTTGCCATGGCAACAGATTAATTTCTCCAAAATAACATACATTCCCATGTACATGATAAATAAACATGATATAGATGACCAAAATGACAATTTTCAGGCTCCCAATTGAATACATATGAGATTTAGAAATGTTCAAGATCACCAAGATAGTTCCAATTGGTCTGTTGCCATGGAAACAGTTTGTTTTTCCCCAGAAAAATAAAAAAATTGATTAAAAAAACTTTGTAGAATATGATTTATTTTCCCTAAAGCATTTAACCACCCATGCATGACTGTTCACATGAAAATTTCATGTCATACTGGAAGAGAAATATTGTCTGGTCATGTTGACATACAATAATTTGCCTTTTATCAAATATCTATATGGAATTCTTTAAACTTTTATAAGTGTCCAAGAACTTTTTTTGCTGAGTGTATATGATTGCTGTTAATATATAGATAACATCTTCAGCCATTGCCATGGCAGCCAATTAAGATATAATTTTTAAAACAAAAAAAATAATACGGTTGAAATTATAATTGATAGGTGGAATGTTAAATAAAATATTACTTAATCTACACAAGTAAGTTTTGAACAAATATCGTGTTCTGCATGAGTTTATTAGCATGATAAAAACTGATGTTGCCTTGGTAATGCTTGAATTTAATGATATCAATGTTTGCAAATGTGTGTTCCGTTGCCATGCTAATGGAACATTTCATTCCTCAGAAAATACCATCTTTGATAAAAAAATACCTTGTAGAATCTTATTTTTCATTCATTTCAACTAAATTTAGGGTGGCAAACATACACATGTATATGTTTGTTGTTAAATGTATAATTAGCATCTTAAGGCATTGACATGGCAATAAAATAACATTTAATTTACCAACAAGTGGAGTACCTCTGGCAGTCTCACCTGCATCATGCGATTCAATATAGTGGTAGAGCTGACTTTGAAAACTACTATAAAATAATTATTCACAAAAATCACCATTCATATGATACAATACTACATTCATTCACAATAAATTATATTTGATCATGCGACCTAAGACTTGTCAGTGATACTTGAATATCCACATTTTATAAACTATAGTGCGTATAAAAAAAAGTTTACAGTACAATTTTCTGTAAAATTATACATTTGTAATATCCTGAAGATTTTTCTACATTTTAACATTGGTACAGATCCATTTAAGCAAATGACGATATAACTGTCGAAAAATACTTCCGCTTGAGTGAGCACCACTTACTTTTGAAAAATTGGTGACAAATGATTTGCGCAGAACTTTGAAATAGTTATGCGAATAAAAGTAGACCTTAATCATGAATAACACATGGAATTTAACTAGTAAAATTGATTTGAAGATATCTTTTACCTTTTTTAACTTGTTTCCTTGCCCAAACCACTTTGAGGAGCGCATTGTGCCCCAACCTACTCCCCCACACACCGAGGCCATTGTGACGATATTTGCTTTACATTGAGCTGTGATTTACATAAAATGGCCGAGGCTTGATTTTCATTTTGTTAATCATTATGACAAATTTTGACGCGATTGCACGAACGGCGGCCGGGATAAGAAGGGGGGGGGGGCCATCATGGCCCCCTACCCCAAGTCCTCTATTCATCTCAAATTCAAATAGCCCAGTCCTTTTGGGGTTAAGGTACTGAGAGTAAGGAAAGAGTTAAGGCCATTGTTGCTAGCAATATTCGGGAGCCTAAAGTTCTGATGGAATCAAGACAGCTGGTATCTCTGTTCATAATATAGTGGTACTCTTATACTGATATCATAGATATCTTTGATAAATCACAGATAGCTATAGACATTACTATCTAACCAAAGGATTGCAAATTCTCGACAAATTTACTAATTACCATTGATTAATTCATTATTTGGCAAAACTCAATGAATATTGCAACATATTTGTTCATAGATTCTCTTAAAAGTACAAAAGTAAATATAGATTACTTGTAATGTCATGATACATCATTTATCAAACCATGTTGTATACTGCTGATTAGGTGTTTGAGTTGACTATCTAGGTCATCTTGGTTTCCATTGTTTGTAATAATGACATCCCATGATACTCCTTCATCTAAACCACATTCAGTTTCACTGTCATCAACTCCTAAATGAATGAAAATAAAAGGAAACATTCATGGAACCATGATGACAAATGTCTCTGATATACCCTGGAAATTTTGGATTTTTGTACAGAAATCAATCTGAGTATAGTCTTGTCCCCCCCCCCACCATGCATCAAAGACATTGCCATGCCTGATAACTGAAAACAGTGCTCTTGTGTCCTTCGATTAAGATGAGATAATTTGGCAAATCATAGGGCCGTCTGCTCCAGCCCGAGTTTTCAAATTAGCACGCTATTTCTGATCTGAACAACCTTGAGATTATTTGTAATCTAACCCTTAACCCTAGCGCAATCATTTGGATAGTTTGCTGGATTAATCTCGAGATTGCAATCCCAAGACTTAGGATTATTTGCAAATGAGCACGCTATTTACAAATTATCCTGCTTATTTGCAGGTGCAGACTCAGGATTAATCATTCACGGTGTCACACCATAATGCATCGATGCCTCACTTGACCACGAAATTGCTCTTCTTGTGCCGGTGGAGATGGGGTTTCTTGAATCTCTTTTGGTGGTTAGGCTCTATGTTTGGCTTAACATGCAGATATTCCATTGGCGCAAATGTGGAGCAAATGTCAATGAACCCCATTAGGCTAAATAATCAGCCCACTCAAGTGAATAGTTTGCACAGCAGACTCTCCCTTACTCTCTCTCTTTATGGAGTACCAAAGTGTGATGTGAAATATTTTTCATTTTTGTTTTTCAGCACGTTTGATACCATATTTCAGTAAAGCATGATCAAATATCTTCGCAACCCAACTTTGGTTGGATTCGGTCCATGAGGCCCAAGATATAAGCTCATGAATACATAATTAGCCCAAGTGAAATCAATTTATTATTAGCCTGGATCTAAATGTTGTAAACCAGACAGATGGGACTACTTCATTAGGTCATATCTTGGGCCCCAATGGACAGATTCCAACCAAATTAATTTGGTTTGTTTGTGTTTTCCATCAAGCCCTGCTCAGCTATGGTATAAAAAATGCTGACATGCAAAAACATTTTTTACGACATCATAACTCGGTATTTTAAAGTGTTTCAATGTTGAAGCAAACAACCTTAATACTAACCTTTCTTGAAGACATAACCCCTTGAAGCTCTGACAGATTCATCAGCTTGCACCCTAACAAGCTTAGCTCTATCCGAGTACATCTCCTTGAAGTATGCTACATCAGTCTTGCGTCTTGCATCGCTGATTAGCCATACCTAGAGAACAGAGTAATTTTTTTCATTTATTTGACTGAGTTCTAAAAGAAATGTACAAGTACATGGAAAAAAACAAATAGTTTCTAACCAGAATATTTGCTATGGCTCAAACTAGCAATGATTGAGGCCTTGTGAGCCATGATAGTGAATAAATACATAGATAATAACGGGGGATGACTGGTCATGTGATGCAACAAAAAAATTAAAAAGAGGTAGATTGAAAAGAGCTTGAGATGAGAAATCTTCCATTATCAGAGCTGTCAACCTGTACAAGAACATTTCAGTATTATAAAAGCTGAATATCAGTATTTTGGAGAGGAAATCAGTATTTTCAAAGAAATACCATAGGACAACAAAATGGAACATTAGAAATAAATATGTTGCATGAAACCATCAGTACTCATCTCATTTTTAGTCCTAAATAATCCATACTACTTGAAAACTCTGCATTATACTGTTAGATTAATAGAAAAAAAAGTTCTTAGAATGATGCAAATAATTGTGAGATATGCCCATTTTTCATGATATCTCAGGAGCGTTTTGACCCATTGGAATATGACTTTACAGGAAAGAAGTCATTATTGGAATCGGCCATCAAGAAGAACATCATGAAAACATGATGATTCACTGTAAAATGCCCTCACATTCAAATACTGGTATGTCAAATAAAGAACAGAAATTGTCTGGCCAACATTTGAGTGTAGTCCCAGACATGTTTACCTGTGTGCGGGTGTTCATCAATTGACCAAAAAGAAAACTTGGTCAATTTATCATAATTTTGCTGATCCATAATTGTACAGCAAACACCAATTCTTAGTTGCATCACAAGAAGCCTTACACAATCATCAAACATTTTCTTCATTATTACAATCGTGACATCATGTAAAGTAGTTTTATACCCAAAATTACATTCTTGAAGAAAAACAACAATTGTACACAGGGGAAACTTTTTCACTTAGTCTTTAGGCTTTTGTTTTGATTAGGAATATCAAAGTTTGTCTTTTTGCTATCACTGAGATAATATAATTTGAGGCCAATTATGTGAAATACCAAAATTCTGTTATCATTAACAGTAACAACATGGATGAGTGATAAACAGGATTTCTTTTTCATACATACCTTGTGTTGATGCGAAACATTTTGAGTGGCAAGTCTGCAGAATATTGCTGGATCTTCATTTCGCTTTTTCTCACCCCACACTACCATATCATGTCTATAACGCTCTTTATAGGATGACGCTGAGAGCAGCTGATTGAAATCTAAGCCATGGATCTAGTCAGAATCATATTAAAGGAGAGAATAGAACATGATTTTTTTTTATTTAACCATTGATTTTCTGTGTTATACAGTACCAAAATATACATTTGTATTGCTTCTGGCAGCATTAGGGGTGGATGCAATATAAAATCAGTGAAGCCAATTGGATATTACTGTTTTTAAAATATGTTATTTCAAAGTGATGTTTCTTCGTTGATAAAGCTGATCAGTATTCTTCCCAGCATACTTTTCAAAAGCGTTATACTCATAATGCTTAACATATTGCACAACAAGATGGTGTTGAGCATCCAAAAGACCCCAACAACAAAAATAATATGAATTGAGGTAAGATCTAGAGTGACCTATATTGATCATATAAATGTATATTGACATCAAAGCTTTGTCAGATATAACAAAGGACACTGATGTTGACAACATGTGTGGATGAATTTAACCTCACCTCTGCATACTGATGTTTCAATGGTGCAGAAAGAGTCAGTATTGTGCAAATATCTCCAAGCCTGAGGTTCAAAAGAAAA
The DNA here is from genome assembly GCF_018143015.1 of Lytechinus variegatus. NCBI lineage: Eukaryota > Metazoa > Echinodermata > Echinoidea > Temnopleuroida > Toxopneustidae > Lytechinus > Lytechinus variegatus. The sequence goes on along the minus strand of NC_054744.1, from coordinate 1,127,871 downwards.
CACAAAATGTAAAGTTATGCCCACTTCATCAAGTTTTTAACAGATTAATTTATTTTCTTCTTGTGTTGTAATCCTACTAAGGCCTTGCAGCCTTTAAAGATATAAGTGCACATTCAATATACATTTTAAGTTAGGTAAAAGAGTTTCCTGAAAATATTATAATTATGGACAGAAATATGCAACAATCAGTTTAATTTCAAAGGGCAACAAAAATACAATTGTAGCTTAATTGAAAATACAGTTTTTTATCATAGGGCTGAGACGGATCTAAAATTTTATAGGAAAATGTTTGTCACCTTTCTGCCAGTAAAGCAGATGTATAATCTTTTCCAGATTTGCGCTTTCCACTGAACACCAAGACGACTTTTGGATAGCTGGAGTCCATCTCCTGACCAGGATGAAACCAGAAAGAGCTCTAAACCAAATCAGTTCTTAGAACCTGTTTGATTTGAACAAAATAAGAGAAAGAAGAAATGAGGCTTTCAGAAAACTTATATGTCATTCCATAGACTTTGTATAGGGACCATCAAGTTCTAGTACAACCAGTGGCAAGCAATGGGAGAAGGTTGCTTGAGAAGACCAATCATAAATAGATCTAGATGTATATTGCTATAAAAGGTTATCACAAACCAATACTATCTTTGACTTCCCATCAGGCTACCCAAAACCAGCTCTTCAAGAAGATCTTTGGAATCCCACAGAGCGCAGCTAATGAAGCAGTGTTCCTCCTCACAGGCATCACCCCATTAAATCACAGGTCGAATTAAATAACCTCCTCATCATAGGCCAGCTTACTTTATTATCCTAAGACTACTTCGAGAAGAAGATACTTGTACATGCTACCATCGCAAGGCATGCTAGCCAATCTTGCACATTGTAGTCCTTTAGGACTAAGTGATCATTCTGTCTTCGTTTTAGATTTACTTTGTTATGCTGATTGTAGTTCAAATGAGAAAAAAAGGTTTGTGTATGATAAAGGTAACTTTTGGAGGTATGAGAGAGAAACTAAGCTCCATAAACTGGGAAAGAGAACTATCGGCAATGAATGATGTAAATCAGCAGTGGTCTCATGTTTTGAGTCTAATTGATGAAGCTGAGGACGAATTTATTCCTTCTGTAGTAACATGTGGTAAACATGCATGGGGCAAAGGAAATGATTTCCCAGTTGATATGACACCTTGAAATTTAAAGAAAAAGCACAGAGCCTGGGAAAGATATATTAGAGACAAAACTGTAGAAAAGAAGAAAACTTATAACACAATCAGAAATAAAGTGAAGACAGCGACAAGACATTGTCAAAAACGATATGAATCAAACATTGCCAAGGAAGTAAAATCTAATCCTAAGAAATTCTGGCAGTATGCAAAATACAAGACAAAAGTAAAGAGTGGAATACCACCACTCTACCAGGATGGAACTGGAAGTAATAGTCTAGATGATCGGTGCAAAAAATAGTAAGAATTGTTCAGATTATGGTAAAAGCATGAAATTTGGCTGACAGGTAGAGAAAATAGTGCTGAACATTTTTAGCAGGGGGTGCCAACCTGACCTCTTCTCGTATAGCAACAGTTGCTAGGTAACATATTTACCTTGACAACCACCATTTTTGGGGTGTTATCTACATTTCAAAAACTATATTTTGACTTCGAAGCTCCCATTTTACAATCACATATCAAGAAACATTCCAACCATGTATAGCAACAGTTGCTAAGCAACACATTTTCCATAGCAACTATAGATAATATTACTTAATACAATATCTGGACATGATGTTTGAATGAAAGTGGTTAGAAAATTGGTCAAGGTATGACTCTGGAGTGAAAAAATATACCAGATCCCTAAAAAGTTCAGAGACAGTCCAAATAATTATAATGCCTGCAGGCCTAATCTTCTCTAGGTAACAAACCTAATTTCGATATACATAATTTTACTATTTTTGCACTTTTTACTCACACATGACAAAGCTAACACACAGACAAGAATCATCGTTGGGTCATTGAATGTGCTGACAGGATTTCTCGTTTTGAAACTGAAAGAAGGTATTACAGTAGATGTAATATTGAACACTAGGAAAAACACCGAACCTTGAGGGAAAAAGGGAAGCTGAAATTTTATTGACATTTTTTTACTAATCGCTCAAAATTAAATGACAAACATTCTTGGGAAGTAATGGCGAGTAATGCATACGCACTTGTCAGTGAAATTATGATATATGTATGTAGAGTAGACCTGAAACAGCATCAAGAATCATTTCCTGTGTATGCACTGTAGAGCATGTACAGTAGACCTGAAACAGCCTCAAGAATCATTTCCTGTATGCACTGCAGAGCATGTGCAGTAGACCTGAAACAGCTCAAGCATCATTGTCTGTATGTATGTTACGCCTTTTTATTTCATTATAATGCTGGAAAGTTGAGTCATTTATTTTGCAACAGTTTCTACCTAGATAATGAAGAAAAAATATTTAAATAATGTACAACTGTGCAGTTTCCAGTAGTTTAGGACTTTGTGCACCATTCTAGCGAATGAATAGAACGTACATTTTATGTGTCGCACATGCCTTCACAGAGTTGGGCATATCTAGTCTAAAATTTAGGTTAAGACTGTCTGGATTGATTATAAGTCGGTAAAGCAAAACCACTGTAAAGCATGCATTATGCTCGACAAAGAATATTAGAGGCAACAGAGGAATACATCAAAAAAGTTACAGCCATCATCATCTTCGGTGTAACAATGAATTGTTCGTCAATCAGAGTGTGAGAGACATTCTCCTCATAAGGACATTATATAAGGTGATAGTGCAATCAGCAAATTCATTTTCATCTGAGTTCTGAGTTGGACATGCAAAAATGTATTGGGGATATTTTGAAGGAAGAAGCATATAGAACTTAATGCTACTGTTCTGTGCCGGGGTTTTGTGGTCGAGTATGGATCACGTCCAGCCAACCTGGGGCCTGTTGCAGAAAGAGATGCGTTTAAACACAAGTCCCGAACACGGGTACTTTATTGGCTGAAAATCAAGTTGTGCAAGATTTTTTGAGTTGTGTTTGATCGCAACTCTTTCTGCAACGGGCCCCAAATATCACAAGTGCGTCATATGGTACATCCTGCTAGATCTTACAAGTAATGATCCATGAAGCTGCAGGATCCCAGCCAAAACACCTGCAATCGGAACTTACTGGTCAAAATCAACTTCTGCAATAGCTTTCAAGTCATGATAGATCCCGGAGCAGCAGGATCCAGGCCAACAAGCCTGGAAACAGAACTGATGGTCGGTCCAAATCAACTCTTTGCAGATCTTTTACGTGATGATAAATCCTGAAGCTGAAGGATTGATTCAGGTCAAAACACCTACAACAGAATGGACAGGTCCAAATCAACTTCAGCAGGGTCGAGTCATGATAGATCAATCATGTAGCTACAGGATCCGGCCAACATGACTAGAAACGGAACTGATCGGTCAAAATCAACTCTAGCATGCAGGATCTTTCACGTCATGATAGATCACAGAGCTGCATGATTAATACAAGTCAAAATCAACTCCTGCACATTAGGCATTAGGTCCGGAAACGGTATGGAAAGCTAATATGATCTTCATTGCAGGCTTCAAGAGGAGATAAACCAAGGCAGAGTTTGTTGGCTTTCAAGAACGACTACTGTCAGCTAGAGATAAAGTGGTATCCAAGCACTCAGTTTGAAAATTACTTTCTGGCGGGATTTTGGTGTTCGAAATATTTTCTAACTTAGTTGACTTCAATCAATTCTTGGCGGTCATTTTAGCCACCCATGACCTCCTGGTGAGCTGTAACTGTTCTTTTAACTGTTCTTCTCTTGTTAAATGTTGGTTTTGTGGAATTCTTTCCATGGGCATTTGTAGGTGTTATACAGGGTCTTAAAGGATGTTTATATGGCAAATACATAGCCACAAATTTCCAGAATTTCAACGGTTTCTAGACTTTTAATTCTCGATGATACAAATTCGATCAATAGACATGAGGTCTATTATCATTCAATGATAAATGGGTAACTAAATTAGTAATAACAGACATTAACAAAGTACCCTTTGCTATGAAAGACAACAAATAATTTAAATCGATGGTCGATCTTTTACATGTGTTTATGTTAATCCATAATAATTATGGTTTCCAAATGGAGAAAAAAATTGGTGTTAAAGTGATATTTTTAACATGCAGCAAGCATTACTATACCAATAATATGGAACCCATAGACATCGTCTTTGGAAATATGAACCACATAAGAATTTGTTACTGTAAAAAAAATGTTACCTACCAACAGTTGATATGGGGCTTATTAGGTATACCTAAGGAAAATATAATCACATGAGGAATCTATGGGCCAGATTTGATTTCTGAGCTATTCTGAGTAAATCATATTGATCATATTCATCTGAACAATGATAAACAATTTGTTGCTATGGAAAATGGTCCCTTAGAAGCCGTTGCTGTGAATACACCTGTAAATGGATCAGAACTATTGTGATACAAAGGAACATGCTTTAGGTTAAAATTCATGCAACACATCGCTCATGAAAATGTTACTTAAGCCCAATAAAGCTCAGTTACTAAGGTAAATATGTTACCTAGCAACCGTTGCTGTTTGGCAAATTCACATTGGCACCCCCTGCTAAAAGTGATAAGGATAACTTACTATACCTCTGTGCCAATTTTCATGCTTTTACCATTTTCTGAACATTTTTTTCACCAATCACCTAGACTATAATAAAACATTGACAGAATCAGATGTAGGGAAATCAAATGCACTACTGAAACATTTTTCTAGTGTCTTTACTGAAGATCCTGATGGACCTCTCCCATCTGTTAAACGTCATGATGTTCATATTCTAGACACAATTGTAATTACTGACGAGTGTGTATTAAAGAAACTAGAGAGTTTGAATATATCAAAGTCACCAGGGCCAGATGGGTTGCATCCCCGTGTCTTGCGTGAACTGGCACCTGTTCTTGCAAAACCTTTGATTATAATTTACTCAAACTCTCTTGCATCAGGCATAGTACCAAATGTGTGGAAAAAGGCCAATGTCAGTGCCGTATTCAAAAAGGGTGATTGTAAACTCCCTTCTAACTACAGACCAATAAGTCTAACATGTATTGTATCATGTAAAATCATGGAGTCTATCCTGAGGGATGAAATATATGAGCATGTGAAGAGCAACAACCTTCTCAGTTCAAAACAATTTGGATTTGTATCAGGACGATCAACAATGTTGCAATTACTCAATGTGTTAGATGATTGGACAAATATGTTGGAGGCTGGTGGTGCAGTTGATGTCATCTACCTAGATTACATGAAAGCCTTTGATAAGGTCCCACACCAAAGACTTTTAGCCAAAGTTGAGGGATTTGGCATATCTAAGCTCATATGTGAGTGGGTCAGGTCATTTCTTGTTGGTCGACAGCACCGTGTTTGTGTGAATGGTGTGTTCTCTGACTGGGCTGATGTAACCAGTGGAATACCGCAAGGGAGTGTCCTCGGACCCCTGCTTTTTGTAATGTACATTAATGATCTACCAGATCAGATTTTGTCAAGTACTGTTCATTTATTTGCAGATGACACCAAGTTATACAAGCATGTAAAAAATGACAGAGATGCTGAGTTATTACAAGCGGACTTAGATCGTCTAGTTTCATGGTCAAACAAGTGGCTATTAAAGTTCCATCCGGATAAATGTTGTGTACTTACAAGAGGTAAAAGAAATGATGATTTCAATATATACAATGACACATGATAATGCGTCACATAAACTATCACAAGTTGAAACTAGTAAAGATTTAGGAGTGATTGTCGACACAAAGCTTAGTTTTGACCAGCACTTTCAGTCAAAGATAAATAAAGCCAATAGGCTAATGAATCTAATTAGGAGAACATTTGTTTATCTTCACAAGGAGAACTTCTTGCTCCTATACAAAGCATTGATTACACCTCATTTGGAGTATGCTCATGCATTATGGAGTCCATACTTAAAGAAACATATTCAAGCAATAGAAAATGTACAAAGAAGGGCCACTAAGTTGGTACCTGAGGTTAAGAACCTCCCATATGAACAAAGATTGATTCAACTAAAACTTCCTACATTAGCTAATCGCCGTGCGCGAGGAGACATGATTGAAACATACAAGTTATTTCACAGGTATGACCAGGAGGTAGTGCCAGATTTTGGGACAGGAGAAGGGGCCCCAGGGGGGGCACTCAGTATATAATGCTTAGTGGGTAGGTGCCGCAGAGGGGACCCCCATTTTTACACTCAAATTTCCGTTCCAAGGCATAGCATTTTTGCCTTGTTGAGAAAAAGAACAAAGAAAGCCGCTCCAAGGCATAGCATTTTCTTCTTATCGAGAAAGAAGAAGAGAGAAATCCGCTCCAAAGCATCGCATATTTTTCGTTACGCCGCTACGTTCGAATTGAATGAGCTGCAATTTTGGTGAAAAGCGGCCGCAGAGCTCCACCGGAAGAAGCCGCGCTATCTGCATCATGCACGCATGACCGTTCCATAGGGATGCATACGCACTCATAGCTGGCTATCCGTTCCAAGGACCCCCGTTTTCACAAACATTTGTCGTTCCGAAGCCCTTTCCGAGGATCCTCCTTTTTACAATACACCCGCTCCAAGGCCCCCGTTTTTTGTCTCGCCCGCGGCACACCCCCACCACTTTTTGGGTCGAGTGCCCCCCTGGGGCAGGGGCCTACCTGGGGCCCGTTGCATAAAACTTTTTACCTGAGAAAACTCAGGTTGTTTTTACCGGAGTTTTTGCCCCGTGTTAAAGTCAATGGCAGAAATCAGACTAACCTTAGTTTCCAGTTTTTACCAGAGTTTTCTCAGGTAAAAAGTTTTATGCAACGGGCCCCAGGGGTCATGATAAAAAATTGTACATTCCGAGGTAACTGAGAAACGTAAGAATTCCTTTTACATAAGAATGAGGAAACCTGTCCTTGGAATAGCCTAAGTAATGAATTAGTAAATGCACCCAGTGTCGAGTCTTAGACTGCGTTCAGAAGCATCCATACATTAGGTATATAGGCACTCACACAACATGCGAGGTTAGTAATACTAACCTCGCACAACGCATGTGGTTTCATAGTGGACTTTGACGTTTTCATTCATCACACGAATGTGAGGGAATGAAAAACGCCAAACGTTTCAGTATTTCTCCACTAATGATTTCTTTTTAATGGTTTAAAACTGTTTTAAAAATGAATTGGAAATTATTTATAAAACTGTTTTTATCGCTTACCTCCAAGTCTCAACCAGGATACTCCGTTCGATCCGTCCTTAATACTGCGGTGGAAAGTACGCAAACAACAATCGAAAAGCAATTTTTCGTATCGAACATTCTCAATTCAAGTCGTCAGCGCGTAATAGGAAATTGTACCAAAAATCAACAGGTTGCATCTCATGTATATACTTATTGGTAAAGTACGCCATCTTTTGACAAGATGATGATGAAAGTGGATTGAACGAGCAAGAAAATAATGCTGATCGCCTAGAATGCAGCTAGCTTGCAACACCGTAAACAAATCGTGGTAGATCGTGGTCGTGCGTGTTCAATACAAACTCTCTGCATGCATGCACTCGGTGTGTATTGAACACGCACGACCACGATCTAATGAATATTCATCGGCGAGAGTGACATAATTTTACGAGTATCCTTTCAAACTTGGTTCTTAAGTGCCTACCGGCTTGGTGAATAATATCGCGCGCCCTCTTTAGGCAAAAGTTGATATCAACGCTGATCAAGAGGCATCTACGTGAAGATCACGAAAAATGCTCTTATTTTTATTATTAAAAAAAACAGCAAAGAGAATTCAACAAACGATCCATATGCAAGGGCGCCGGAAGCGGGGGGGCAGGGGGGGCACTTGCCCCCCCAAATAAAATTTTGGGGGGCAAAACAAGATTTTGCCCCCCAACGTGCCCCCTGAAAGATGAAAAATGATAAATTATTTAAGGACAAAAGTAAATGAAGGCACTTTTCTGCCTGAAAATTGTCATTTCCATTGTCAAAAATGAAAAAATTTTGCCCCTGACGGGGCAAATACATTATCATAGTAAGCCTCGAGTCTTTTGACGAACAGTTCCTCTGTGAAACATAGCTTTGATAAGCACCTTTTCCATCTTATTACAGTGTGATAACGTTTAACATTTTAATGAATACATTTCAGACTAAAAGCGAATGGCAAATTGATAGTGGTCCACCAATGATATAGGTTTATAATTCTATGATGCTGGCTGTGTCGTCTAACAAACGCGCGGTCGCCCAGAAACGCTCAGACCGGACCAGATATCACCAACGCGCGTGAACACTAGTTACTCGAGCAAGATATGGAATCTATGTCATAGCTGTCAAGCCCAGACACCATAACATCTCGAGAAACTTGTTTCAATTATTTCATTTTCAACTAAATATAAATTGAGTTAATACAGTGATAACAAGAGAGCGGTGTTGGCTCAGTCGGCAACGCGTCTGCCCGTCGAAGTCGAACCAAAGATCGTAGGTTCGAGTCCACCCTGGGCGGATGACTGAGGTCAGTGCGTTGTTTGTAAACGTCTCTCCCATGTTTCATAGATGCAGGCTATGTTTCAATGGAAAACACTCCGTCCCTCGGATAGGACGTTAAATGGAGGCCCCGTGTAGAGGAAAGTCACCACCTTTGCACGTTAAGAACCCACTGCACTATTCGTATAAGAGTAGGGGGAAACCCCGGTGTCGAGGTCCACCTGCACCCCCCCCCCATCATTATCGGGAGGAGAGACCTGTGGATCTTATTCAGTTCGCTTTTCGCCTCCCACGCACAGGTGACGCCAAACAAATAATAATAACAATTCAGTGCCCTAAAGAAAATACCAAGGTCATTTCAACTCAATATAGACATGTTATCAGAATATTACACTCAGAATGATCATTTATAGAGGATTATAATTTATGATTTGTAAAAATGGTGAATCCCACTCGAAAGCAAAGATAATGTTTAGACATGTAAAAAATAAAATCATCTGTGAAAGTGTCTTCTTGACCGGACTCATATTATCCGAGATATGAATAAAATGTAAAGAATATAAAAGAAAAAAAATAAGCGTTACAGTACTGCTCTACTACATGTATAAAAAAAAAGTCTTAAGATATTTTCACAGCCCCGTATTTTCCTCTATTCATTTTCATTGGCATGATTGGAAGGCGTTTTGTCTGATACTATTTCAGCTCATATATAGCACTTATGTATTTTAGATTCCAAAACTTCTTCCCATTACCTGTTACTAATCAGATCGAGATGGCAGCTATGTTCTCTGGTTTATCCCAGCTTTTGTTATTCATGGACATTTGCAAAAATAAAAAAATAAAGAACCCGGGAGTGGGTGGGGCTGCAAGACCTAAGTTTTCGAAGAAACGTAAGAGCGAGGGGATTTGTGATGGGGGAGCTATTGCATTTTCTAGAATAAAATTGAAGGATTTCGTGCACACTTTTGATGAATTTTGCCCTCTCGATCGGCGGCCCCCGACTGCGTACGGTCATGTTGTCATCTTAAAGTCTTTAAAAGGCCTATATTACATTGGTTTGAAACAATTTCGTTTGCAATAAGGTTCGTAATTTGCATGAAGAAACACCAGGCTGGATCAGAAGAGAGGAAACAGAACCTGGAGCAAAAAGAACTCCAAGACTGTTTAATTCTCAAGAAATTTATTTTTGAATGCACTTAGAAACGCAACTTTTATACTCCATTTTTACACAAAATCCTTACCGTGGGGGGTTGGGGGGTCCCATAGCCTCTCCCGCTCGATCGCTTCGGTATCTCACGCTGTAAAAAATATTGTGACCCCTTCGGGATTTTGCCCCCCCAAAACTGAAAGTGTTCCGGCGCGCCTGTCCATATGGTTCGGTAAGTGTTATAGAAAAAGTATAATTCATAGCTATGATGTAAAGTCATAGTTATTTTAGTAAAAATGGTGTGAAAGATTCGCGTGCACCAGGTGCATATGAATCCTTCACACACGAGACGATATGAAACCATGGTCCATGCATGAGTGGGTACGGTATATACTATAGGTACCCGGTATGTAATGTACCGTACGAGGCCGAGGCGAATTAAAAAATATGTTAAAAAAACTCCTCGAGCATGTCGAGACAGACGGCTGCCAGCTGTAAAACTTACCGGTATTCCTGTAAATGAAACTGCTAAATCCGACATCGAAAGATGATTATGTCAAGAAAACAATCCTACAGTACTGGACGTGGAAAAGAGAGCTACCATGCACCGTCAGCACCGGTCACCAGCATCGCAAAGATATCCGAGCCGGCGTCGCCGGGCAGGAGCGCAGCTAGCCAGGCCATGCCAGCCAGGCGCTAGGGTATAGTACCCAGCGCGGCGGCGCGGCCGTCCTGGGATCCATAGCATTATCAGTGCCTTTGATTTGATCACTGCCCTTCGGCGAGCGAGGCGTGCGTGCGTAGCAAAAACCTAGACAGCTCGTCTGTATAAAAAATGTGGCACAATGTCACTTCGGTAACAATCATAGAGTTACCCCGGGGCCGTTTCATAAACCTATTCGTAAGTTAAGAGCGACTTTAAGAACGACTGGTGATCCTTTTTTATGCGCTAAACCATTGCCTATGAATATACCGTTTATCACAAGAAAGGATCACCAATCGCTCTTAAAGTCGCTCTTAACTTACGAACAGCTTTATGAAACACCCACCCGGTATAGTATTTAACTCTATTGGAACAATACATGTAAATACTACCAGTGATCTCGCACTATCGCGATCCCGAGTCGCCAAGTAAACATGGTAAATCTACCAACACCGTATTTTTTAAGGAGTAGGGGAAGTTGAGCATAGGGGCAAGTTGAGCCACCACCCCAGGCCAAAAATGGATGAGTAATGAATGATGACTGTACTCCTGCACGATGATACACCAACCTGGTGGACTGTACTTTAACGGATGATGATGAGTATTGTGGTGGTGTCATGTATTGATATAACCCTTTACCCAACCATATTGTTTTCGACTTGGGAACAAAAAATACCTTTTTAGACGGAAAAATACAAATTTCAGCCAAAAAAGTAAAAAAGGGTGTAAAATAGAGGAGTGCTTTTTACCCACACACATCTTTAAATATAAAGAAATAAGTCCAGGTATGGATCTTCATTCCTGTCATGGTCTTTTAAATGGTAGATCCGGGGGGGGGGGGGGCATATCAATTTGTTTGCGCTCCTTTTTGCACTGTGCGTAGCGTGTTAAATCATTTCCCTATGGAGAATAATAGAAAATACGCCGTTTTTGAGGGATTTGCTAAGAAATCTCCGAAACGCGTCAACAAGGTGATCTATCAAAACAGAATAGAATAGAGCAGATTCTCACCTTGAACATGATATGATTTTCATTTAATTTTAGTCAAATTAAGTTCTGTCACTTTTGAGGTTTTTGGAACCTTTCTTGATGATTTTGGAAATCCATTTGTACATGAGCCAATGGGCAAGTGCGGGAAACGAAACGTTTGGTGCGACTTCACATTGTTGTAAAAAAATATATACGTCACAATAGACCCTATCAAAAAAAGACATTTTGCAGAAAATGCTGTAGATTGCGAATACCTAAGAATGATTTTGATTGGATAAAAAAAAACCTCTGTCACTTTTCACATTTGCAAAAGCTTTTGCAATAATTGGTCACTATAGTTTGGCGGTTCAGCCGATGGCATTGTGTGTACACAGTATAGTACACAGTACACACGCATAGCTAGGCAACGCAGCGCGTGAAGAATTTTGCACGTTTTCATTATTCGTACAGCGACGACTTGAGTGTATGTTGGATAGGACCCCCGGGGGGGGGGGCACTTCCATTCACGAGTGGATACCATGCGCGACCATGGGGTCTCGAAAAGCACCCTAAACGCGTAATTTCCATATTCTGAAAATGCACCCCTTAACAAGTATTGGCGTGTGAAACCCTACCCTTAACAAGTATTGGAAACAAAACGATACTCTTGGCAAATATTCCCTGAAATGAACCCCTAAACAAGTACAGGAATGTTTTATTGTTACGAGTCCTTCGGTCGTCGGCTTTACCTTATTTGGTTTAGTACGACCCCACCTTCTACACCTCGCGCAAATCGGACTCTAAACACGAAGTGTTGGGGCGAAAAGGACATCCTTTATAAAACATTTGAATTTTGTTTTATCGTCCCAGCAAATTCGACCCTAAACACGTAATCTTCCTAGTGAAATAGATACCCTTTTTTCATTATTTTTGTGTTTTTGACACCCTTATCACGTTACGTACGTAACGTGCCCTGTCGTGAAAAAGACATCCTTTTTACGTGTTTTTTGGTCGCGCATGGTATCCACTCGTCAATGTAAGTGGCCCCTCCGGGATAGGACCGTACCATTTTTGACCGGGGGGTGTGCCAATGAATGCAAGTGATCAAGAAGAGTTACAAAACTGAAGGGAGTGAGAAAACAAGGAAAGTGAGAGGGAAATTTATGAAAACAAGTAATGCGAGGAAAAATGACAAGAAAAGGAGAGAAAGGAGAAGAAGTGAAAACACGCAGCTGAGTGCGTTCACGATATGTAAGTTGAACACCCCTGCACCGCAATGTAGCAGCCCGCCACTATACGCGTAGACTAGCTGCCTGCACGATGCGAAGACAGCGGCGCGTGTTAAGGCCCTAAACCGCAAATTGCACCTAAACCGCAAATCGCCGCCTAAGCTTGTAGAAAAAATGTATTTTTGAAACGAAGGACCTTGGATGAGTGGTTTCACTCCCCTGGTAACATTTAGTATTAAAGTTTGAAAATTTTCGAAAATAAGCTACTATTACTACTACTACTACTACTACTCCTATACTACTACTACTACTACTACTACTACTACTACTACTACTACTACTACTACTACTACTACTACTCCTACTACTCCTACTACTACTACTACTAAAACTACTACTACTACTCTTACTGCTACTACTACTACTCTTACTGCTACTACTACTGCTACTCCTACTACTACTACTACTACTACTACTACTACTACTACTACTCCTACTCCTACTACTACTCCTACTACTACTACTATACTACTACTACTACTACTAAAACTACTACTACTACTCTTACTGCTACTACTACTTCTACTACTGCTACTCCTACTCTACTACTACTACTCCTACTACTACTACTACTACTACTACTACTACTACTACTACTACTACTACTACTACTACTAAAACTACTACTACTACTCTTACTGCTACTACTACTTCTACTACTGCTACTCCTACTCTACTACTACTACTACTACTACTACTACTACTACTCCTACTCCTACTACTATTCCTACTACTACTACTATACTCTTACTGCTACTACTACTACTCTTACTGCTACTACTACTACTACTCCTACTACTACTACTACTACTACTACTACTACTACTACTACTACTACTCCTACTCCTACTACTACTCCTACTCCTACTACTACTACTACTACTACTACTACTACTAAAACTACTACTACTACTCTTACTGCTACTACTACTTCTACTACTGCTACTCCTACTCTACTACTACTACTACTACTACTACTACTACTACTACTACTACTACTAAAACTACTACTACTACTCTTACTGCTACTACTACTTCTACTACTGCTACTCCTACTCTACTACTACTACTACTACTACTACTACTACTACTACTACTACTACTCCTACTCCTACTACTACTCCTACTACTACTACTACTACTACTACTAAAACTACTACTACTACTCTTACTGCTACTACTACTACTACTACTCTTACTGCTACTACTACTTCTACTACTACTACTACTACTACTACTCTTACTGCTACTACTACTACTACTACTACTAAAACTACTACTACTACTTCTACTACTGCTACTCCTACTACTACTTCTACTACTACTACTACTCCTACTCCTACTACTACTCCTACTACTACTACTACTACTACTACTACTACTACTACTACTAAAACTACTCTTACTGCTACTAGATGACTATAATAATATGAGTACATGGCTTCATTACCCTCGTAGCATTTTGTATTAAAGTTTTTAAAAGATTATAATAAATATTTAAAAATTATTTATAGCGATTCTTTCTTTATTTTCCGCATTTCATTTCTTCCCTTTTCCCTTTCCATTGCTTAAACCTAGTACAGGCGTTAGATTATACTAGGGGAGAATTAGGGATACACAAAAAAAAACACCCAAAGGGCGGGAAACATAAATCGCAGAAGGATAGAGGTTGAAGAGCGAGGAATTAGAACTAGGGCGCTGATCTCATTTTTATGAGAAATGTTGTTGTTGATCCCTTTGTTGATACACGTATTTATTTATTTGTTTATTTATTTAAATATTTTACCAGGGTGCTCATTTAACATAAAGTTGGTCTCCCATGGGGCCCTAAAAGGCTATCATTATTGTTCTTCTTGTTTGTTGGTTTTGGACTCTTGGTTATGGTGGGAGTTGGGCAACTTGGGCTGTACATAGTGCCGTTTTTTTTGGGTGTTTTTTTGGTGTTTTTTTTGTGTATCCCTAATTCTCCCCTAGTATAATCTAACGCCTGTAGGTTTAAGCAAAGGAAAAGGGAAGAAATGAAAGGCGGAAAATAAAGAAAGAATCGCTATAAATAATTTTTTAAATATTTATTATAATCTTTTTAAAACTTTAATACAAAATGTTACGAGGGTAATGAAGCCATGTACTCATATTATTATAGTCATAATCAGTACGAAATAGTAGTAGTAGTAGTAGTAGGAGTAGCAGTAGTAGAAGTAGTAGTAGCAGTAAGAGTAGTAGTAGTAGTAGAAGTAGTAGTAGCAGTAAGAGTAGTAGTAGTAGTAGTAGTAGTTTTAGTAGTAGTAGTAGTAGTAGTAGGAGTAGCAGTATAGTAGTAGTAGTTTTAGTTGTAGTAGTAGTAGTAGGAGTAGTAGTAGGAGTAGGAGTAGAAGTAGTAGTAGTAGTGGAGTAGTAGAAGTAGTAGTAGCAGTAAGAGTAGTAGTAGTAGTAGTTTTAGTAGTAGTTTTAGTAGTAGTAGTAGTAGGAGTAGTAGTAGGAGTAGGAGTAGTAGTAGTAGTAGGAGTAGGAGTAGTAGTAGTAGTAGTAGTAGTAGTAGTAGTAGTAGTAGTAGTAGTAGTAGGAGTAGCAGTATAGTAGAAGTAGTAGTAGCAAGAGGAGTAGTAGTAGTAGTAGTTTTAGTAGTAGTAGTAGTAGTAGTAGTAGCAGTAAGAGTAGTAGTAGTAGTTTTAGTAGTAGTAGTAGTAGTAGTAGTAGTAGGAGTAGGAGTAGTAGTAGTAGGAGTAGGAGTAGGAGTAGTAGAAGTAGTAGTAGCAGTAAGAGTAGTAGTAGTAGTAGTTTTAGTAGTAGTAGTAGTAGTAGTAGTAGTAGTAGTAGTAGTAGTAGTAGTAGTAGTAGTAGTAGGAGTAGTAGTAGTAGTAGTAGTAGTAGTAGTAGTAGTAGTAGTAGGAGTAGCAGTAGTAGAAGTAGTAGTAGCAGTAAGAGTAGTAGTAGTAGCAGTAGCAGTAAGAGTAGTAGTAGTAGTAGTAGTTTTAGTAGTAGTAGTAGTAGGAGTAGGAGTAGTAGTAGGAGTAGTAGTAGTAGTAGTAGTAGTAGTAGTAGTAGTAGTAGTAGTAGTAGTATAGGAGTAGTAGTAGTAGTAGTAGTGGTAGTAGTAGTAGTAATAGTAGCTTATTTTCAAAATTTTTCAAACTTTAATACTAAATGTTACCAGGGGAGTGAAACCACTCATCCAAGGTCCTTCGTTTCAAAAATACTTTTTTTCTACAAGCTTAGGCGGCGATTTGCGGTTTAGGTGCAATTTGCGGTTTAGGGCCTTAACAGGCGCGTATTAGTGACTATGCGTTAAACGTCCCATTTCTATGCCTTATAAGAGGAGCGTTTTTTGTACACAACAAATTGATATGGGGGCCACTTCCATTCACGAGTGGATACCATGCGCGACCATGGGGTCTCGAAAAGCACCCTAAACACGTAATTTTCATATTCTGAAAATGCACCCCTTAACAAGTATTGGCGTGTGAAACCCTATACCTTAACAATTGCAAGTCTTGGAAACAAAACGATACTCTTGGCAAATATTCCCTGAAACGAACCCCTAAACAAGTACAGGAATGTTTTATTGTTACGGGTCCTTCGGTCGTCGGCTTTACCTTATTTGGTTTAGTACGACCCCACCTTCTACACCTCGCGCAAATCGGACTCTAAATACGTAGTGTTGGGGCAGAAAGGACATCCTTTATAAAACATTTGATTTTGTTTTATCATCCCCGCAAAGTCGACCCTAAACACGTAATTTTCCTAGCGAAATAGATACCCTTTTTTCATTATTTTTGTGTTTTTGAGACCATTATCACGTTACGTACGTAACGTGTCCTATCGTGAAAAAGACATCCTTTTTACGTGTTTTTTCTGGTCGCGCATGGTATCCACTCGTCAATGTAGGTGCCCCCCCCCCGGGTGGTGGATGAATAAGAAATGTGTGGATGTGATGTTTGGACTGGGGTACTTTGAGCCAGCCAACATCGGGCAAGTTGAGCCTGGTAATTCTTATGGTAATAAGAATAAAAAAGTTACAAACACTGATTGAAAAACCATTGATATGCAGGCAGGTGTAAATTCACATGACAGTTCTTTTACTTTTAGAGGATGTTATTATTTATAGAGAATTAGCAAGTGAAAAGAAATGAAAAATTGACATGCTGCTTCTTCCCATACATTTTGTACAGAGTTTTTGTGGCTCATCTTACCCCAGAAGGTGGCACAACTTATATGGGGCAAGTTGAGCCATTTGACATCGTGTTTTCAAACATGTCAAAGGTCACAATGAATTTCAGTGTGGGGCTAGAAAATTGTATATAGGTGAAAAATATTTCCCAAGAATCAAATTTAAAGGCAAGATACTTATTTCTACAATATTATTAGTCATATCAATTCTAACATGCAAAATGCAAAACGTGTCACAACTTTGAAGTATCATACAATAATAAGATAATTCAGAGGAAAGAATCTGTAAAGTATTTAGGCATTGAGTTGACTAGCTCCCTTTCATTTTCATCTTTAGTAGAATCAATGAAAAGGCGAATGCCCGTTTGAAATTTTTGTACAGGTATCAAAGTTGTATGGATCAAAAAGCAATGAGGCGTATTCTCTGTTTTGCACTTATTCAGAGTTTATTTGACGATGCTAACCCTGCTTGGTTTAGTGGCATAAGCGAACTCGATAAAAAGAAGTTGAAAATTATACAGAATAAAATGGTTAGATTCATTAACTGTTCTGGTCCCAGAACCCATGTTGGCTATACCGAACTCTCTGGAGCAGGTTTTCTTGAAGTCAACAAAAGATCAAAGCAGCTTATTTTGCACCACGTGCATAAAATCTATCACAATAGATCGAATCATTATACATTGGATCAAACTTTAATCTCGTTACCGAAATACATAACTATAATACAAGAAACGGCCATTTCAACTTTTGCTTACCAGAAAGAATAGGGAGTATTGGTAACTCCTTTTATTACAATGCTATAAAACATTGGAATTCCCTTCCAAATTATATAAAGGAAAAAGAAATATAAAAGGAAAACATACAATTCTTCTCAATAGCTTGTAATTGGTAATGATTACATATTAGTTAAAGATACATGTCCTTCTGCTCGTAAGTCTCATGATATGGCCTTGATCAAGAGACTAGAAACTTAAGAAATTTCATAAATGATTACGAGCGAGCGGAGTGAGCGAGCCGAAATTTTCGCGTTTTCCCGTCAAAACATACATTTCTTGTCAATAGTTTGTTAGTAAATCAAGTATTAGTCGATGCTACATGTCCTTCTATTCGTAACACTCATAATACGGCCTTGAACAGGAGACTAGATACTTATGGAATTTCATATTACGAGCGAGCGGAGCGAGCTAACCGACATTTTAGCGTTTTCCGTCATTTTGGTTTTCATATTGGTAAAACATATTTTGTAAGAAAACGTATGTCTTTGTCTTGGTTCACTTGTATTCATAAGTATACATCATGATAATCATGTATGGCCTTGTTAATGGCGATACTGTGATCATGTCGGCGACATGCGGAAATAAAAGATATAATAAAATGGAGCGAGCGAAGCGAGCGGAAATTTATTCTGTGTTTTTCGTCGGAAACATGAGATTCTATTCAGTATTGCTGTCATATACATTATTGGGTAGGGGAACTGTCCGTAACCAGACCAAGGAGTTATCAGGCGCTTGCCCGATAACTCCTTGACCAGACCGACCTCTGGGGAGACAAGCAAAAAAAAAAAAAAAAAAAAAAAAAAAGGAAACGAAAAGGGGGGGGGGTTGAACCCCCTAAACCCCCCTTGCGTACGCGCCTGGGTATTATTATGTATTTTACATAGTGTGATTGAAGCTTCGATATGTCCTTTCTTCTATTCTTTCTATTTCTTTTATCTCTTCCTATTCTCCTCTTCGTGTTGTTATTGTCGTCACCGTTTTTGCTGTTGTTCTTCTCCTTATTTATTTTCCTTCGTTATCAGTTTCTTCCGTCTCCTTTTCTATACTCCTCGTCCCCACTATTCTTCTGTTGCTCCTCTTCCTCTTCCTTCTCCTTCTTTTCTTCTTCTTCTTCGTTATTCTTGTATATATCTTATTTATTGTCTATATATCTTATTAATTGGTAATACTAAATTCTGATTTTTTTCCTTTATTTTTAATATGTAAATAGTATAATTGAACCATTTTATTATCTTAATTCAGGACCCCACTGGAAATAAGCTTTCGAGCTTTCGTGGGTCATCCTGTGCAAGCCTGTTGTTTAAATGCTACTGTATATATGTTATGGTGACTTGCCAAATAAAATCATAATCAAATCAATACCCCGCCTTCCCTTACATGTATGCAGTCCACTCAGTGG
Source organism: Lytechinus variegatus (assembly GCF_018143015.1). Taxonomy (NCBI): domain Eukaryota; kingdom Metazoa; phylum Echinodermata; class Echinoidea; order Temnopleuroida; family Toxopneustidae; genus Lytechinus; species Lytechinus variegatus. The sequence continues at coordinate 1,108,887 of NC_054744.1, read as the reverse complement.
CGTACCGTGGGTCAAGGCATGGGGGGGGGCCAGCAAAATTGGAGTCACTGTCTTAGTAAGCGCGCTTACTGGCAAGGAGAATCTGATGCTTTAGGTGATACAGGCCTCCAAATTCAAACTTTAACGGTGTCATAAAATGATCTCCAGTCCGTACTGAACAATCTACTTTTAGTGGGATCATGTGTATCTCATACCCGGGATCATCACTCTCCACATGGACTGCTACCCACTCGTGTCCGACATAAGTCCGGGGGCTGGGAGAGTTTATTCAGCCGATTGGGTACAAAAGGTTTGATGGTCCCAAGATGTTGACATGATATCAGAGGTCAAGAATGTGTTGCTGCCGGGTCATATCCTGTACGGAAGGCCCAGAGGACCCCATTTTTGTCGGCCATCTTGAATTTTTCATGAAAATCAATTATTTTCATATTTTTGCACAAAAAAATTGAAAAATATTAAATAAATACGCATTTCACATTGGTTTAGAGAGTAGAAATCGATTGCAAGTGTTTTCAGGACATTCCGGTTAATATTTTTTGAAAAATATAAGAATATGCCAAAAATTTCATGTTTTTAGGCAAAAATTTGCATGTGCATTGAAATCTTTCTGTTTTGTCATTAATATCAGCATTCAACACGAAAGAGAATATATTTACGAAAACATTGATATGCTTCATGACAGCATTAATGTCTTAACTTGCTTAGATATAGGGAAATACCTCCAAATGCATTCCCCGATATTGCGATAAACTGACGCCAAAAAGCAACCTCCGTCACTAGTAGTAGACCGGCCAAAACGATTTTTTATACTTTGGACGGCAAAATTTGTTAATGCTTGCTAATGCTTGGCGTCCCAGCTAAAAGTTTTGCAAAAATACCCAGGAATAGCGTACGGGCGGATGCCAAGCGCAATTTTGCGTGAAAGTGTCATTTTTAGCGTAAAATCTGAAAGACTGTCGAAAATCACGCATTTTGATATTTTGACGGATTATCATCATATTTTTGATTATCTTTGATATGGAATTATTTTCATTCAGAATTTCAAATGATAAGTCTACTGAATATGCATTTCAAATTTGAATATTACACACACACACATGGCACATTGAAACATAAAACCGCGATTTCCTCGAAATAAAAGTTTGTGAAAACTATCAATAGTTTGAAGTTTTTTTACGCAACATGAATTCTTCGATTTAAATGCGTTTATCCATCGAATGTATAGTAAATGTCCTAGTGCCACAAATATTAAAGGAATTTTCAAGTAAGATGGTAGATATCTCATTTTATGTTATCCGAAAGGAGACAATGTGCATTTTACCAGGTGCGCATTTTGAAAGAAAAATTGAAAATACCGTATATTATGTACATAATTACATGTATAAGTACATACTAAAGCGAGTTTATATTTACATGTATAAGTCCATAATAAAGCGAGTTTTTAATTGGATAGCACAATTTGTCAATTCCTTGCATCCCAGCTAAAAGTCTTTCGGAAATACTGAGGAATAGCGTACGGGCGGATGCCAAGTGCACTTTTGCGTGAAAGTATCATTTTTAGCGTAAAATCTGGAAGACTGTCGAAAATCACGCATTTTGATATTTTGACGGATTATCATCATATTTTTGATTATCTTTGATATGGAATTATTTTCATTCAGAGTTTCAAATTATAAGTCTACTAAATATGCATTTCAAATTTGAATATTACACACACATATATGGCAATATGAAATATAAAATCGTGATTTACTCAAAATAAAGGTTTGTAAAAATTATTAATGGTATAATGTTTGTGTTCCGCATCTCAATTTCGTCAAGATTTAGTGCTAACCGAACAAATACTTAATAATTGTTGTCATGTCACATATAGTGAAAACAAATACTGAAATAAGATGCAAGATATATATCATTTTATAGTTATATATATGCGAAATATAACAATGCACATTATTTTATCAGATGCGCATTTCTGATAAAAAAAATAAACAGCGCACAATATTACATCGATATTGCACATATCTTATATCAGTGCGATACTCGTCATATTATATAGGATTATGTTTGCTTTTGTAGAGTTCGATCTTCTTGCTATTTCCACGAATGAATTGGTGCTGAACTTAAATCTACCTGTGGCGATATTCAGAAATAGGTCTGATATTTAATTTGCCGTTACCATGGTAGCATTAATTTTACATGAATATCTATATCCAAAATCATAGAAAACATACATATGTATGAATAAAGCGATTGAATTAGCATTTTTAAACCACTCTGTCAATCTACATTTTACTTCAGTTATTTGATTATCAAAGTATATTAAAAAAAAAATGGCCGTTGCACGGCAGTACCTATTTTTTTGTCTCGCCGGCATAGCAGAGCAGGATTAAAGGAGCCACTTCTCCGGTGGAGGTGACGGTAGTTTTGATATAACAGCGTCATATCAACCTTGAAATCTTAACCAAAGTTACATTTTTCAAAATTTCATTATAACTTTGAACGTATAGAAAAAAAAATTAATGACACTTTAATTTTAATGACACTTTAATATTCATGTATTACTGATCGTCTTGCACAAGTTTTAGATCACATGATTAAGGTCAAAAGTCATTTAGAGTCACTGAACTTTGGCCATATGGGGATATTTTTTAAATGTCATCATAACTTTTTATTTTTATTGATCCAGTTAAAGATTACACTTGAACATAAGGGTATTTAAGTATCATCGATCATTTTGCACATATTTCAGTTCACATGATCAAGGTCATACGTTATTTTGGTTCGATGAGCTATATGGATGGCGTTTTTTTTTGAATTATTAATTTCAGTTGTTTCCATGTCCTGCTGCTATAATTATTATGTTAAAATATGAATAATAAATGTTATTTGGTCTTTTGCATTGCAAATTATAATTTTCATTCAATTCATTTTACTTCATCAAAGTTTTTGCATTTGCTATTACCACAGGTCCATGTTGTCCTGGTCTAAGACGGGGGCCGGACAGTCCGACCCTGGGCAGCCCTGGACATACCAATGCCCTTTTGGGAAATGCAGTTGTACGACCATCTATATATTACAATATAGGCGCTGGACGCTGGTCATTAGCCTTTAGATTTGTTTGTCATAATGGTCGTGCGATGGCATTTCCCAAAATGGCAATACACTGTGATGAAATGAGCTTTAAGATTTGAAATGTGAACTTTAAAGGACAAGTCCACCACAACATAAAATTGATTTGATTGAACAGAGAAAAAAAATCCAATAAGCATTACACTGAAAATTGCATGACAGAGTGGTTTAAAAATGCTAATTCAATCGCTTTATTCATACATGTATGTTTTTTATGATTTTGGATATAGATATTCATGTAAAATTAATGCTACCATGGTAACGGCAAATTAAATATCAGACCTATTTCTGAATATCGCCACAGGTAGATTTAAGTTCAGCACCAATTCATTCGTGGAAATAGCAAGAAGATCGAACTCTACAAAAGCAAACATAATCCTATATAATATGACGAGTATCGCACTGATATAAGATATGTGCAATATCGATGTAATATTGTGCGCTGTTTATTTTTTTTATCAGAAATGCGCATCTGATAAAATAATGTGCATTGTTATATTTCGCATATATATAACATAAAATGATATATATCTTGCATCTTATTTCAGTATTTGTTTTCACTATATGTGACATGACAACAATTATTAAGTATTTGTTCGGTTAGCACTAAATCTTGACGAAATTGAGATGCGGAACACAAACATTATACCATTAATAATTTTTACAAACCTTTATTTTGAGTAAATCACGATTTTATATTTCATATTGCCATATATGTGTGTGTAATATTCAAATTTGAAATGCATATTTAGTAGACTTATAATTTGAAACTCTGAATGAAAATAATTCCATATCAAAGATAATCAAAAATATGATGATAATCCGTCAAAATATCAAAATGCGTGATTTTCGACAGTCTTCCAGATTTTACGCTAAAAATGATACTTTCACGCAAAAGTGCACTTGGCATCCGCCCGTACGCTATTCCTCAGTATTTCCGAAAGACTTTTAGCTGGGATGCAAGGAATTGACAAATTGTGCTATCCAATTAAAAACTCGCTTTATTATGGACTTATACATGTAAATGTAAACTCGCTTTAGTATGTACTTATACATGTAATTATGTACATAATGTACGGTATTTTCAATTTTTCTTTCAAAATGCGCACCTGGTAAAATGCACATTGTCTCCTTTCGGATAACATAAAATGAGATATCTACCATCTTACTTGAAAATTCTTTTAATATTTGTGGGCACTAGGACATTTACTATACATTCGATGGATAAACGCATTTAAATCGAAGAATTCATGTTGCGTAAAAAAACTTCAAACTATTGATAGTTTTCACAAACTTTTATTTCGAGGAAATCGCGGTTTTATGTTTCAATGTGCCATATGTGTGTGTGTAATATTCAAATTTGAAATGCATATTTAGTAGACTTATGATTTGAAATTCTGAATGAAAATAATTTCATATCAAAGATAATAAAAAATATGATGATAATCCGTCAAAATATCAAAATGCGTGATTTTCGACAGTCTTTCAGATTTTACGCTAAAAATGACACTTTCACGCAAAATTGCGCTTGGCATCCTCCCGTACGCTATTCCTGGGTATTTTTGCAAGACTATTAGCTGGGATGCCAAGCATTAACAAATTTTGCCGTCGAATCCTTATCTAGAGCACTTTTTGAGGTTTGGCCGGTCTACTATAGTCACACTGGGGATACCGACCACTGTGTATTGGGGCGAACTGTTACGTGTCGCTGTTTTACAGGAGCATGTTCATCAAGAACAGTTCTTAGAATTGTATTGTAGTGTTCTACAGAGACTGAAATATCAGAGCAAGAGCAGTTTTCAAGAAAAGATAGTTTAGAAATTCTGTCAACAAATTTTTCAACGTGTGTAAATCAAACTCTTTATAGCGGGAGGCTTTACTAGGTTCAATTTACAAATAATGGCCGAGTGGTCAGGAAGGCCATCAATAACCATTACATCCTTCACAATATTTCTATCTGACTGGCGGGTGATGAGTAGGTCCAGAGTATGCCCATGAGTATGAGTTGGCAAATGAATGTGCTGTGTGAGATCGTAAGCACTTAAAGTTTCAAGGAAAAGCTTAGTATTTACAGAATCATCGTTCACATGAACATTAAAATCTCCAGCAATTAACAAACTGGAATAATTCTTAAAGAGAAGATAATCTAATAGACAAGAGAAATCAGTGAATTCCTTGAGTGTAGATGAGGCACCTGGTGGCCTATAAATGATACACATATCCACAGATATAGAATTCAGTGCAATACTGATTTCAATCATTTCAAATATATTAATATCAAGAGAAGGAGGAACAACTTTTATATTAAGGTTACTACGATAAAGAAATGCAACTCCACCGCCTCTTTTATGAAGTCTTGGAGTGTGAATGAACTTGTATCCACCTGGATTTAGTGCTGCTATCACTGCATCATCATCTGGGTGCAACCATGTCTCACAAATACCAACAATATCAAAATTGGGATCTACAACGAAGTCATTAAATTTAGAAGTTTTATTACGAACTGATCGTGTATTAATCATGCAGAATGAGACATTCTGTTCAGCCTGATCAACTTTGTGTCGTGAAGATCGAGTCACAAAAAGTTGCCAGCCTTTTATTTCGGCGACAGTTTCGGCGTTTTCCGCCCCTATTTCCCCGGCGTGTTTTTCGATTACGAGGTTGAAGCCCGTATGATGCAATAACATTTAAGGTTTTATGTGGTAATGTGGAAGAGTTATCTTTCCAATGCCATAGCTCAGAATGACTATATTTGATTACTTGTGTAGATTTTGATTGAGAAGAAGCATTGGTCATAGCAGGGTTATAATGAATTATATTTATATTATCACTTTCTGGCCCAGGGTTTGGATGAATATCACCAGAAAAATATCAAGTCAAGTTGGAAACTTGCACATGAATTTTATACAGGATTCTTCTTTTTAAGAAGCCACTCCTAATGTAAGGCTGATGTGCAAGCTTATTTGCAGGGCTACTAACAGACGACTGGGTATAGGTATCTGTGCAAGGAATGCCATCCACACGGAAGCACAATGCACCCAGTGCTAAAAGAACACAGAGATGAAAAGAAGCCATCACAATTACATAACAGATCCCAACAATAGTACTCACAGTCAAGCTTAACCAGATAATAACAATACAAGGTTAACAATAGTTACAGTACATTGGAGAGTGCAATATGGCTGCACAATATAAAAACAGAACACCTCAAAAACTTTCCTTCCTGAATTCACACATTTGAAATTGCTTTCCAGAGTTAAAATTTTCCTAGCAGCCGGGCTCCTGGAAACTATATAAGACCAATGTTGACAATTAAATAGCAAATATCAATTAAGATTAGGTAAGAGAACTGTTGCTACACAGAGCTAGCACCAGCATGGTGTGCGCTCATCTATAGTAGATAATAGAGTAGACAATTATTGATATTCTAAACTGGATGATTTTAAATAAAGAACATTTTAAATCAAGAACATGCAGGCTATCGCGCATGTTTTAGATTTAGACCTAGAATCTGGGCATTCTGAATACATTTTGGAACTTTATGGAATACACGTAGACAATAGAAAATTGGCAAATCAAACAATGTGACCACGCAGCGTGAGCAATTATGTAGACCATAAAACGGACATTTTACAGAGCACTTAAATTTGTAAATGAAAAAAAAAAATAATGAAAGCTCGATGTCCGAGCTATTAAATATGTTGACTTCAAAACTTGCTCCATGCATATCAGCCTATTGAGTAAGATATGAATCTCACTGCGAACAGGCAATTCTGGCGCGAAGCGCAAGCAAAAATTTTATATAGTAACATGAAAGATTTTTTTTGCAAGTCCCCTCACATTATTTCATTCACTCGTCTTCCTCCTCTTATTTTCCTCTCCTTTTTCGGCTTTCTCCTTCTTTTTTCTTTTCTTAAGTTCTCCCTTTTTTTGCTCTGCCAATTTTTTTTGCAGGGGGGCACATGGGGGGGGACAACCCAAGGGGGCATGTGCCCCCCGGCCCCCCGTAGCTACGCCACTGCTTGATCTGGGCCCGAGAACTAGTATGAGCTCGATCTAAATCATATAGAGATGTATACTAATTAGGCAAGCGCATCACAACGCAAAATTGTGTCGATTCGCTTCTGGACATGAAATTTACCTGGCCGAGCTGTGTAGTACCGGTATCCTTTTAGCAAGTTGCCTAGATATAGATTGCACGTGGGTACGTGGTACCGTATACCGGTACCTATACCGTATACCGCAAATTCACGTATATTCGAGATTGTTCCAAAACACAAGAGATTCAAAATGATGATGCCAGGCAGAGCTCCCGTGTTGGTTCTCAGTAAGTTCTCATAAACTTTTATAAATATTCATTGACGAACTAATCGCTTACAATGTCTCTTACATGGGTTTCATTTGTTTGTTATTTTTAGATCAAAACACAAAACGAGAGAGTGGAAAGAAAGTTCAAATCGGAAATGTCGCGGCAGCGAAGGTGAGTATTGAGAAGTGTATTTTGGGGTAGGCGTATTCTAGTGGTATGGTAGTGCCAGTGGCTCGTATTACTGAACACTTTTCATGAATTTGATCATATCAAACACATTAATCCAATAAAATTCACCAAACTTTCACCATAAATACACAAATACCTACGATATAAATCCTATGCCAAAATTTGCTGAAATGGTTTTTTCATTTTTACGACATGAGCTACGTATCACCACTCATTCAATGAACAAGGTTATGCTAGGATGGGGGGTCGGGTGTCCGGACACTTTATAATTTTGAAGCCTTCTTTTTTGTCTTTGGATTACACTAAAAATATGAATTCAATAGATGTAAAACTGGTAATCATCTTCTATTTTGCTCTCTACAATATTTCCTAACATTTTGTACTAAAAATTGATGAAACTTCACTTGTAAATTTTTCCAAATGACTTTTTAAAATTGATCGTCCGTACACACAACCTGTCCGGACACACAACAACTGGGTATAATATAACCTTGTTCTCAGTTATATCTCCATGTGTGGCTAGCCTGGAGGCGTTCTGGGGTAAAAATCATAGTACTATTCGTACCTTTACCCCCTAACGCTTGGCCCTATAGGGCCGCACGTAGCCAAGGAAAATGCAACTATACAAATGCACCAAACAGCGCCTTATTATTTGAATCTGACGTTAACACTTCTGTACATGGGTAAAAATATCGGTTAGCAACGATTGGTTCATATAAAATTTACTGAAATTGAAAGAAATGGCAGAAATGGGATGAAGAAATAAAAGTAGAAGAGAGTTTACTCACATTTGTTGTCTTCGCCATCTTGGATCCATTGTTAATGCAACCTAGTTACGTGACGCTTATAGAGGGCGGCAAAATCAAGTGCTAAAATGTCCCGCTTCAACCACTGAACTAGGGGGGTGTTTCATCAATATTGTCACGCGACAACTGTCAGTCGCGCGACAATATTGATGAAACACCCCCCTAGTTCAGTGGTTGAAGCGGGACATTTTAGCACTTGATTTTGCCGCCCTCTATAAGCGTCACGTAACTAGGTTGCATTAACAATGGATCCAAGATGGCGAAGACAACAAATGTGAGTAAACTCTCTTCTACTTTTATTTCTTCATCCCATTTCTGCCATTTCTTTCAATTTCAGTAAATTTCATATTAACCAATCGTTGCTAACCGATATTTTTACCCATGTACAGAAGTGTTAACGTCAGATTCAAATTATAAGGCGCTGTTTGGTGCATTTGTATAGTTGCATTTTCCTTGGCTACGTGCGGCCCTATAGGGCCAAGCGCCAGGCGTTAGGGGGTAAAGGTACGAATAGTACTATGATTTTTACCCCAGAACGCCTCCAGGCTATGTGTGACAAAATAAGGGTGGCAATGTTTGGCTTATTTTCTCTTTTTCTTTGGGGCAAATGCTTGATTTTTTTACACTGACAGTTTCCATTACATCTATTCATACAACTTGGCTCTTATTTAAATTTGATTCTTTAAATCATTTTTTTCTTAATTAAAAATAGAGATAAAAAAATGAAAATTTTCTTGCCATATTACTTTCCACCAATAGAGGGCGTACACAAATATATGCCCAAAATTCAAGTTTTTGAGCGCTCTGGTGACTGAAAAAATTATTCCCAATTACTAATGAAAAATTAATTTCAACTGTATGGAAATTAGTAATTTTGGTCACAAAAGTGATATTTTAATGATTTTTTAAAGTGTGTGCTCTGTACAACATTGGCATACCATAGTCCTACCTCTAGATTCCCCACAGGCAGGGTGGTAGCAGTGAACAAGTGTATCAGACCTCTCTTCGCAAGTGAAATATTTTGGTCACTTGAAAAAGGTATCGTATTACTATTACCTTCCTTCCTGATTTTCTCCCTCCGCTGCTTTCGGTGATCAGCCCTACATGCCCTATGAACTGATGAACATGTGTTTTCTATGGGAAAAGTTGGAAAACAACAAAGTCACAGATTGATGAGCTATTTTGACCATATTTTATTGTTTTGAGGATATAAAGACACTCTAAATTGTGTTTTTGATAATTTTTCATCATTTTTGTATTCAAGTTCCCTTTGGAAGGATGTTGGAAAGGTTTGAGCGTATTTGATTATTTTCTGACGCATATAATGCGCGCGTTCGGTAATACAAGGCCGGTTGGTAATACAATCACTCATAGCCTGGAGGCTTCAGGATCGAAGTTCAGGTGCCCGTTTCTCAACACCGAGTCTGACAAGTATCTTTATCCACTAAATACGGAGTTCGTTCCAATCTTGCTAAACCTGTTTCACAAAAGGCTTCCTAACTAGAATCCCTTAATATATTGTTTTACTATTTCAAAATCAATGGTTTTGTGGCGTTTACTTTTAGATTTTACCATTTTCTTTATGATGGGGTGTCCAAACTTTGCGCACTTTTCAAAAATATTCATCAGGCTTAATTTTTTCACAAAATATAATTTATACAAAATCAATTCAAGAAATAGTTAACACATTGATGGCAAGATCGTAAACTATGAAATCATGGACGAAAATGTAAAGTATGTCAAGGGGTTTCGCAGGTATCGTGATCTCAAAATTCCATTCTGATCGGCAAATGCGGGCTGCGGTGGAAAACCGTTCAGAAAAAGTGTGACCTAACTTCACGCACCAAAGCTTTTGTGGAGATTTAAAAAAAAACTCAAGCTCAAAAGGTTGATGGCAAAATGCTATAGAATCGGTTAGTACCACATTTAACTCACATTTTTGATGATTTCTGCTTGCAAATGGTGATATCGTGATGTTTGTTTAGAATATCAGATTTCTTCAAAACGGGCGCTAGCGGTGACAAATTTGCCGATCTTTTGCCAATATTTTTATGAATACTGAACTCATCCTAAAGAAACTTTCTCCAAAGGGTAATTTTAGGTCCCTTTTCACGTTGATGATGTCAGATTTTAAGGATATTGGCTAGTTTTTGAGATAATGACCGTCTGCGAAGTATGGACATGCGCGAAGTTTCGACTCAATGCCACTAGTATTCAATCCGGCATAATTCAAAGATTTTGAAATATTCCCCAAAATATTTAGAAATAGGGAATTAATCTTAATTTCATAGTCATACCTGTGTTATTTCCAGGGTAATCTGTTGTCGGCAGCGTTCTCGCCAGTGTATAATACGCATGGTTCAAACACCATGCGTGCGGAAATGGAGACCAAGTGGAACCATGCGTAAAATTTCAGCGACATGCGTGGAAAAATTAAATGGAAATATTCAGAAAAAAATAATACACTCGCACTCCATTAACTCATCTTAGTGATATCAACTTCATTTATCGGGTTGCGTCGAAGTCCCACCAACTTAAGACCACTTACAGGCCTACTACGGCTAGGAAAGTGGCAAGGCGCCCAGCTAGCTCGCGGCTGCTATTGCGGGCATATGACGGCACGGTACGGTCGTTCCGTTGCCTATTCCCCTGTCTGCCCCGCACATCACACCGGCTATGCTCCATGATGTATTTCAAAAAAATATTTTGCAAAATATTTAATACCTTTTAAAATTACGATTTTTTATCATTTGAACCTACATGTATAACTGGGTCTATTTTTGGAGACTAGTCGAGAAAGTACCGATGAAGACGGGCGCATGTTGGAACGTAGTTTTCATTGTGTGAGGGGGATAGAAAAAAGGTTGCTGTTATGAAACATGAAAGGCATTCTCAGGCTCCCACCCTTATCTTTCTCTCTCCCTCACACACACACAGATGGGGAGCGAGGGTCAATTTATTTCTGAAGTCATGACCTCTCCTGATAAGGGAACCACTGCCTTCTTTGTTTCCCCAAAAGTTTCATTGGCTATCCGAAGGTCCAATCAGCTCAAGTGAGCTTGGTTGTGTGTTTTCTTATTGTTTTGTGCACGCAGACAATGAACTCATTTTGTGTATCGAGGGCAAGGTTGGGTGGGATTAAAAAAAATTCGGAGCGCTTTCATGTTGGTGTGTAACTGTGAATGTAATACAATCATTGATTATTTTTGAAAAATTATCTCGGTAACATAATTTTTAAACCTGTATGAAGTGTCATCATTGTTTTCTTGTCATTTTGTTATTATTACTTGGGTATTCGAGTTCTCCCAATGTCATAATCGGGATCTGCCGAACATTCGATTTGTGTAAATTTTGCTAATCGATTGGTGATTGGCGGCATGCCAATCGAACCATTCGATCAATCGATGTTTACTCCCAGGCCTAGCATTTATGTGCATTTGTGTGGGCTTAAAAATATGCCACAATGGGGCTTCCTTAGCGTCTCTATTTGATGAAAAGGCCGTCGCTTCCGCGCTCCGCGAGGGAGGGGTGAACCCCCCCTCCCGCACCCACTCCCCGGGAGTGGCAGCACAAGTCCCCGACATGGGTGAATTTTTTTCTGGCGAGAAAGCTGGTTGTCGGTATTTTCTTTATCAAGCTGTCGACTGTATGCACGGGGGATCAAATCATGTGGCTATGGCCTTTTGCACTGAATGGCACTAGTATTCAACCTAGTGAGGACAGATAGCAAATCTCAAAATGGTTTAGATTGCTAAATTAGATCTAGATCTATGTAAGTCTCTGGCTTTGATTAATTCCCTGTTTGGTCTCATCTCAAATGGTCTAGTCCGTAGTCGGATGGGACAAGGGCAGATTGAGAGACAGGGCCATCTTTCATCGCTAGGTTGAACATGGTGCCGACGGATTGAATACTAGTGCCAAAAACCATCGCCGTATAATTCGCTCGCCCGCGAACACAGTCGACTGGTTGAAGAAAAAAGTAACGGAAAAGAATAACCAGCATTTGCTCTTGGAAAGAAGACAGGTCTGAAATTCAGGTAAATTTTGTATTTCTATATATTTAAGGAAATTCTCCAAACGGGTTGAATACTAGTGCCCTTACGGTACATGGCAAGTTCGCCCAAGTCTGGGCAGTCCCCCAAGTCTGGGCAGTCCCCCTTGTCTGGGCAGTCCCCCTTGTCTGGGCAGTCCCCCAAGTCTGGGCAGTCCCCCAAGTCTTGGCAGTCCCCCAAGTCTTGGCAGTCCCCCTTGTCTGGGCAGTCCCCCCAAGTCTGGGCAGTCCCCCCAAGTCTTGGCAGTCACCCCAAGTCTTGCAGTCCCCCAAGTCTTGGCAGTCACCCCAAGTCTGGGCAGTCACCCCAAGTCTGGGCAGTCCCCCAAGTCTGGGCAGTCCCCCCAAGTCTTGGCAGTCCCCCAAGTCTTGGCAGTCCCCCTTGTCTGGGCAGTCCCCCAAGTCTGGGCAGTCCCCCCAAGTCTTGGCAGTCCCCCCAAGTCTTGGCATTCCCCCCAAGTCTTGGCAGTCCCCCCAAGTCTTGGCAGTCACCCCAAGTCTTTGCACTCCCCCCAAGTCTGGGCAGTCCCCCAAGTCTTGGCAGTCCCGGTAAGTCTTGGCAATCCCCCCAAGTCTTGGCAGTCCCCCCAAGTCTTGGCAGTCCCCCCAAGTCTTGGCAGTCACCCCAAGTCTGGGTAGTCCCCCCAAGTCTTGGCAGTCCCCCCTTGTCTGCGCACACGCATACCTGCGCGATTCTAGTAAAAAAAAATATGCAACGAACACAAACTTTATACATGCAACACATAGATAGATTATTCAATCAAAAATCTGTCTCAAAATGATGGAAAAATAATGAATTTAGGGCATTTCAAGTGTCGCGTTTTGTGTGATGGCCTCAAAATGCAGCCTTTCTCATCAAAATACCTGAATTGTTTGCAAAGTGAATGGATGCGCAGACATGGAGTACCATCTTTTTTTTCAATCTGTAAATTACTGCCCTAGGTTTTTTCAAAGAAAATCCTATATTTCAAATTTTAATGAGATATTTGGTACACTCATGATAATATAAGGAACATTATTAACAGAAAGATTCTGTGGAATAAAAAGAAGTTGAATAACTCCAATTGTGTTAGGTGCGCAGACTTGGGGACCACTATCCTACAATTATCATTGAATGATCTATCCCACTTGTTTTGCCATGTAATTTTAACTTCTATTGTTTACGTGAGATTATAATATTCAAATTTCAAGGCACTTTTTCATGTCATACTCTAACCCACATGATGACTCTGCATCATTAAGAAAGAAGTTATGACAGGTTCTGAGGTGTCATGAATATTTAGTGAGGTTGTTGTACCCGATCTTGGCAAAGAGGGCTTCGTGAAACAGTTTGCGGACACGTAGTTCACTATCTCCGATTTAGTCAAGAAGTTAGACTTATGACGGTGTTGAGAAACGGGCCCCTGGAGAGTAAGTCATTCTACCGACATAGGATTGCTCTCCACAGAGCCTGGGACGGCACTCTACACAAACAGAGTATTTTGGCAATTATAATGTTGAAATAGATCTACTTGTTTTCTTTAAGGTTTTGAACCCAAACTTATGTAAATAGGCTAAAATAAGCTTTTGTCACTAAATATACATATTATTGAATAAAATCAAATAGAAAATATTTTAAGTAAAGAGGCGTTTACTTACAGTCTGTTATTGTAGCCATCTTGCCGTCTTTGTTATCAGTAGAGGCGTGCAGCCAATATGGAGACTGTCTCCCATGAGAGAGAGATTATCTCCAATGAGAGTTTTATTAGGGATCCCCAGTAAGAGTAGCGAGGAGCGTTGGCAGGGTTGTAATAAAAAACGTTTTATTAAAAAAAAAAAAAAACGCTTTTTATTGTTTTAAAACGTTTTAAAAGGTTTTTTCCGACGAATGATGCCATTTTCTGTGAATCAATTAAACTATACACTAAATACACTAAATATAGTATGATTTAAGCTCTTGAACACCCATTCAAGTTCATATTTCCCCCAAAATTACTAAATCATGGAAATTGAATGCTTACAAAAAAGAACACTTTATGAGTAATTTGACATTTAATTCCTATGAACATATATACATGTAGTCCCAAGGTATACTGAGTCTTGTCAATGGGGGGGGGGGGGGGGGGTGAAGAGAATTTGCACAATGGAAGAAATTGACGTATATGTGTATGGGGTTTCAAAAATTAATTTCATTACCGGTAAATCAACATGCTTTATTTCATTTGAATCAATTATACCAACTTTTTTTGCATGCAATAAATATTCAATTCAAATCTATATATAGAGTCCCTTGAACTTCTTATTTTTTCAATTCAGGAATTCTGATCAAATGTATATTAAAAACAATCAGTAGGCCTATAGAATGTTTTTTTTAACCCTAATAAGACTGGAGGGGGGCTGATTCAGCCCCCTTCGTCAATTTTTGCAATTAATCCACTGTGCAAATTTTTTTACAGCGTCACTCTTTTCTTTTTCGAGTCTTACACAACTTTTGAGACCAAAATTGCGACCCCCTGGTATGCGGTTCCAAAATTACGCAACATTTTGTACATGCATGCAGACCAAAAATTGCTCAAAAACTTCAGAAATAACAGTATAAAAAAAACATTTATCTAAAATCACATCTGCAAATTTATAACACAAGTCTCTGCAGTGTTTTAAAACATGTTTTTTTTTGTAAAAAAAAATAGGTGTTTTAAAACACACCATTTAAAATGCGCCAACCCTGAGTGTCGGCAAATATTCTGTAATGAAGCAATGGCTGCTGACTAGAACAGAAATCCTATTTACTAATCTTATTTTTGACTTCATTGGGATCTTTAATGAGTGCAATTTTTGTCTTGTTTTCTCTTTTAACAGACCATAGCAGATGTTATCAGGACATGCCTCGGACCACGCTCGATGCTAAAGGTAAGATTAAACTGCAGTTTAGGCCTACACACTTTATCTGTAACATCAGTTTTCTTTACCTCAATTCAGTGACTGATCTGAGGCACTCTGAATCGAAAACAGCCGTTTTATTGTCTCACCTGCATAGCAGAGTGAGACTACAGGCGCCGCTTTTCCGACGGCGGCGGAGGCGTCAACATCAAATCTTAACCTAAGGTCAAGTTTTTGAAATGACAGCATAACTTAGAAAGTATAAGGACTTAGTTCATGAAACTTGGCTATAAGGTTAATCAAGTATTGCTGAACATCCTGCCTGAGTTTCATGTCACATGACCAAGGTCAAAGGTCATTTAGGGTCAATGAACTTAGATCATGTTGGGGGAATCAACATCAAAATCTTAACCTAAGGTTAAGTTTTTGAAATGTCATAACTTAGAAAATATATGGACCTAGTTCATGAAACTTGGACATAAGGTCAATCAAGTATCAC
This sequence comes from Lytechinus variegatus, assembly GCF_018143015.1. NCBI lineage: Eukaryota > Metazoa > Echinodermata > Echinoidea > Temnopleuroida > Toxopneustidae > Lytechinus > Lytechinus variegatus. The sequence goes on along the minus strand of NC_054744.1, from coordinate 1,093,045 downwards.
CGAACATCTTGTATGAGTTTCACATCACATCACATGACCAAGGTCAAAGGTCATTTAGGGTCAAAGAACTTTGGCCGAATTGGGGGTATTTGTTGAATTACCATCATAAATTTGAAAGTATGTAGGTCTAGCTCATAAAACTTGGACATAAGAGTAATCAAGTATCACTGAACATCTTGTGCGCATTTTAGGTCACATGACCAAGGTCAAAGGTCAATGAACTTTGGCCATAATGGGGGTATCTGTTGAATTACCGGTACCATCATAACTTTGAAAGTTTATGGATCTGACTCATGAAACTTGGACATAAGAGTAATCAAGTATCACTGAACATCCTGTGTGAGTGTCAGGTCACATGATCAACGTCAAAGGTCATGTAAGGTCAATAGCCTTTGGCCACGATGGGGGTATTTGTTGAATTACCATCATATCTCTGTAAGTGTATTGATCTAGTTTGATCATAAAATGTGGAAATAAGAGTAACCAAGTATCACTGAACATCTTGTACGAGTTGTAGTTGTTTTCAAAGTCAGCACTGCTGCTATATTGAATCGCGTGATGCAGGTGAGACCGCCAGAGGCATTCCACTTGTTATTCAAACTAACGATATTTAGCTGGTACAAAAAATGTTAAAATTGCTATTTTCGACTCACTGTACTGCCGTAGAGCAAATGTAACCGAGGTATTACCCAGAGTTAATAAAATTCAATATGCTCAGAATACAGCTGCCAGGGTTTTAACTGGTATATCAAAATATCAACACATTTCTTCATTTCTCTTAAAGTTGGTTGCCAAACCGAAACCATATAGAATTTAAAATGCTTTTCACTTGGAAAGTTTTAAATGGTATGGCAACAAAAATATTTACAAGACCTTGTCATACCTTATGCAGGGCTCGACACTAGCGGCGGTCCGACGGTCCCGGACCAGTAAAAATCGCTGTCGGGCCGGTAGATTTTCAGAAATAGGAAGATTTACTGGTCCGAAATGACTAGTAAAAAATATCATTGTCGGGCCAGTAATTTTTCCAAAAATAGTAAGATTTTAAGTGTCCAACATGACCAGTAATAGAAACCATTGTTGGGCCAATAACTTTTCCAGAAATGGTGAAATTCACTGCAAACAATTCCCCCCCCCCCCGATAAATTCTGTCATTCACACACAGAATGAATCGCATGTAATTGCAACTAGAGCAGGTACAGTACAGTGTACATATGTAGCTAGCCAGCCACACAACTCACGTGGTAAATTCTTTACTGGTTGCGCGAACGAAGCTTGGCTAAACTTGGCAGAAATCTCACAGAACTGTCAAAATTGAAAATTCGCAGTTCATACTCATAAAAGGCTCTGATAATGTCCATATTTTCCTAAAAATTGGAGTAACTCTGTCATTTGTAAGCAGTAAAAGGATAAATTTTCACTTCTGTTTGGTTCAAACAGATCGGGTTTCGGGTGATATCGTCTGAATACAAGTTAGCCCATTCATAGATCACAAAAAAATGCTTCTATGTCATTTCTTCATAAATTTCAATTCTATATCCTCAATTTATGTCACCAATGCAATTCACTACAGTGTCAACTGGGATGAAATTAAAATTGTGTTAAATTTCGTTGCGAGATGCCGGATGAGCTCCACATCATTGATGTGCTAGTTAAGCAATAATATGCCAAATAATTAAAATATTCTGTTGAACAATTCTGTGTATAAATTCAATTCAATAAAAATAAAACCCGAAATGCAAGCAAGACAGACTATTAAATGAATAATTCTTTGAAATATTTTGATTTGAAACAGATGTTGATGGATCCTATGGGAGGCATCGTAATGACCAACGATGGAAACTGCATCCTCAGAGAGGTAATCATTTCAAGATTTTTAAATGCTGGTAGTAGTAATGATTTCAGCTTAAGTTCATATTGTATCCAGTAAAATGACAACCCAAGTGTCTATAAATAACAATTATGTGCCAAAGTATTAAGAAATTGGTTAATTGCTGAGAAGTCAGCAAAACATGCATGGTATTCCAGCTGAATGTCAGGTATTTTTTCTAAGCAATATTGATAAATTGCCTCACAGGTTCTTATCTGGGTTGGCAATCTTTGCTACGATAATTTTGCAGCTTAGATTTTACAATTCACAAAGTTCATTTTACCTAGCACTAGGATGATAAATGACAGTGGACCTTAATTTTACAGACTTTCTCGTGAACTAAATGTTTACTGTGCATGACATCACACACTTCATTTTTACCTCATTTTTGTCTCGCCTGCGTAGCAGAGCAAGACTATAGGCGCCACTTCAGATGGAGGCGGCAGCGTCAACATTAAAATCTTACCCAAGGTTAAGTTTTTGAAATGTAATCATAACTCAAAAACTATATGTACCTAGTTCATGAAACTTGGATGTAAGGGTAAACTAGTATTACTGATCACCCTGCCTGAGTTTCAAGGTCAAAGGTCATTTAGGGTCAATGAACTTAGACCATGTTGGGGGGAATCAATATCGAAATCTGAACCAAGGTTAAGTTTTTTAAATGTTGTTATAACTATAAAGTATATGGACCTAGTTCATGAAACTTGGACATGAGAGTGATAGTGTAACACTGAAGATCCTTCCTGTGTTTCAGGTCACATGACCAAGGTTAAAGGTCACTTAGGGTCAAACAAATTTGACCATGTTGGGGGTATTTTTGGAATTTCCATCATAACTTTAAAGCTTATAGGGTCATTTTCAAACAAAAGTGGACATGGGGGTGAAAATTAAAACTTGCTAGAAATCATTAGGCATCAATGTGTTTTGAAACTAGACATCTTAAAGTATATTTTTCCATTTCATTTACATAAAAGTATTAATTATGTCTTGAGATACAGTGAATTTTATGCAAGGGAAATTAAATGTTACAAAATGTTGATTTTGGCATTAAAATTCACATATTGCCTATCACAATATAAAATTTGTATTAGAAGCACATTTGTTGGCAAGATACAAGCTGTGTATTGTATCTAACTCCTAAATAGCAAAAAAAAATTCTGTGAAGTGTTTTTCTGAAAAAAAATGGGTTTCGAAGTTTTCAAAACTGGTTGTCGTGTCACTCACGTTTTAAATGCAAAAAGTTTTCTAGAGCTGTGTATTCTGAAAATTAATTTATCCCAGTACTGGAGCAAATACAGTTTATCTGTACCTTATTGTATATAAAGTAACTTGGTCCAATGTGTTAAGGTAAAGCTAAAATTAACTGTTAAAGTTGTGTCGTGTCACTCACAATGTCGTGTCACTCACGGTATTATATTGTGTATAAAAAAGGACATCCAGTAATGTTTGAAGCGTTTTACCAGAGATACAGTCAAAATGTTGTTCCTGACATCATTTAGGCCTATTTTAGGCTAATAATTTCCTCCATCTTCCTAATTTTACTCCTTTTTATGGAAATATTGAATTTGACATTGAGTTCATCTATTTTCTCTCCTCTCCGTGGTTGCCTTGGTTTAAAAAATCCTGACAATTTTCCATTGGTGTGAAGACTCGGATCCTAATTCATATTTTGGTGAATGTACTGTGATTAAGAATAATCAATCAACACAAAATTATGAATGTATCAAGAGAAAAACCACTATACTTTAGCAATGGACATATTTACAATGCATAAAGGGTTGGTGATGGTGATGTTTCAAGTCATACATGTACCTAGGTATTACTCGAACATTCTCTGTCTCCATTTACAGAAATGAGCAGAAAGTTCACCTTTCTTTTGAGCAATGTTATTTCTTTGTTATACTCATAGAGCTTTAGAAAAGTCAGGGATCCTTTTTTGAAATTTGCAGAAATTTAGTGGTAAAGTAGTGTACATGAGATATAAGAGATCACCATGAACACCAAACATTTTTTCAAATTCGGAAAAGAAAATATTTTTCTTTTCCTTCTGATTGATTAAATCAACCTTTTCATTTGCCATAAAGCTTGTATTCCAGGACATGAAATAAACAAATTTGCAAGAAAACAAACATTTCAGGTGAGAATGTACTGAGATTTGATAGAACATTTTGGATATTGCTTGAATAGGGACAGTGATTTTCCATTTCTAAAAATTGCCTTTTCCGTTTCAGAAAATCTCAAATTCCGTTTCAGCATGTCTGAAAACGGAAATTCCGTTTCCCCATAGACTTTGTGTACAAGAAAAATTGACAATTCCGTTTACATAGAAAACCAATACGCAATGAGTAGCGATGTCAAAATGCTAGCGCTGCTCAAAATTTGCATCTACCATTGTACTAACATCGCTTTAAAATCCATATTAATCAAAGAGATTCAAGCTCATAAAATATTTAGGGAAACATAACATGAATATATTCTCACCTTTCATATTATTAGCATTATTTTATTGTTAAATGGGATTTTATCGCTGATTTTGGGACTTTTCGGACTTCGTTTTGAGCAGCCGACTACTTCCGAATATCCGCCATTTTGGATTTGATGAATCACCGTGATCATTATATTATGACCGAACGTAGAGGGCAGTAACACACTGACAGATTCTGCCTTCTATGCGGACGTTAGTGTAAACTAGTTTAGATACGATCGAGTGATGGAGAGGCTCGAGTGTAGTTACGATGTGTTGATTGTCATGATTGTTGTTGCAAAGTGAGATCGTGTTTTTTCAGTTGATATTGGTATTTTGTTGAGGATTTGGGATTAATTTCTGTTGCTTTTTGTGCATTTTGAGAAAAAACATGTTTTCCGTGATTTTCCGTTTGAAAAGCCACTTTCCGTTTCAAACAGCCGATTCCGTGAATTCCGTCCGTTTTCCGCGATCGCGGAAAATCACTGTCCCTACTTGAAGCAGCTACATGCCAAGTTCAAAATCATTATTTGTTTGGCAACCATTCATACCGCTAGTGATTAACTACATGTAGGGTCTGAACAGCAAACTACCATAAGCGGGTCGGTGTGTGTTCAGAGCAGATTTGCATTTACACATATTCATTACAACAAAATGACGCATGTTCATGTAGGTCCCAACGAGTCCCAACCGAGACCGCATTTTGATTTGAGCAACTTCGGATGGGTTGCCATGTACCAGTAGATCAATTTTTTTTTTGGGGGGGTACCCTGATAAGAACAGAGCTGGACCTCGAGGGGAAAAAGCTATTGAGGTATAAAGGGAGCCTGGTTGGGATGCTGAATTGGATTTTAGTGTGACATCCAAGGGCTTAGAAAAGGAAAGGCTAATGACTTGCAGTTGTTATGTAATAGTAGCAGACTGCAAGAATCAGGTACTGACTGCGTCTTTCACCTTGTGGCTTTCCCTGGATTCCCGTGGTATGGTATATGATCAAATAATTAGCAATGAAAAGGTGCTTACAAGATTCCAGCTAAAAGCATAGCTCTGAATTTTGGTACAGTGCCTACATGTACTGCCTTGGGAGGGTCCACATACAAGTAGTGTTCAGGAGAAAACCTATGCTTGTTGAGATGAATTCCCAAGTTTCTCAAGGATTTGCTGATAGTCCATCTGAAGTGTGCAGCAACGTGATTGGGGTTTGGTACCAAAAAAGACATTGAAACTGCCATGTCCTATTTGGACAATGCCTAAAATATTAAAGGAGGATAATATTGTAATCCAGTATTTCAAGAAAAAGGAGTCAAGTGCCCCTCCTCCTCTAAAGAGGAGAGTGGTAGAAGCCCTAGTGTGACAATGTGGTATGGTATAGGGAATGTGAGTTGATGGGCAAATATGACCATAAACCAAGAATAAAACATCAGGATGACATATTATGAACTTTAAAGAAAGCAGTTATTATGTAATTAAGCTTGTTTTTTGGTTAATGGTATTTTACTCTTCTAGATCATGCAAAAAATACTTTCAATGTTGAGATAAATGTTGTATTTTTGCACTTGTCGTGTCACTCACGCTATATACATGTAGGAGGGTACCATTTTCTATAGAGAAGGTTTTATTGATTTTGACTATATATGTGTTAGATAGTACACTATTTATGTCCATTTACTGGTACTCACAGTACTCCATGACAACTACTTGGGCACGAATCCAACCATATGTGTTAGTGGTCAGAAACCCATGTCCAAAATTTGTCGTGTCACTCACGCACCGTTTTTTAATCATATCCACTAAACGAATTGTTGAATTCAAATCAAACTCGCAGTGGCCCATGCCAGTCCTACATTGTACATAATATAGTAGTCATGATTGATTCATAACCTTTAATTTTGAAGATATGAGCCCTTAAACCTCTCCGATTGTCGTGTCACTCACGTTTGAAAATGACCATAGATGATAGATCTAGGTCATGAAACTTGGGACATAAGAGTAACCATGTATCCCTTAAAGGTCAAGTCCACCTCAGAAAAATGCTGATTTAAATCAATAGAGAAAAATAAGACAAGCAAAATGCTGAAAATTTCATCAAAATCGGATGTAAAATAAGAAAGTTATGACATTTCAAAGTTTCGCTTATTTTCAACAAAATAGTTATATGAACGAGCCAGTTACATCCAAATGATAGAATTGATGACGTCACTCACTCACTATTTTTTTGTTTTTTATTGTTTGAATTTCAATATTTCAATTTTTACGAATTTGATGATTAGGACCTTATTGATTGAAGCACATGTTAAAATAATGGAATTCCACTTGTTCAGGGAGGAATGAAACTTCATTTCACATGACAATGACGAGAAAATAAAAATATTTCATATTTCATATAATAAAATACAAAAGTAATAGTGAGTGAGTGATGTCATCAACTCTCTCATTTGGATGTAACTGGCTCGTTCATATCACTATTTTCTTGAAAATAAGCCAAACTTTAAAATGCCATAACTTTCTTATTTTACATCCGATTTTGATGAAATTTTCAGTGTTATGCTTGTTGAATTTTTCTCTTTTTATTCAAATCAATTTTTTTGGGGGGTGGACTTGTCCTTTAATATCGTATGCTTTTTTCTGGACACATGACCAAAATCAAAAGTCATTTAGGGTCAATGAAATGTGACCATGTTGGGGGTATTTGTGTAATTGTCATTACTTAGAAAGTTTATGGATTTACACATGTAGTTCATGAAACATAGACAAAAGGGTAATCAAGTATGAATTATTGTTTTGCACATGTCTTGGGTCACATGATCATGGTCAAAGGTCATTTTGGGTCAATGGACATAGTATTTTATTATCATATGAGTGTTTTCATTAATGAGTAATTATTTAACCACTTGTTCCCTCTAATGTAACATTTTGGTTGATTCCTCTTGGAAAATGTAGAATTTGTTGGGATTTATTCTTTTAAAGACCCAGACCGGAGCTACATGTAAACGATGTAAACGTGCAATTAACAAATGGGAAATATGTAAGCTACTTAGTACAATAGTGTAAGTTTGTGTATATTCACTGCTTGGCAGCTGGGTATTTTGCTGAAGAAAAACTACAATGATCAGGTTTTGTAGGGGATTTGGACAAAAGGCTTTCCATTGCCTTTCTCCAGCCTCAAGACTGACGTCATATTTTTGTAGAAGCGTTAATGATTCCATACATGTAGCTTTCAGATTCTGAATTCAATTTTTTTTTCAATTTGCAGAAAAAAAATGACAATGACAATTATTCATTGCTCAAATGGATGGAAACCTAAACTCTTCACAAGATTTTTGTTGTTGTGATTTCTGTTCTCAGCTCTTATTGGGCTTAAATTGCTATGTCAGGAAAACTTGTAATACACTGTACATAATCAGGATATAGATATAATTCAGAAGCTCTGCCAAATACTGTAGTTATAAGCTGTTATTTTCGTGTATCGTGGGGGTCCCACGGGTTGTTAAATTCGCGATTGGAAGATATACATGTATTGTATACATGTAGAAAACACTTCCTTGGCATGTCAAAGAAGCTAAACTAGTGCAAATTTACATTCCTCAAAGTCTTTATGCTGATGTGTCTTTTCTACATAAATATGTCCCTGTAAAAACACTTAAAAACTGTGGGAAAAGGTTGCTTAAATTTCACTTTTTGTCTCACCTGCATAGCAGAGTGAGACTACATGTAGGCGCCGCTTTTCCGGTGGCGGCGGCGGCGGCGGCGGCGCCAACATCAAATCTTAACCTGAGGTTAAGTTTTTGAAATGACATCATAACTTAGAAAGTATATGGACCTAGTTCATGAAACTTGGCCATAAGGTTAATCAAGTATTACTGAACATCCTATTAGAGTTTCATGTCACATGACCATGGTCAGAGGTCATTTAGGGTCAATGAACTTAGACCATGTTGGAGGAATCAACATCAAAATCTTAACCTGAGGTTAACTTTTTGAAATGTCATCATAACTTAGAAAATATATGGACCTAGTTCATGAAACTTGGACATAAGGTTAATCAAGTATCACTGAACATCCTGCATGAGTTTCACGTCACATAACCAAGGTCAAAGGTCATTTAGGGTCAATGAACTTTGGCCGAATCGGGGGTATCTGTTGAATTACCATTTTAACTTTGAAAGTTTATCGGTCTAGTTCGTTAAACTTGGACATTAGAGTAATCAAGTATCACTGAACATCCTGTGCACATTTCAGGTCACATGACCAAGGTCAAAGGTCAATGAACTTTGGCCGAATTAGGTGTATCTGTTTGATACATAAATAAAGAAAATAGTTTAGGCTCTGATTTTGTTTGAGAAATTATTTAAAAAAAAGTGAAATTCTAGCAAACTTTTGGAATCACTAACTGAACTTTCTAAGCCTTATTTTTTTTGTACATATAGAGGTGCATATCTCAGGCTTAGATAGTCTGAAATAGACTGAAAAGCCTTTAAGCATAAAAAAAAATTCTCATTACACAGGATGTTTTCAATACCAAAGCTTTGTTGTTGGGGACATTGGCACTGATTAAGAAAAATGTCAATATTTTCGCGTGTTGTTAAATTCGCGGCCGATCGCAATTCGCGAAATATGCGAAAATATCCCCCCCCACGAAAATAACAGCTTATACAGTAAGCAGGAGATAAAATATGGTGAAAACTATTCAAAGGCCGTAGATTTCATCAATTGACGCTTGCAGAAGAATATATTAATGATATCTCTATGTGATAGAAGTGAAAATAAAATGTGTAATTTGAAAGGGGGGATAATCACCTTCTTTTTCTGTGTACAACTCTTTTGAATTACACCACTTCTAACACACAACATGACGTCATGGTCTCTAGGCCGGTGTAAGCATAAACAAGAAAGTCTATTTTCGAAGCCCGATAATTGGAGCTATTCTTAACAAAAATGCATAAAGCTTGCATTTCTGTGTTAAGTAGTTTATCAGCTTTTGATTGGTATATTATTTGTCAATTTATTTTTTGGTCCAGTCTGTGTCTTTAATCAAATAAAAATTTGAAAAGAAATATTGAATGTGTGACATCAGCTCCTTTATTGCCTGCTGTTTAGGATTTACATACAATGTATTCAACTTTTTTTGTGAAAATGAGCAAAACTAAATGTTCTTATTTTACATCCAATTTTGATAAAATTTAAGTTCTACAAAGTATGCTTGTCTGATTTTTGTCTCACTTGCATAGCAGAGTGAGACTATAGGCGCCGCTTTTCCGACGGCGGCGTCGATAACATCAAATGTTAACCTGAGGTTAAGTTTTTGAAATGACATCATAACTTCGAAAGTATATGGACCTAGTTCATAAAACTTGGCTATAAGGTTAATCAAGTACTACTGAACATCCTATTAGAGTTTTATGTCACATGACCAAGGTCAAAGGTCATTTAGGGTCAATGAACTTAGACCATGTTGGGGGAATCAACATCAAAATCTTAACCTGAGGTTAAGTTTTTGAAATGTCATAACTTAATTTTATATGGACCTAGTTCATGAAACTTGGACATAAGGTCAATCAAGTATCACTGAACATCCTGCATGAGTTTCACATCACATGACCAAGGTCAAAGGTCATTTAGGGTCAATGAACTTTGGTCAATTTGGGGGTATCTGTTGAATTACAATCAAAACTTTAAAAGTTTTTGGATCTGATTCATGAAACTTGGACATAATACTAATCAAGTATCACTGAACATCCTGTGCAAGTTTCAGGTCACATGATCAAGGTCAAAGGCCATTTAGGGTCAATGAACTTAGGCCGAATGGGGGTATTTGTTGAATTACCATCATAACTTTGAAAGTATGTTGGTCTAGTTCATCAATCTTGGACATAAGAGTAATCAAGTATCACTGAACATCCTGTGCGCATTTTAGGTCACATGACCAAGGTCAAAGGTCATTTAGGGTCAATGAACTTAGATCATGTTAGGGGAATCAACATCAAAATCTTAAATACCACGAATACCACATTGGAGGTATTTGTTGAATTACCATCCTATCTCTGTAAGTGTATTGGTCTAGTTCATAAAACGTGGAAATAAGAGTACAAGTGTCACTGAACATCTTGTGCGAGTTATAGTAGTTTTCAAAGTCAGCAATGCTGCTACATGTATGTTGAATCGCGTGATGCAGGTGAGACAGCCAGAGGCATTCCACTTGTAATTAAAATCAACTTTTTTTAGGGTGAACTTGCTTAAACACTTTATCAGAACTTGCTAAGCCACAAAAATAATGCTGAATACATGAAACACATAACCTGCTCTTAGTAGAGTGGGTGTTAAAGGGGAAGTTCACCCTGACAAAAAGTTTATAATAAAAGTAGCAGACAAAATGATTAAAAATATTTCCAAAGGTTTGAGAAAAATCCTTCAAAGAATTAAAAAGCTATTAGAATTTTAAATCATTTGATTTGTGACGTCATATGCGAGCGGCATTCCTATATTGCGAATTGTTAAAATTTAATGAAATGTCATTTTTTCAGAAAATTGAAATTGGTTTTTATTCTACCTTTTGTATATCGATAAACAAATAATTTCACACCCGATCATGAATAGAAAACCAAAATAAGTCATCATGAACCATAAAAAAATGAAATTCATGCATTTTATATTACATAACATGGGGCAGCAGCTCATTTATGACATCAAAAATTCAAAACTTAAAATTCTAATAACTTTCTTAATCCTATTAACGAATTTTCCTCAAGCCTTTACCAATATTTTAAAATAATTTTTTCTGCCATTTTTACATCAAACTTTTGTTCAGGATGAACTTCCCCTTTAAGTACTCTGCATTTCAAGATAAACAGTGTTTGACTTCGTTAATCCCTTTGTAGATCACTGTTCAACATCCAGCTGCTAAGTCAATGATTGAGATTAGTAGAACACAAGATGAAGAGGTTGGAGATGGGACAACATCAGTTATCATCCTTGGTAAGCTTATTGCAAAACACCGCAAAATGTTTAAACTAATACAATGTATGATAAGAATGAATAATCACCCACCTTCAAATTCACAATAAATCTGCCAAAATGAATTTTGAAATTTATAACAATTTTGAAAAACAATATTCTATGCTTTAAAATAAAACCTGTCATTATTGATCAACAAGAACCCATATGATTTAATGTAGAAGGATATCTATAAGAGACTCTAAGAATGAAGAGAAAATAAGTGTTTGAAGTTTACTCAAGCACAGTACATGCATATTGTTCCAGCTGTGTGATGTTTCCAGCAGGTGGGGGGAAAAATGGTCTCATAAAGACCTTGGATCTTCAGACTTCATTTTTTACAGTTTAGAGAAGAGAAATTCAGAGCTGCCAACCATTAGGAAAAAAGCATGATTTTTACTCTTTTTACACCAAATTATGCCACATTTTATCGCTGATTTGGGGAGTTTTCGGACATGGTTTTGAGCAGTCGACGACTTCCCAATATCCGCCATTTTGAATTTGTTGAATCACCGTGATCATTATATTTTGACCAAACGAAGAGGGCAGCAACACACGGCCGTATTCTGCCTTATATGCGGACGTGAGTGTAAACTAATTTAGATACGATCGAGTGATGGAGGGGCTCGAGAGTAGTTACGATGTTTTGATTGTCATGATTGTTGTTGCAAAGTGAGATCGTGTTTTTTTCAGTTGATATTCGTATTTTGTTGAGGATTCGGGATTAATTTCTGATGCTATTTTTTGCATTTTGAGAAAAACATGTTTTCCGTGATTTTCCGTTTGAAAAGCCACTTTCCGTTTCAAACGGCCGATTCCGTGAATTCCGTCCGTTTTCCGCGATCGTGGAAAATCTCTGTCCCTATTTTAGGATTGTTAGTTAGGCACTGATCAGTTTTTTAATTTTTCATGTATTAAGGATTAGAATTTGTATCACTTTGGATTGTTAGAATGGGTTATTTGATGTGTTATACTGCAAAAGCATCAAATATGAACGATTTAGTGGACCTCGCCTGTTTATCCAGTTCAGCGAAGCCTCCAAACTTGCTTCTCCGCTAGATTAAAATCCACACATATTAGATCATTCTCAATTTTACAAACACTTTTATGGACAATATATATATACGAAATACGGTGAGAGATATATAGTGAGAGGGAGAGATTTATGAATCTGATTGGCTGAGAAGCACTGTTACTATGGTATTTGTCGGATTAAACGTCCGACAAATCCTTCATGAAATACTCCCCCACCCTCCCCCTCCCTTCCCCTTTTCTCTTATCCCCCAACTCTCAATCCCATTATCTTACCCCCTACTATTTCTCCCTTCTCTAACCCCTCTCTTAATCTCCTCTTATCCTCATATAGAATGACAAAATTTCATTTTCTTTCCCACGTATTGAATCTTTAGCTGGTGAGATGATGTCTGTTTCTGAACCATTCTTACAGCAGAACATGCACCCGACCCTCATCATCAGTGCTTATAAACAAGCTATGGAAGATATGCTTCAGATTATGAAGGACAAATGCAGGTTTGATAACAATTGTAGTCATACTCATTATAATATTTAAGTCTTTATATGCAATAATTGGGCTAGTCAAAATGCAAACACGAAGCACATTATATTGGGAGAGCATTTAATCACAATGATTTTCCCTGTCAAAGGGTCAAGTTTTTGTTCAACTTGGTCTCATTTCAATATATCAGCATCAGTTATGTTCCCACTAAGTAGAGATGTACATAATTGACACTAGAGGGCGGACTTCATCAAATTGCTGTGAATCCATGTTCGGGGCGGCCGCCATCTTAAAGAGGGCAAGAGCGCGGATTTATAACACACGGCTCTATGGGAGAATATCACATATTTCACTTTTTTACATTATATTTTCAATTTAATGCTGTATGCAACGTTAAAATCACAAGGCAAAACATTTTATGTTCAAATATATGATAACCATGCATATTTTATAAAGGAGATGGACTGAACATCCAGAAAACGGGGGGAAAATAGGTTGCTGTACGTGCATGACCTATGATGTAGATCAGGGCTTGGTCTGAAGTTTCCCCTCTCAGTTAATTTTGACGAAATCAAAGTAGAAATCATATGGTGAATCACTGATAATCCCATTAAATATAATATTGGAGACTATGCGACGTTATAGCTATATTTAACACCACGGGTGTTAAATCTAGCAGCCCAATCAATAAAGGACCACACCATCTGGTGTTGGAGTTACACTGCCACTGGTGTTAAGATTACCAACATTTAGGATGTTAAAATATATCAACACCAGTCTTGGTGTTCGATTTGAACACGAGTCGGAGAATGTTATGAAGTTGACACCATTTGGTGTTCATTTGACACCCTCGAACACCTGCAGAAACGAACATTTAAACGAAAGATTCACCCATTGGTGTAAAAAAAATACCAACACCAGCTTTGGTGTTGTTTCACGGTTCGGATTCACACCATTTGGTGTCCGATTTCAAGTTCTTCAACACCTGCAGCTTGACGGTGTAACTTAACACTAGGGTATTTTTTAAAATACCCCAACAACAGACAGTGTTGAGTTACTCCAGTGAAGTGTAACTTCAACAATAATTTTTGTTAAAATATTTCTATCCAACACCTGTCACGGTGTTGTTTCAACACTTCTGAGTATTTGGTGTTTATTTTACACTCTAAGTGTTGTTTCAACACAGTATATTGCTTGAATTACACTGCCGGAAAGTGTCAAATGAGCACCAAGTTGTTTCATTCAACACTTCTGAGTATTTGGTGTTTATGTTGTTTCAATACAGTATATTGCTTGAACACTGAGTGTCAAATGAGCACCAAATCAAGAGAACATATGAACACTCTAAAGTGTTAAGTTGACCTTATCTTACACCCTTGTCACGGTATATGCTATATGATGGCTTATATATTGAATAACTACTACTCAGTCGACCTCGTCGTTTTTCCCCCGTTTTCTGGATGTTCAGTCCATCTCCTTTATAAAATATGCATGGTTATCATATATTTTAACATAAAAATGTTTTGCCTTGTGATTTTAACGTTGCATACAGCATTAAATTGAAAATATAATGTAAAAAAGTGAAATATGTGATATTCTCCCATAGAGCCGTGTGTTATAAATCCGCGCTCTTGCCCTCTTTAAGATGGCGGCTGCGCAATACATGGAATCACAGCCGCATTACGCGCGCGTCAATGCGAGCGATTACTCTAGTGTCAATATACATCAGTATTGTTCCCACTAAGTACAAATGGTCCATGGGTAATACTACATATGTATCCATGATGATAATTGGGACACAGGGCAGTCATGGAAAATCCTGGAAAAAGTGGTGGTCATGGAAAGTCAGGGATTTTGAAATATTTGTGAAAAGTCATTTACCTCTTGGCTATGGGAGCTTTCCAGTTTGTCGTGTCTTGCAACTCCCATTCATGATTTCCATTCTTCCTAGTTTAGTGACATCCCAAATTCCATAACCCCTGGGAAGTCATGGGAAAAGCAGCAATTTAGTCATGGAATTCTGTTTTCATAGGTCATCTAGGGGTCAAAAGGTCAAATGATATAAGCTTTTTTTTCCAAAGTTTTTGTGCAACTTGTTCTCATTTCTTTTATTTCTGTGCATCAATTTCGATCAAACTTGTCCAAATTGTCACTGGGTAATGCAACATTTATGTTATTGAGTATGATGGGTCAAAAGTCATTTAAGTTTTTGTCTCACCTGCGAAGCAAAGTGAGACTATAGGCGCCGCTTTTCCGACGGCGACGGCGACGGCGGCGGCGGCGGCGGCGTCAACATCAAATCTTAACCTGAGGTTAAGTTTTTGAAATGACGTCATAACTTAGAAAGTATATGGACCTAGTTAATAAAACTTGGCCATAAGGTTAATCAAGTATTACTGAACATCCTATTAGAGTTTCATGTCACATGACCAAGGTCAAAGGTCATTTAGGGTCAATGAACTTAGACCATGTTGGAGGAATCAACATCGAAATCTTAACCTGAGGTTAAGTTTTTGAAATGTCATCATAACTTAGAAAATATATGGACCTAGTTCACGAAACTTGGACATAAGCTTAATCAAGTATCACTAAACATCCTGCATGAGTTTCACGTCACATGACCAAGGTCAAAGGTCATTTAGGGTCAATGAACTTTGGCCGAATCGGGGATATCTGTTGAATTCCCATCATAACTTTGAAAGTTTATGGATCTGATTCATGAAACTTGGACATAATAGTAATCATGCATCACTGAAAATTTTGTGCAAGTTTCAGGTCTCATGATTAAGGTCAAAGGTCATTTAGGGTCAATGAACTTTGGCCGAATCGGGGGTTTCTGTTGAATTACCATCATAACTTTGAAAGTTTATTGGTCTAGTTCATTAAACTTGGACATTAGAGTAATCAAGTATCACTGAACATCCTGTGCGCGTTTCAGGTCACACGACCAAGGTCAAAGGTCAATGAACTTTGGCCGAATAGGGTGTATCTGTTGAATTACCATCATAACTTTGAAAGTTTATGGATCTGATTCATGAAACTTGTACATAAGAGTAATCAAGTATCACTGAACATCCTGTTCGAGTTTCAGGTCACATGATCAAGGTCAAAGGTCATGTAAGGTCAATGAACTTTGGCCATGTTGGGTTTTTTTGTTGAATAACCATCATATCTCTGTAAGTTTATTGGTCTAGTTCATAAAAAGTGGACATAAGAGTAACCATGTATCACTGAACATCTTGTGCGAGTTAGAGTAGTGTTCAAAGTCAGCACTGCTGCTATATTGAACCGCGTGATGCAGGTGAGACGGCCAGAGGCATTCCACTTGTTGTTCAAATTGCTCTCATTTCTTTATTTCTACATCAGTTATGTTCACACTTGGTGCAAATGATTCTTGGGCAATATCTGTGTTGTTGAGAATGATGGGGTCAAGGGTCATCTAGAGGTCAAAAGGTCAATTTTTTTTCAAATTTAATTTCTTTATTTTTGCATTTTGATGTTCACACATGGTACAAATTTATTGAATGAGCCTGCACTTATGAATGTTTGTGAAAATAAATATGGTGCAATATAAATGCTGTGGATCATCATCAAATGATCCTTGGGTATTACCACATGTGTGTTCATCAGGATGATGGGGTCAAAAGGTCAAATGATAGAAGGTCATGTCCATTATTTTTTCAAGTTTTCTCTAACCTCTCTCTTCATTATATCTGTAGCAATTGTGTTGATACTCTGCACAAATAATCTTTGGGTATGAACATAAGATGATATGATAAGGTCATCTTGTTGTCAAAAGATCATATGGCATATTTTATGTTTTGGGGAATGTTGCAAGAAGTTTTTTGTCAATGGCAAGTTGTAAGCCCATTCAGCTGTGGAAGAAGCAGCAGCTAACAATCACAGTGAAAGAACATATGATATGATTTGTAGACTTAAAAGTAATGTAGGGTTATGTACTTGTTTATTTAAGATAAAAACCTACCTGATATTAAACAATAAAATGAGTAATTGACATGTCTACTTTAAGTTTATGTGGGGACAGTCACTGACCAAAATATTTTACGTTTATTAAATGACAATGTTGAAATGAAAATCAGATCATGATTGTCGGATGTTGCTTCAAAGTCTTCTTTATTTCCTTGTATTCTTTGTTTACAGTAAACAAGTAGACATCAGTGACAGAGCTCAGATGATGAACATCATTAAGAGTTGTCTTGGAACAAAGTTTATCAACCAATGGTAAGATTGTACTTTTAGAACTGATCATATCAACTGATTTGTTTGTGTTATGCCCCGCAGATGAAGTCCGGAGTGGGCATTAGGCGTTGCATCTGTCCGTCCGTCCCCCCACTTGGTTTCCACGCAATAACTTGAAAAAATATTCAATGGTTTGAAAAATGTTTGTGTGGAGGTAGATGACACCAAAATACAGGCTAAGTTCCAATTCAGAATCTGCAGGTCAAAGGTCACAGCTCATTATATATGCGAGTTGGTTTTGAAATATTCACCAGAATTAATCCCAGCTCAAGACACTGCTGCAAGTAGCTGTATTGAAAAAATTGATGAGAGACAGCAAGACCTCATTTCCATATGACACAATGAAGTGAGGGATTGTCCACATCAAATGACCAGACTGTCATATATTCTGTCAGAGATTATTATAGAAAGGGCGAGTCTTTAGGTCAAAGGTCTAAATTTGTTCATTTTATATATATGCATATTAGTTTCTGAATGATATTAATGCAATCATATTGAATGAATTTCTGATCTTGTTAAGCGGGGGGAATTTGTGTCCTTTTGACACTTCAAATTTCTAGTTAATCTTCACTTGTTCCCTCTTCACACTGGTTTTCAAATATATCCTGGTGCTGTCACGGGACAGCTACACCGCTATAAACCTGCTATAAATGCATTCACAATATAAAAGTTATCCTTGTACGGTCCTTGGATAAATTTCATATACACATTCACACTTTACAGTGACATCATTCAGTTTATTACTCTGTACCAAAGCTCATTGTAACTCTGTTAATCAAAGCTCTGTTTGGATTGGATGATTAGCGATGCTCACCAATACCTAAAATAATTATCAGTCAAATAGGCAATGAATATCATAATGTTTCATTGTTACTTGAATGGTTGTTTAGGTGGGAATAATATGTTTTAATAGAGTTTTGAGGTGGTAGCAGTTTAGAGATCAATGTTATATGTCTAAAGGAATGAACTCTTGATTTCTGAAAAAGGAAAATGATGCATTTTCCCTACAAAGTCAGAAAGGCAAATGTAAAGGATTCACCAACACCACAGATTAATGAACAATCAAATAGATCTGATGATTATTTACATGGTTACCTCATTGTGTTGAGATAATGTTGTTGTTGACTTTGTTTAATAGGGCTGATCTAGCATGTCAGATTGCATACGATGCTGTTAACACTGTATCCCTAGAGGAGAACGGCAGGAAAGAGATTGATATCAAACGATATGCCAAAGTAGAAAAGGTAAGGAGTATGTCAAGAACTTTTGCTATCCATTTTGAATCGAGCAATAAATTCCTTTTTATTAATGCAACAAATTAAGAGCCACAGACTTGTGAACATTTGAAATAAAATGGACAAGAATTAGAAAGTCATGTGTATTGGAAAAATGTGATCATGAAGCCTTTGTATTGGTAACATGCTGACTGCTGAGTAAGATTTAACATGGTGTATGGTGAAGCTACTTGCATATGACCCCCCTCCCCACCCCGCCCCCAAAGTTTAAAGATTTTTCAAACTTGGATGGATTTTCATGAAACCTGAACAATATTTTTTATGCCCCCACAGATGAAGTCTGGAGGGGGCATTAAGTGTTGCCCCTGTCCGTCCTTCTGTCTGTCTTTCCGTCCGTCCCCCCACTTGGTTTACGCGCGATAACTCGAAAAATATTTAATGGATTTTTCAAAATTTTGGGTTTGTAGGTAGATGATACCAAAATACAGGCTAAGTTTTAATTCGGAGTCTGCCGGTCAAAAGTCACAGCTCATTAAATATGCCAGTTGTTTTCAGCGTAATAACTCGAAAAATATTTAATGGATTTTAAACATTTTACTGTGTAGGTAGATGACACCAAATTCAGATTTTGCAGGTCAAAGGTCACAGCTCATTAAAGGAATGGTACGGACTGAGAGTATTTATAGCTTAATAGAGTAGAATTCACAAAGTGCTGAAAATTTCATCAAAATCGGATAACAAATAATAAAGTTATTGAATCTTAAAGTTTAGCAATATTTTGTAAAAACAGTAGTTATTAATATTCATTAGTTGGGCTGATGATGTCACATTTCCACTTGTTCTTTTGTATTTTGTTATATGAAATTAGGTTTATTCAAATTTTTTCCTCCCAAGAACTAGAAAAATTGGATTGACAACTGATTTAATGCTTTCGATATTTATTGCTGCAACTAATTTCATTTTAAGGGAGACATATTATTCACACAAGTATGAAATAATGAAAATATTATGATTTTATCTAATAACATAAGAAAACGGAAAGTGGAGAGGTGACATCATCAGCCTACGTAATGAATATTCATGACGACTCTTTTCACAAAATATTGCCGAACTTTAAACTTCAATATCTTTATTATTTGTTATCCGATTTTGATGAAATTTTTGGCATTTTGCTCAGTAAATTCTACTCTATGTATTAAGATATAAATATTTTCAGCCCGGACCATCCTTTCAAATATGCGAGTTGGTTTCCACGTGATAATTTACAAAATATTCAACAGATTTTTAAAAAATTTGGTGTGTAGATAGATGATGCCAAAATACAGGCTAATTTCAAAATCAGAGTCTGCAGGTCAAAGGTCACAGCTCATTAAATATGCGAGTTGGTTTCTGTGTGATAATATACAAAATATTTAACAGATTTTTAAAAAATTTGGTGTGTAGGTAGATGACACCAAAATTCGAATTTGGAGTCTGCAGGTGAAAGGTCACAGCTCATTATAATATGCAAGTTGGGTCAAAGGTCTGAATTTCTAGTTTTTAGTTTTATTTGTTTGCATTTGTGAAACTTGTTTAGATAACAAATGATCTTTCATTTTCCCTGATGGCATGACTATAATCTAGGTTCCTGGTGGTACAATTGAAGACTCACGTGTGTTGACAGGTGTGATGCTGAATAAAGATGTGACACATCCACGTATGAGGAGACGAATTGAGAATCCTCGTATACTGTTATTAGATTGTAATCTAGAGTACAAGAAGGGAGAAAGTCAGGTGAGTGAATTGACCTGGATATAATATACAAATATACCCAGTTTGAGAAAGTAAAGTGGAAATATTTTTATCAGAGGTTGGTTCAGCAATTACTTTTTTTCCTGAGGGGCGCGAGCCCTGAGTGAAAAAAGTAACATTGCTGGACAGGGTTGGCGGATTTAAATCACGTTGATTTAAATCGTGATTTAAATCGCGATTTAAATCACCATGATTTTTTTAAAAAAATCATTGATTTAAATCACTTCCATTGAAACATGTACAAATCATGGACAAAGTATTTGTTCAATGCAGTTTTAATTCTTCAAGTCAACTGAAAAACTTTGAATTAACTTTATATCAATAAAAGATCAACAAAGTCTTCATATCTACTTAAAACAAATTAAAATCAAATTAATAAAATCAGGTAATTCCTTAAAAACTACAGATGTATGTTGTCAATAGGTACTCATTTTTTGTAAATTATGTCGAGTTTTTCTTCTGAAATTTTACATTCTTTGTCAGTTATTATTAGTCAATTTCTTTCTTAACGTAAAGTTTTCACATAATCCAAAGACTTTTCAGAGAGCAGTTTGTAAAAAAAAAAATATAATATATAAAAGTCGATGAGAAAAGGTTTGTTGGCAGTTTTCCAGTTTTGATCCTTCGCCTACACATAACTACTTCTGTCATGTAAAATAAAAAATGATACCTGCATGTAATCAAAATATTTAACATGCCTCTTATTTCGTATTGTTACATTTATCATACATTTGATGTTTTGAATAACATAATTATAAAAATCACATTAACATAATGTAGTACAGTCATAATTTGACTGTTGAGAAAAGCTTTCTCTTATAAACCTTTTAAGTCACTGCAGCCCATTTTATGTTCAGTGCTACAAATAATGGAAGTTTTGTATCTGCATGTAATAATGGAAAGAGCTCTATAACAACAATTTGCAAAACTCAGAATAAACATTTAACACTGTATTTTAACGTTAAGATGCAGGTACTTCAGTTACAATCATTGGCAGTTGTAAGCTGTGTCTCATTTAAAATAAAATACTTCTTTTTGTAATACATATGTTGTAATTTAAGCAGTTTTGCAGTTTTTATCCTTTAAGTTAAAAGTAAGTAGATTTTTTTTCATACGTCATGGATCAAACAGATTTTTTTGTAGAGAATATGGGAATAAAAATTGTAGATTAATGTAAAAAAATCACAGTAACAGAATGTAGTATAGTCACCCTTTGACTAAGCTATCTCCTATATTGTTCTCCAAAACTGAGAGTTTTGCATCTATATCTGTAGCAAGAGAAGAGCTTTTTATCAAAAAGATCCTTAACATATACAGTTGTAGTCTCTCTTTGACTATTGTAAAGCTGTGACTAATTGAAAAAAATCATTGATGAGAAATATTTCTCTTACAAAATACATGAATACTAGTAATTGGCAAAGGGTTTGTTGGCAGTTTTGATAAGGGATTTTTTCTCTTGGATTTTTTTAAATATTTGAATGAAAAATCCCAGAGGGGAATTTTCTCTACTCACTGGGAATTCCCTATGGAATATTCCTTCATAGGCCTATGTATGATAGAATTAAGTTCAGATACATGTACATGATTCCTCAAATTTATTTTTAATTGTCCTTTTTTACTGGATTTTAATTACAAAATATGTGGTTAAGAACAATATTAGGGGTGAAATGTATAACATCAATATTGATGTCATTGTAAGAGTAAGGGGGGGGGGGGATAATTACCCTTTTTTTCGAAGGAACTTTAAAAAAATCAAAAAAATCAAAAAAATCTGATTTAAATCAAATAAATCCGATTTTTTTGATTTTTTTAAAAAATAAAAAAAATCGCCAACCCTGTTGCTGGACAAAATGAGGATAAAATATTTCCACTACACTTCCGACAGAAACGCCCGGGTAATTTGTTTTAAATTCATGCGATAATTAAAGTTTGAACGAAAAAATATTGGTAATCTAGTCTTAATTGGCCCATCTCCCTGATCTGCATGGATAGTATCTAGATCGGCTTAGCTCTAAACAAATTTGGCTTATCATTCTAAGCTAGTCGGTTCCTTAATAGACTGGCTACCGTCAGCTCACAAGCATCACTCAGGGTGCTTTGGTGTTACAAGGAGGGCGGCTGTGCTTCTAATAATTCCACTTACTATTTGTGAAGGAACTAACCCTGCTGAACTCAAATCAGAGTGAAGGGTTCCAGCCATGGCGTAATTTGGAGATTTCCTGCTAATAAGAAAACAGCAGAAAAAAAGATAAATAAGTATAGGTAATCTGTCAATCGACAGATCTTCTAATTATTAATATCATTTCCAGTGCATTATCAGACCTGCCAACCAGTACGATTTTCCCGTATTTAGTACGATTTTACGAACATATGATTTTTCTGTATTTTAATATGATTTAAGTTCAAAAATATGTTTTTACGTTTTAAAAAATGTTTACGATTTTGGCGTTCCATACTATAAAGGGATTCCGAAGCTCAGTGGCATTGGCATAGATCGCAAACTGACATGCTAAACGCTCCACAGTCCCTGACGCCGCAAATAAACGGTTTGTCGCTATTTTGTGTCGTGTAAAAACACGTGGCTGCTGTAATTGTTGTTCCAACAATGTGTACACGGCGATGCATTGTGGGGTAGCAAGATGGCGGATAATGGTGATCAAGGCGCGCACAATATCCATTCAATTAGATAAGAGACTTCAGGGGTTGAACGGGCGAAGCGTGAGTGCTGATGCACGGTGGCCTACCACTAGCGCTAGCGATAGCTAGCAAGCGGGGCCAGCGGGGGGGTGCTGGCCTGGCGCTTTGGGTTTACGTTGTTCGCTGTTCATGTGTGTGTGTGGTGAATTTCATTGCCGCGGTGTTTGCTTAAGTTGAACTCTTTACATTTTCATCTCGGATAATGGATTCATACCAAAGAAAAAGGAGAGTAACAGAGGCGATTCTTAGTCTGGACCATCCAAAAGATGGAGAATGAGTAGCGGTGAAAAGTAAGTTTGTCAAAATGCAAACTACCGGTCTAGCGGTCTTTTATCGGATGAGGCACTTGGGGTTGTGCCTGCTAGTGCCAGGCCAGCCGCGGCATGCCCCGATGATCGCGCTACGTCTGCTGCACTGGCTCTGCGGCCGTGTTGTGCATAATGGAGTCTAGCCTACTATTGGAACACAATTTATATGAAGGCAGTACTTGATTGACTCTTCAGAATATCTGAACAATTTTCACAAATCTTTTAAGTTTTTGAAATGGAAATAGAAATAGAAATAGAAATGGTTTATTTGAACAAAAGAAATCATTCGCGGCCCAAAGGCCGAATTACAGATTTTCATACAAATATAAAAATATACATGAAAATTACAACATAATGAGAAACGGGAATTAAAAACATAATTTGGGGGGAAAAATCACATGCCATGTCATTATTTTAAAAGAAAAAAAGTTAGTTCTATTTTGGTTTATGAAACTTGGACAATAGAGTAATCAATTATAATTTTGCATGAGTTTCAGGCCATCTGATTAAGTCTTTCATTATTATTATTAAAATATTAGTTTTTGATTGACATTTGTGAAAAAAAATGACAGAACATGCAGGAAATGGCCCTTTTTCCATGCTGTGGGAGGGGAGGACAACTCCCCCCTCTTTGCACGTTCCGCGCATTTTGTAAATGAAATACAGTTTTTTTGGGGGAAATACAGTTTTTGTTATCACAGAATACAGTTTTTCATTCCGAGAGGTTGGAAGGTCTGCATTATGAGGTGTTGTCATTCATGAATAAAAGCTGTTTAACTGAAGCTAATCCTAACACATTCTAAATTGGCAATGTGATAAAAACTTTTTTTAAATGCAAGTTGGTGAATTTTTCAAATGTTTACAGTCAACAGTCATTTTGATGCTTGTTGTATTCCCATTTTATTTTTTACAATTTATGACAATAAATATGAAGTAACTAATTGAGGAGCAAACACTGATTACTATTAACCTAACAAATGCTGTATACCTCTTTTTCTTTATTATAGACTAATCTAGAGATTGGTAATGAGACGGACTTCACAAGAATCCTACAGCTTGAGGAGGAATATATACAACGGATCTGCTCTGAAATCATTGCACTTAAACCTGACCTTATCTTCACTGAAAAGGGCATTTCAGGTACAATTGATCTGGGCAATTTTTAAAAAGCATTTTAGATTTGATGTGCCTGTTTTCACTTTGTCTTCTTTTTGGCAAGATATACAAATATGCTCATTCTATATCATCCTCTTATTTTCTCCTCTCTTTTCCCTTTTAAATGAACTTTGGCCATGTTGGGGGTATTATTTGAATTGTGATTGAGTTCATGAAACGTAGACATTAGGGTAATGGTGTATCACTTAAGTTCCTGTGTGAGTTTCAGGTCACATGACCAAGGTGAATAAAGGTGTTTTACGGTCAATAAACATAATTCTTTATTTCCATATGAATAGTGTTTTTTGTGATTCATTATTGGCACTGCTGCTATATTGAATTGCGTTATGCAGGCGAGACTGCCAGAGCGATTCCATTTGTTATTTTTATTTGTGTGATATAGATCTTGCACAACATTACCTTGGGAAGGCCAACATCACAGCGATCAGACGTGTAAGGAAGTCGGATAACAACAGAATAGCAAGGTATGCTGAAACCATCAATGAATATTTTTAGGCCAATTCCTTCTAGATAATAATTTGAGAAAATTACTTTTCGTATGGAAACCAAGACAAATAATCTCAGGAAGGTTTCAGATGGTTTAACATGCATGGAATTGTCCTTTATTGTTGAGTTGTGCACACCTAGTTCAATTCATACAGATGTTTATTGAAACATACCCTCAGATTTATATTGTAATTCTGGAAAAGGGTTGCGTTCAATGAAGTGTGAGAAAAATCGATATTCAGGCTCACACATCCCATTTTTGATTTGGTTACATTACTAAAGAGGAAAAATTTCAACATGGAAAGTTAATTAGTTCTGTGTGGGTCTTGATGCAACTCAGTTTTTCACCAATCTGACGAATTTCTTTACAGGCAAAAACAACATGACTTTCTTATTGATAATGTTTTTAAAGGCTAAAGTTCACTCATACAAATATTTGATCTGAATAACTAGAGAAAAATCAAACTATCATCATGCAGACATTTTTCTTCAAAGAGGATGTAAAGTTAAAGAAAGTTATTACATGAAATAATGCAATGTAAAATATCTGTTGATGTAACTTATTCACCATACTTCAGATTTTCCCTGGTAATGTAGAACATAGTTTTAAATCTTCATCTTGTATTGCTGTACTCTAGTGATTGAATCAACAGCATTTTATCAGATCTGTCTGATTATTAAGAGAAGTATTCCATATTTATTACAATGCAAAGAAAAGGTGAATATATGAGATAATCAGCTTTCACATTTGCGTATCACCATGGAGCTTTTACAGAAGGAGGTCTGACTCTCGAACGCTTTGCCCCATGCGCGGCACCGCTAATCTCCTCACAGCAGGGTGTCCATCACTGCACTTTCACATGTACAGGCGCAGACCGCTCATAAATCAGCCCTTAATTAGATAGGGAAAATTGATCAAATGCAATTTAAAACGCTGATATTCGGACCCAATGGGTAATATTAATATGAATAAATTTTGCAGATCTTAATCAACAATATCATAAAAGTTAGGTCTAGATATATCTCATCAAATGCATCCATTCTAATATTTTTTAAACGGTCCGGAGCTGAGGCCTGTATTGTGTGAATGAGCTCATCACTCTCACCTTAAACCAATATGTGAAGCACTGGAGGATACTCAATGATGCGCCCTAGCATTGTATTCGTTGTTATATTTTCAAGGCTGAACATAAAATCTTACTATGATTGAAATCAAGTTTAAAGTATGCTTTTTCCTCACATTGTAATTTCTAAGACAGGAGCATATAGGAATAGGTTTTAATAAAGCATGAAAGACAAGACATACATAAATGACTAATATTCAACTTTCTCTGTACATAGTGTGGCTGGGTTGAATCAGATTGTAATGTATTTGGTATGTATGCAAAGGGGATCATCTCAGAATTTTAACCATACATCAAAGACGTACATCAGGAATCTGTACAAAGAGAAATGGATGTTGGAAGAAGAGCAAGTCCAGTTTCGATTTAATAAAAAAACAGCTCGAAGGGAAGTTATGTGGAAGAACATCGTTTACGGCGGTGCCTCGAAGGGACCTTCAAATTATCACTGACCTCAGATTTTACGAGTAGGCTCTTATTTTCGCCTGGCGGTTTGCCGATTGATGTTAGATATCAGAGGGAAGCAGTAACAAAGGATTAACAGAGGAATTGAAAGAAGGATCTCCTGCGTTTTATAGCTCCATGGTATCACTAATGTTTTGCGTATGATATTTGAAAATAAATATATATCTTTCAATTGCTCTTTTTTATTCTAAATTCGATTTTGATATTATCTTCATTGTTAAGCCTGTCATGTTTTTTTTTCTGTTTATTCATATCAAAATTTGGTTGCACATGATATTAAAGTGAAACATTGTCATTATTTGGGAGAAATTTTGTCATTGTTTAGATTCATTTGAGCAATATCACTTTGATTTAAAACATCTGTGTTTAGAGCTTGTGGGGCAACAGTTGTCAATCGAACAGATGAACTCAGAGAAGAGGACTTGGGTCTTGGATGTGGACTCTTTGAAATACAGAAGATTGGAGATGAGTAAGTTTGCATTTGGTTGCTTATTAGGAGGATGATAACATTATGGTGATGACTGTAATGATGGTGGTGGTGGTAATGATGATTCTAACGGTGGTGATGGTAATGATGACGATGATAGCGATGAAGACGATGATTATAATTTCCATAGTTGCACTTGGTTTATTAATTGAAATTCAGTATCATGTGAAAATTCAATTTATAGATAAGGAGATGTAGTTTTTAAACTGGTAATTTTTCAGTTGTTGGTAACACTGATACACATTTCTTTATTTTGCTGGTCCATTATTCTCCACCCAACCTGTTACTACTTGGGTCCTAATGAGGATGGTATATATGGTGCATTTATGACAATACAATTCATATATGTTTTTATAGGTATTTCACCTTCATCACAGAATGTAAGAACCCCAAGGCCTGTACTATTTTATTGAGGGGTGCTAGTAAGGATGTTTTGAATGAAGTAGAACGTAATCTTCTGGATGCTATGAATGCTGCTCGTAATGTCATGCAGGAGCCTTGTCTTGTACCTGGAGGAGGTGCTGTAGAGATGGCTCTATCACATGTAAGTAACAGCTACCTGATAAACCATTTTCAACATTTTTAACTTGGGAGTCACTGGAAAAGGTGTTTTTATCCAAGAAGAGAGGAAATCCATTGTTCACTCATTTTGCATTGATCTTTATTTTAAAATAAAGTAATTCTAATTGACATGATTCATCACCCCTTGTTTCAATTTAACTGTAACTAGAAATCAATTGAACCACAAGCCATGTAGATAACCAATTTACATAAAATATCCCCTGACCAAGCCTGAAGGGTGCGAAGGAATAGAAACGCTATTTGTAGTAAGAGACCAAGTCTTCAGAATTGAGGCACTCACTAATTCTTTCTCTCTTGTCAGGCTCTAAATGAGAAGGCTAAAGCTATCAAAGGTGTTCAGCAGTGGCCTTACAAGGCTGTTGCATCAGCTCTAGAGGTTGTCCCTCGGACTCTCATTCAGAACTGTGGAGGCAACACAATCCGCACTCTCACTGCTCTTAGGGTAAGACTTTCTTGATAATTTCTTGCATGAATATTTTGGCATGAACAGTTTTTGTCTTGCCTGCATAATAGAGCGAAGCTATAGGCGCCGCTTTTCTGACAGCTGCGGCTACGTCGTCAACGTCAAATCTTAACTTAAGGTTAAGTTTTTGAAATGACATCATAACTTAAAAAGTATGTGGATCTAGTTCATGAAACTTAAACATAAGAGTAATCAGGAATTACTGAACATCCTGTGCAAGTTTCAGGTCACATCACCAAGGTCAAAGGTCATTTATGGTCAATGAACTTTTGCCATGTAGTGGGTAATTGTTAGATTACCATCATAACTTTGAAAGTTGAAAAGATATGATTAATGAAATGTGGACATAGGGATAATCCGGTACTGGTATTATTCATCTTGCATAAGTTGTCGGTCACTTGATCAAGGTCATATATCATTTAGGGTCAATGAACGTAGTGGTATGTTATATGAATGGTGTTTTTTGTGAATGATTATATTATAGTCATTTTCAAAGTCAGCACTGCTGATGTATCAAATCACATAATGCAAACGAGACTGCCAGAGGTGCTCCACTTGTTAAAGGGTCATAGGTCAATTTCAAGTCATTGACATCACATCTTTGTGTTATTTGGGAACTTTAACTTTAAAAATTTAATTGATTCTAAGTGTTTGTACATTATTTGCGATGGACTTTCGGTTGCGCTTAACTGTATAATAGCTCTTTTCGTGTACATGTTTCATAGCACTGGCAAATAAAAATTGCTGGATGTTTGTTGAAGAGGTCTTGTGGAAGACGATATCAAAACAGCAAGTATTTTACAGAACCTTAAAGGCCACCACACTCCTTGCTGCAGGTCCACGATCTGATTTTGGAAAAAATCACAGTTTACTCATTTTCTGAAAATGAATGAAAAGTATCATTTTATTAGAGGTTCTAATTAACTGAAAGAATGCTAATATAACAATGTCGTATGATTGCTATCAGATTTTGATATGTTCAATACACTATCTTGCTGCTCGTGCAAATCATACAAACCAATATATTGCTTTTTTGATCCACAGTAAAAAAAATGAAAATGATGAATATGAAATATTGATTCATTTTGAATGTTTTGTGTTTGGCTAGGCTAAGCAAGCTGACCCAGCTAATTTTAGTTGGGGTATTGATGGCGAGAAGGGTATCTTAGCTGATATGAACCAATTAGGAATCTGGGATCCATACGCAGTCAAGGCACAGACATACAAAACAGCCATTGAGGTAAGCTCTCATAGTTCATTCTCCTCTCTACCTACCTATAGGGTAAAATGTGTCTCTTTGTCAGTGCATTATGAAGATAATTTTTAGCTCAACCGGCATAGAATTTTGAAATTTTGTTGAAAAATTTAATTTCCTTTATTTTTGGAAGAAAAAGTACTTTCACCTTCATTAGTTGACCAATCAAAGCTTTTTTTATGTATCATTATTGGAATAAGACTATGGTTATTCTAAAAATAAAACAACTGAAATGTGCTTAAAAAGAAAAGTAAGAACAGGAATTTAAAACAAAGTGTTCTTTTTTGTGGGAGTGGTGTTACATGAAACCTTGGTCAGTTTCGGATAAAAGAGATGTTCAAGATTTGTCCTAGTCTGGTACTTGAGTATTTGCCTGTGGATTTCTTTGTAACAAATCTTGGTATCTTGAAGATAAAACTTTGATTAGAGCTCAATTTCCAGAGATCTTTGCTTGATTCTCAATAAAAAAAATTTAAAATTTGAAACAAGTTTGAAACCATGCAATCTTTCTATGATATTCAGACTGCCATGCTGTTACTTCGCATTGATGACATTGTCTCAGGATCAAAGAAGGCTGGTGAAAGGGAAGGTGCAGGAACGGTCGCTCCAACCACTGAATAATCCTATCTCTAGTCCCATGTAGTTAATAAGGTTGAGCTGATATGAGGTAGATATTGTGAAATATAATTGTACAAATCAAGTGGATGATCAATGTCACCAAGGAAACTGATGGTATGTTGTTGACAAATAAACCAATAATACAGCAAATTTTCATCAGTTGGGGATGATTAATTAAATAATTTTTAAGCGTCAACTAAGCTAAATGATTATTTTGGGTGAGCTCTCATCCACTCCTGTGGACTTCCTAAAATCAGTGGATTAGTCACAAAGTTTGCTGCCTGTGTGGTGGTCTGTACCTCCGTGTTTCTTGATCACAGGACTGAAGATTGGAGACAGTGTATATCAAGAGTCTCTATTCAGTACTGGATTAATCCTTTTTATCCAGTGACGAAAGCTTGCCCCTGATAATCATTAAGGTTGGTTGAAGCTTAAACATGATTTAAAAAAACAATAATTTTGCTTGGGTTGACCGTGACATTAGCTTGAGATTATGTGGCTCGTCTGTTTCAATGTATCCCTAAGTTATTGGTTGAGGATAGAAAATGGCACTTATGCTATCAAGGTATTAAATTAAACTATATATGAAGGACCGTTTTTATTTCAACATTAAACATAGTAAATGACTATCTTCATGAGGAGTCATGATGACTTGTTCCTATCTGATGTAAACTTGAAGAAAGGATTGTTTGAAGTAATTGTACATTCAATTGGACATTCTTTGGTGTTGTCATTACCAAAAAGAAATACTATCAACTAATCAATTGGTTGTATGTAAGTGAATGACAATATAAAGACCAATAGATACCCTCATATTGCATTGATATTGATGTCATGCATTCCTGGACATTGTAGGTATTATCTTTAATATGTCGTTTACTACAGGATGGGTGTTTCATAAAACTGTAATGTTAAGTTTGACTTTATGAATAATTGGAACATGTTCCTAGGTACTGTTAGCTACATGGGGATATACTATGTAGCACAAAAATGGGTTACCAGTCATGTGTAAAAGTCATTATGAACAGCTTTATGAAACACTCACATGATCTTGTATAGCTTGAAGGATGTAGTCTTGCTAATTGATAGGAGAGAAAGTAAAATGTATAGAGTGAATATGATGGAATTGAGGCTATTCCAAAAATGAATCATCTTGCACATCTAACCCCATGTTGCTTCACTTTATGAAGTGATTGAGCCATGATCATTGGGATGAGTTCACTTTTTTCATATGAGCTACAAACAGAAAGAAATCATTTTATGATGGTCTTACATATAGACTGTGGGATGGACAAGGAAAATGTCTCTAGTTTCATTTCCGTGGGGCGGCAAATGCAACCAGGGTTCTTGGACATGATAATATGTAAAATATTATGAGTGAATACATGCAACATGTTGCCATCTCTAAATTCTGCTCCTGACCTCAAAATTAAAATAATAATATGCGAAATCGTACCATTGATTCGACTGGAAATTCAGCCATTCACCCCATGTGTTAAAGACTTCCGCGAACGCGCGCAAGCGTGTACAATGCATGTAACCTCGTTCGCGTTTATTTTTTATTCGTTGTAGAATCTACGATGGCGGATAAGATGTCATCGTCTTCGTCATGTTTTGACAGCGAAAATGACGATTTGCCACTAGCAAATATATGCTACATGCACGTCTTACCCAAGGAAAGAGGGCCAGTAAATTTCTTTCAAGTAAAGAGCTAGAACAAATTTAGCCTTTGCTGCATTCGTTGGTGTAGACTACCTGGGACTTCAGAATAAAAATAGCTATTCGTGCAGCAGAGAAGTTTGCGATTGACTTGCATGCAGCCCGGCCCAGGGAGCAGTGGCTTAACAGGGGGGGCAAGCTGTCCCCCTGGCGGAGTTCACCGGGAAATTAAAAAAGGGAAAAGAAGAAAAGGGGGAGAAAGAAAGGGAAAAAAGAGGAAAGGGGGAAAGGGAACTAAGAAAAAACATAAAAAGTGAAAACTGGAAAAGGAAAGAAAGAAGAACAGTTAGATTGTCATGAAAAAGTGATTTTATTTTTAAAAAATCGACTCGAGCATGCAAAATCATTAACGAAATCTTGTTTACCGTGGCATACCGGATACACCACATCGCCCCTCAAAATCTTGCCTCATGATGCCATTGCCTGCCCCCCCCCCTCTTTTGAGAAGCAAAAATAATAAAATTTGTAATGTAAAAATGCCATTAAAACAGAGGTGTGCCCCCTCTTTTGAAAGTAACGCGGTACATCTATATTTATTTTGATCCATTCGGATCTTGCTGAAATGCTGGCCGGGCTGGTCTCCCGGGGCCAGGCTGCATGCAAGTCAATCGCAAACTTCTCTGCTGCACGAATAGCTATTTTTATTCTGAAGTCCCAGGTAGTCTACACCAACGAATGCAGCAAAGGCTAAAATTTGTTCTAGCTCTTTACTTGAAAGAAATTTACTGGCCCTCTTTCCTTGGGTAAGACGTGCATGTAGCATATATTTGCTATTGGTAAATCGTCATTTTCGCTGTCAAAACACGACGAAGACGACGACATCTTATCCGCCATCGTAGATTCTACAACGAATAAAAAATAAACGCGAACGAGGTTACATGCATTGTACACGCTTGCGCGCGTTCGCGGAAGTCCTTAACACACGGGGTGAATGGCGGAATTTCCAGTCGAATCAATGGTACGATTTCGCATATTATTATTTAAATTTTGAAGTCAGCAAGATGGCAACATGTTGCATGTATTCACTCATAATATTTTACATATCATGTCCAAGAACCGTGGTTGCATTTGCCGCCCCACGGAAAGTCACAATTTTAGCGACCATCGCAAAATCTAATACAGGCAGCATTCTGCATGTACATGCTTAATTGTATAGTCCAGAATTTAGTTAATCAGTTCTTCCTCTATTACTGTCCCCTCATTTTGATTTTAAAAACAGTACTTTGTTTTAAAGCTGTGATGGTCATTCCACTAGCAGCAATGAGTGAGCTATACTCTAACCGAGACAATGCAACTATCTTTTCAATAGTGTAGATTGAAACCAATTATGGAATACATACTGATGTAAAGTGTATATTGTTTTCTAATTATTAATATTAGGCAATGCTTGAAGTGGTATGATTTGATTTGTTTACTCCTTTAATTCTCTCTGCAGAGAAGATCACAGCACACATGCACTGTATGTAAAGCCATATATGTGTCACAAACTATTGTCTCTTTTTTATTGCAAATATAACCAATCATAGTTGATATATAAAATAATTCCTAATTATTTCACAAGGATCATTCACGTTTGAGCATGTAAAGGTGTATTTCTTGTTGTTTCAGTGTGTTACATAGTGTTGTACTTCATAATTTATTTATGCAGGGGGTGTTTTATAAAACTGTTTTCATTGAAAGTTATACATGATTTTACGTTGAAGAGATATGAAGTGTCAATGTGTGAGCCCAATATTCCCTTTGTGTACCATACTATGTTAGTGATACCAATCCTTCTGGGGTTAGTGAAGTGTGTTAAACATCAGTATGTTATGACTCTTGCTTAAGGGGACTGAGACCAATGTTACTTCCAATACTCTACACACACATAAAGCTGTGTGTAGCTTTATGAACAGCCATATGAAGCCTGCTTGTTAAATGTACTATCAACTATGGATGAGTTGGGTCAATCGGATCAAGGGACGCATAGGCCTGATTTTACAGAGTTGGTTTTTGAATCAGTGGTTTGGAACAATGTTTTAGATGAGATTTCAAGCATTGATCAAGTGTCCAAAAAAGAATGTGTGTTTTTATTACAGTGTAATAAATTGATACTTGTTACTATGGTGATAGCTTTAATGAGCCCATTGTTTATGTTGAACAGTTTGCTCATTAATGCTGTAACCTTAGTAATAGGCATGAATCTTGTGACAAAAGCATGCTTTCATCGTACTTTTCTTAATTAAATGTAGTCAATGCATAAAAACTACACAAACTATAGTTTCAAACCACTTTTGTGAATTCAGGGCTCAAGGTTTGCCATATTTGAGCTGGAAATATTGAATAAAAGTTGACTAAGAAAAAATTGAGACTATGAGAGCATTGCACACTCTTTCAATTGATCTTAGTCAATTTTAGGTCCAAATTAACTCTTAAGATTTCAATCAAAATTTACTATGGAATTCAAGTTTATTGCGGACCTGCTTAAGGCTAAGGCCTGGTCCTAATTGGTGAACAATGAAATTACATTGGACGGATGCTCGATGGATATAGAGCGTATGTAACACATATGCAATGAGTACGCAACAGGTGCTTAGCATTTTCCAATGGATGGCAAGTGGGACCAAGCCTGTAGTTGTGCATAGTCCATTGTACTTTGATAATGGGATGTTAAATAACCTAATCTCTGCATTGAACATTTTGTAATGACATAGATGAAAATACATTCAAAGAGCTTTTGGCTTTTATTTCTATTGAAGTCATGAATAGCAATGTGTTTATTATTTAAGTTAAACTTGTTGTCAGTATAAATCAATAAATTGTTGTAATGTGTGCAGAAAAAAAACAATATTTGTGCTGTCTCATTTTGTATACTATTTAAATATAGGTTCCTGAATATTGATGAAACTGATAGACAAGGAACTGACAGAGGGGAGAGATGTACTTACTATAAAAGAGAAAAAGAATATTTCATATTCCAGAGATCTTTCTCGTATATGTCATAATATTTGGAAAAAATAATGTGAATAAAAAATGTAAATTGTATGATGTGGAGGGGTTTCAAGAAAAGAAAAAAAAATATGATATGGAGTGAGAGGGGGGGGGGGGTGAGTATGAAGGTGGAGGAGATAGAGGCTACAATAGACCAGTTCGTAGTTACTTCATGGACAATATTGGTCAAATGACCTTTCATTTCTTTCATTATGATAGGCAGATTTCAAAGCAAGATATTATGTAAGCTTGCCTTACATAGCAGGATGAAAAAATTGAATAGACCAGGTGACTAGAATAGCACACCAATGAACACTTTATGAAGGTATTTGTTGCATTCCTATT